>NC_048305.1:33230076-33268818 GCF_013100865.1 Trachemys scripta elegans
GCAGGGACTTTGGGGAAGGGGCGGGGTTGGGGCCGGGCAGGGAAGGGGCAGGGCCCCGTGGAGGGTCCTCTTTTTTAAATTTTTAAATATGGTAACCCTACTTTAACTGTGTTAAAAAGCAATATACAATTTTACATTACTATATAAGTAATAAGAAATAATAGTCTTTTATTCTCACATAGGCCTATTCTCTGATGCCCTAAATCTCCCTGACCCCAACTTAAATACAGTAGATCTCCCTCACTTTGATCCTTTCAGAAACTACCTCCACACAGCCACCTGGCATAGGGAGCAGGAACTGGGTAGATCCAGAGCACTACTGTGCTCTGGCTTTTCTCAGTTGGATATAGCCTCGAGGGGGTCATAGGCAGATTAAGTGTAAATTACATCAGACTTTCTCAAACTCTGGCCTGAACAGTTTCTGGGTGGGACCTGAAATTCCTGTCTTAGTGTAGTTGTATGCTCTTGTATTTGAGAAAATTCAAATTATTACTTAAGGTTTTCTGTTATAGTCCCTGTGTGCTCACTCCAGTTCCAAGTGCAGTGTCTTTCATGCACCCAACAGGGCTTCAGGAACTGAGCAGGATTGCAATTGAGTGACTCCTCCGGAGCGTCAGGGCTATTGTAGCATCTCCCCATCGCTCTCAGTGCTCCTGGTACTGGTGCCTAGCTAGCATGAAGCTGCCGACAAGGATAGAGAAAGGAGATGGCAACATCCAACTGCCGCTCTGACCCTTGCCAGAGGGGGACACCATTGTAGGGGCAGAGACTAAAGAGAAATAGGAACTCAAAGGGCAGGAACAGAACAGGAAAAGTGCTTAAAAAGGGGCAGTGGTTAAAGTAGGTTGAAACAGAAACAAGACCTCTCCTTAGACTTTCAGCAGCACCAGCCATTGAGAAGAGAAGGATCTATGCTTCCTCCTTCTCTTTAACCTCTACTGAAGGGGGAAAAGAATGAGGGAAGCAGAGTCTCAGGGGGGAATGGGTTGGAGGGGTATAATGGGAAATAAAATGGATGAGGCTGCTCTCATGGGCCTCCCACTCAACGCCTTAAAGCTCCCCCACTACCTCCAAACACCACCCCATATGGCTGCCTTCCACTCTCCTTGCTGCCCCAGGTTGCCCCAAGTCCCTCCAGTATCCTGCTCTGCACTAGCTACCTTGGTTCTCCCATCCTTAGCCCCTTTTTTGATAGTTGGAGAAAATGAGCGGAGAAAAGCTCACCAGTTCACTCAAAGATATAAGGCCCTTATTGTGACATTCTATACCTTAGGGGAGGCCCCTGTTGCCCCCATATTCCTCATTTTTATGTAATCGTGATCTTACATATAAAGCATGCCTTGTAAGGTACCAAGGAAAAGGTTATGACCTGCTGAAAGTAATTTCTCTATCTAAATAGGTATATCATCAATGCATATGAAGTTATGTGAATGTGTTGTATGGTTGTTGCTAAAACATGCTGTAAGGGTATGTCTACATTTGCAGAGTTTTTGCGCTGTAAGTTTCACCGGTGATAGGTAACCGGTGAAAGAAAAGCTCTGGTTTGTGTATTCACTCAATTCCTCAGGCGTCAGAGATTGTTTACACTACCAGCTCTTCCACTGCTGTGCTGTAGGGCAGCTATCCCACAGCTCTCTCAATAGGTCTTGTGAGAAGTGCGGGGGGGAGGGTGAGTGGAAGGCATTCTGGGTCCCTGTTCAGTGCCCCATGCTGCCCTACTTCATGTCTCAGGAGCCCCATTACTTCCTTGTTTCTTCCGTGGCATTTTTTTTAAAACCTCCTGCTGTCTGGCTGCTTTCCCCGCCACATCCACAAACAAAGGAAAAGGGAGCTTCAAACTTCCCAGGGCTTACAGGGGGAGGTGCAGACGTCCGTCCATCAGAGCTGCAGCGATGCTGGTCAGAGTGGTCGCTTTTGGAACTGTGGGATATCCTTCGGAGGCCAAAAGGTGTTTACACTGGTAAAAAGTGTCTTCACTTTCACAGCAGCGCAAAAAGAACAGCGGTAAGTACTGTTCACCTCTCGTGAAGGTGGTTTTCTTTTTGCGGTGAAACTTCTGAGTTTCATCACAAAAAGTCATTAACAAGTGTAGACGTTCCCGCAGTTTTAGCACAAAAAAAGGGACTTTTTGCGCTTTAAATGGTAAATGTAGACATACCCTTAGTTGGGGAAATCAGCCAGATATTAACTTCCTAGAGACAACAGCAAGATCACCTGCATGAGGCCACACCAGGGGAATCGCTCAACTTTGCCCGGAGACTCAGCAATGCCCCCAGTCATGCCTAGACTTGCATTCTCCAAGCACATGGGATGGAGGGCATAAAAGAGACCACAGGGCCTTTCTCCTTCACCCACCTACACTGCAAGCAACAAGGATGCTGAAGATGTGAGACTCCAACAGAGGAGACTGGCACAGATTTCAAAGGTGAAATCTATATACTGTGGACTGCAATATCCAGTTGGGTTAGAAAAACTGCTTAATCTAAATCAGTGGTTCCCAAACTTGTTCCGCCACTTGTGCAGGAAAAGCCCCTGGAGGGCTGGGCCGGTTTGTTTACCTGCTGCGTCCGCAGGTTCGGCCAATCGCAGTTCCCAGTGGCCGCGGTTTGCTACTTCAGGCCAATGGGAGCTGCTGGAAGCGGCGCGGGCCGAGGGACATACTGGCCGCTGCTTACAGCGGCTCCCATTGGCCTGGAGCAGCGAACCGCAGCCACTGGGAGCCGCAATCGGACAAACCCGCCGATGCGGCAGGTAAACAAACTGACCCAGCGCGCCAGGGGCTTTCCCTGCACAAGCAGCGGAACAAGTTTGGGAACCACTGATAGGTGTTGCCCAATCTAATAGGGTTGAGAGTTTAGACTGTGTGGTTATATTTTATTTTATTTTGATAACCAACTGACTTTTTGGCTACTAAATATCACTTAAAATCCATCTCTATGTGATTCCTGAGTGGCTCTGGAAGCATTCATGCAATCTAGCTGGGTGTGGGGTCTCCACATGTGGTTGTGCTGAGTGATAACAGCACCAGGAGGGGTTGCTGCTGGTCACTAGCAAGGCATTGTTAGAGACAACCCAGGCTGGAGAGTTCAGGGGGCACAGCGGTCCCACAGTGCCAGGCTGCACTCCAGGAGGATCCTGTCACACTCATATCACATAGTTTAATATTCTAGTATTTCATGCAGAATTGTCGTATATTTGGCCTGAGTCACAGTTTCCCTGTTTCTGCATTTGGGGCAGCAATGGAGAACACAAAGATGACTATAAGCTAAGCCCCCTTTACTATGGTCTGAGAGCAGTTTTATGCCAGCCAGGGAAGCCCCTAAAAAAAGGAGTAGTTTTAGATGCCATTCTGCCCACTTAAAGCCCCTTTTCACTGCCAGAGGGACGAAAAGTGGCCTTAGTGTAACTGAGAATTAGGGCCCATTATCTGTAGTTGCTGAATTCACTTACCATTTCCGTACCTTTTGACAACGTACGGTTTATTAATTGTAACATTCCTGGCATTTCTTTTTTGTAACTCTTTCACTATCTTTCTAGCAACCCTAACTTTCAAGTAAGGGTTTTGACTGATATTCATCTTAATGGTATAGTTGAACGTTCTCTCTTCTATCTAAAATGACAGTTGAAACAATACAACAGAGTGTTACATCCGGATTCCTTAAAGACTTAGCACACACCAGTACAGCTGGACAGTAGTAAAATATGAGATTAAGAAATTGAGGTTACTGCTAGCTCCATCTGTACACATGGTAAAGGGATGTTACTTGTCATTTATGCCCCTTAAAAATCAATTTCACTTTTTGTTTATAGTGAGTTTCAGTTTCTTAACTGTAACAATTTGTTTAAAGGCAATTGTTTTCATTGACATATATATTCTTTTTATTAATTTTTTTACTATGTAAAACAACTAAAGCCCATGGTGAGAGAGAAAGCCGTGACAGAATATATAAGGAAGAAAAAATACTACTATATGATAGTTGCTACTGGCTGGGCTTTGCAACCTTTTACCAGTAACAATCAATTAAAAGTATACAGAAATATTTATGAGTCAGGAATGAACTGCTAAAAGCTATGAATAGTTAACTCAGTCTACCTTATACATTCACATTGGGAAGGAAACTGTCCTCAAAATCTATAGTAGGTATATCCCATTCTGTGAGAGAGTTTTTATATTCATCCCCTGCATATGCATTTGAGTTTTGCATGGTCCTGGTTCTACTGGGCGAGCAGTGAGTTTAGTCCTCAGGAAGGAGACAGTCTGTATAAAATGTGTTATCCTTGCAAGTAGTAGGTTTCCAGATGTCACATATGGGCTTGCATTAGAAATCCACTCACAAACTTCAGATAAGCTTTTTCACCATGAGTGCAAACTCATACCCATTGCAGTATTATCATTACTGGTATCCCACCAACAGTGGGCGAAATTCATGTGTGTGCAGAGGGCTAGCACAGGGTCTATTGTTACGAGAGATTTCTATTCAATTATATTAAGCCAATGATGTTTGTTTACAAATGCTGCTTTTAATTCAAAATCTTTTAATTTTAATTAATCTATTCTAGTAATTAAGGTTGTGGCCCGCCTAAAGGAATTTCCAGAAAAAGCCGCAGTTGGCTAACTGCCCCTTGAAAGGACACGGATACAGTCCTCTGATCAAAAATAGGCAAACAAGCAGTAAATTCTTCAAAAACAAACATATTTATTTAGAAGTGAGTGAGTACAGTAAAAGAGTAGAGATAGAGATAAGAGAGTTACAATTAAAAAGGGAATGAAGCAGCGCAGCAAATAACGACAACACTACAATTACAGTTTCAATTAACTCTGTAGCATATACAATAATATAATCATTCAATTAATACTCTATACCTTATAACAATAACAATATATTAATTAACATTCAACAGTAAACCTGTAAAACTAAACATCCAGTAAGCGCTGGCCTGGCAGTTAATAAATGGATAGGGAGAGATCTCACTGAGATCACAGGTACCCAGCTTTATTTACAAGCGAAACCCATACATGCTAGGATGGTAAATAAAAAAGATTGGACTTACAAGGGCTTTATTAATCCCTCTAAACCATCTTGGAGGTCCTTCTGCTCTATGTTTTGGGAGCGATGTTAAGGGAGCGCTGGTAGCAGTCTCCTGCAATGGCTGCAGTCTGATGAGGCTTCCTGCTCAGGCAGAAACAGTGGGAGCCTGTTGGGTGGCTGCGATAGCTGCAGCAGTGGCCTCTGCTGGCCGGGTGGTAGAAACAGCTGTTGCCAGGGGCAACCCTGGAAGGTTAGGTGGGCTGCTGCTACTTTGCAGGCAGCTCCTTCTTTGCAGAGTTCCAATGCTTCTTCTTAGCTAACTTTTTCTGTGTAGGCATCTTCTTACAGGTGTCTGGCGGTGTTCCACTCTCTTGCTGGTCCGTTCCCTACAGAACTTTAGCCTGCTGGCTGTCGTCCTTGTATACGATTTGCTCTCCCAAGCTCAGCCAATCAGCTTCGAGCTTTCCGTAGCTCTGCCCACTCCATAGACTTCTATGGGGCTACAATGTATTTCTATGGGATTGTGATGAGTCATCCTCCACAGGAAGTGATGCAATCCTATGCCTTGATTACATTGCCTGGAAATGATGCAAACCTATCTCCTGATTACATCATCCCTATTTATTCCTATGGGCTTCAATGCATTCCTATGGGGGTTTTCTTAGCTGACCTTTAGATGAACCCTAGCTACTTCCTGTCTGGAAGCCCCATGTATTTATATGGGCTACAATATATCCTATGGGGTTTCTCTTAACTGACCTGTGGATGACCCCTAGCTACTTCCTGTCTGGAAGCCCCTATGTATTCCTATGGGCTCCAATGTATTTCTATGGAATTATGCTTACTCATTCTCCCCAGGAAGTGAAATTTACCATTGCATTAGAGGAAGTGAGATTGTTACATCATAGGCAATGGACCCCTATGTGCCCTAGAAATGGAATCTCTCCTGATATTATATCACTGTATAGCCGCCATTACTGAATTTCTAATTTAAACGATTATTAATTTCTCTCTCATTAAAGCTCTATTCTTAAAACTAATCACTACTCTAAGCATCCCAAAGGGTCCTGACACTATCACCACTCTTTGTATGTCCAATTAAGCAAGTTATAATTTTCACGAATTTAAACCCCTATCTGATGTTTTTCTGCAAACCTTCAATTTAAAGTATTATAAGGCATTTCAGGCAACTGAGGCAAAATCTCTCGCCACGCTATGGATCACAAATACCACTGAAGCCCTCATAATCAGCCTTACCTTAGCAGGGCTGGCCTTACCATGAGGTGAACTGAGGCGACCGCCTCAGGTGCCAGACTGTGGGGGGGTGCCACTAGGACCCAGAGTGTAAAAAATTGTGTCTGCTGCTGGTGCATATGTATTCTCTCTGTTCTAGATGCACAGAGATGGTGGAGTGCTGTGCTGGAAGAAGGAGGGCACAAGAGACATAACAAGCACGTAGGAAAAAAGGTGAGAGGGAATAAGAGAAAGCAGCAGGAGCTGCAGGAAGAGAGAGGAGGAGGAGCCTCTTATTTACTTCTCTAGCACCCCAAGGAGCCTGGACTGATTAACACCAGCTTCTCAGGGAGCTTCCTGTTTCCTGCTGCTTCCCTGAATCCACCTGAGTAGAACAGGCAGTCAACTGTAGTAGTAGGAGCTAGTTAGGCCTTTAAGATGCTGATATCTTCCCTCACTCAGGCCCTGCTACCAGCCTGCTTATTTCTCCCCTTCAATTGAGTGTGGAGAGCCACTATAGCTGGCATAGAACAGCAGTCATGGGTGAAAGAAGAAAATGCCCCTCTGGGGCAGCATTCAGAAAAAGCAAGCAAGCAAAGAAAGTTTTTCTACCTAAGCAGGAAGGAGCTCTCCTGAGATACATAGACACAAATGTTCACGGTGATCCTTCCGGCCCCACTGAGTATATGAGTGGTGAGGAGATGCCTGATCTTCCAGTTAGTCAGAGTGCAGGTGACCTTGCAGCTACTGCAGCATCCATATCTCCAACTCGAATGGATGTAACCATGCACATTCCTGAAGAAAAGTGTAGATCATAGAAGAGTGCAGTGGAGACGCAAGAAACAGCTGCTGCTGAGTTTAGTTCCTTAAGTCTAGATGATCCAGGACTGTGGACCACGCAAGAAAAGGAAGGACCTAAGACAACGGACCACATGGGCCACAGCAAGTGAAAAACTTCAAGTTCCCCAAAGACAATGAAAATAGAAGTTTCCATCCAACACATTACTGGCATGAAATCCCCAAGGGTGACAAAGTGGAGAGGCCATGGCTTATGTACTCAAAACCCCAGAATGCTGCATACTGTTTTTGTTGCAGACTCTTGCAGTCTAATGTTCCAGCCACATTGGGTTCTACAAGAACAAAGGACTGGAAGAATCTGGCTAGAAATCTGGCATGCCATGAGAAGGGAGCAAAATCACCAGAGAGTATTCCATAGGTGGAAAGAGCTTGAGATGAGACTAAGGTGAAAGGCCACCATAGATGATCAGCATCAAGAGAAGATTGCACCAGAGTCTCTACTGGCAAAATGTTCTGAAAAGGCTCATTGCCATTGTGAGAATGCTTGCTACCCAAAACCTAGCACTGTGTGGCACTTCAGATCAGCTGTATGTGCCAAACAATGGAAACTTCCTTAAAGTTGTGGAGCTGATGGCTGAGTTTGATGCTGTACTCCAGGAGCATCTAAGAGTCCCCACCCAAGAAATGTACACACACCACTACCTTGGAAAAACAATTCAAAATGAGATCATACATTTACGGGCAACAAAAGTCAAACAGAAGATTGTGGCAGATCTGAAGTCAGCAAGATATTACTCTGTTATTCTGGACTGCACACCTGACATCAGCCGTACGGAACAAATGACTTTAATGGTGCGTTTTGTAACAGAACCTAGTGAAATTGTCCCTGCAATGGTGACTGTCCGAGAGCATTTTCTAGAATTTATTGACATTGATGATACTACAGGACTTGGTATGACAAATGTGCTTTTTAAAAAGCTGGAGATACGGAAATTGCGATAGCTGACATGAAAGGTCAAGGCTACAATAATGGTGCCAACGTGAGAGGAAAGAACAGAGGAGCACAGACACGCATCCGAGAGTTAAACCCTCGAGCTTTTCTCGTCTCATGCAGTTCTCATTCATTGAACTTGGTGGTCAGTGATGCAGCATCAGCTTCTAGTGAGGCTGATGAATTTTTTAATATAATTCAAAGCATCTATGTATTTTTCTCTGCATCAACTCATCGATGGCAAATTTTGAAGCAACATCTGGGAACATCCTCTCTGACAATGAAACCACTGAGTTCCACATGATGGGAAAGTCAAGTGGAGGCGATAAAGCCTATCAAACACCAAACTGGAAAGATAGATGATGCCATAGTGGAGGATAATGCAATGACAGGAACTGTTCGTGGGAGAACAGTGGCAGAGGGAAATGGAATCACTAGAAACATACATAACTTCAAATTTCTGTGTGGCTTAGTGTTGTGGCATGACATACTGTTTGAAATAAATGTTGTAAGCAAGAGACTCCAAGGTGTTGACCTTGATATATCTGGAGCAATGGAACAACTGGACAAAGCAAAGTCATACCTAGTGTCTTACCGGTCAGATGAGGGATTTCAAAACATACTGAAGAGTGCACAGAAGTTGGCAGAGGAACTTCACACTGAAGCTATTTTCCCATTCAAGAATACAAGAGTCACCGAAGAACACGACGACGCTTTGATTATGAGCCATGGGATAATCCCATAAGAGATCCCAAACAACAATTCAAAGTTGAATTCTTTAACCAGGTGCTAGACTGTGCAATACAGTCAGTTGAAGAACATTTCATGCAGCTCAAGGAACACAGCAGTATATTTGGGATGTTGTAGGATATTCCAAAACTCCTCACTATACCTGAAGAAGACCTACACCAGCAATGCAGGGCACTAGAGACAGTGTTGACACACGATGACATGTGTAATATTGATGCAAGTGATTTAGGTGATGAACTGAAAGCCCTTTCAAGATACATTTCAGCAGGATCAACTCCAAAGGCTGTTCTGGAATATATGTGCACAAATAAGATGACCACCCTCTTTCCAAATGTTTTTGTTGCTCTGCGCATACTTCTAACACTTCCTGTAACAGTTGCCAGTGGAGAACGCAGTTTCTCCAAGCTGAAGTTAATAAAAACACATCTACGCTCCACAATGATGGTCGGCCTTGCAACCATCACAATAGAGCATGAGCTGTCCCAGACTGTGGACCTTCAGCAGGAAGCAGTTCAGATCTTTGCAACCAAGAAGGCATGGAAAGTACCACTTTGATTATTCAAACAGATAAAAATGCCAGTGTTTGCTATGCAGACAAGAAAAGTTACATTTACTGTTCAGGCATTTGAAAGTTAAGTGTTACTTAAACTTTTTGAACAAGGCATTTTAAGTTGCTAGTTCTCCTTTACTGGGGTAGGTAGCAGAGCAGTACCATGAGAGAAGTAGAACAGGAAGAAGGCAGAATTGAGATCTTTCAAATTTTAGGCCCAAGCGAGGGGATATGGGGGTGTCATTTGAGCTCCCCGCCTCAGGTACCAAAATGTTGTGGGCCGGCCCTGTAACTTAGACTTAGATGTTTTGCTGGCCTCTGCCTAGGGATGAATTTCCTCCACAGGGCTGCAGTGAAAAATGATTGAGATATCTGTCATTTCTATACAGAGTTTTGAACCTGGACCTAGAAATCTATTGGCATGAGGTTTTATAAAAGTTTATTTTTACAAAATGTAACTGGGTGACCACGTTTAAGTTCCCAACATTTTTTTAACCTTTTCATTGTCATCCTTATTGCTACCTTAGTAATAATGCTTTCCATTTCAATTCACCCTGTAATTCAGAAGTCAAAACAAAAATAACCTAGAACTCCACCACAACCAAATATAGATGTAAAAGGTGATTTCCCATAAACTAAACAACAACATACAGTGATAAAGCCCAAGTTTTACATATACACCTCTACCCCGATATAACGCGACCTGATATAACACGAATTCAGATATAATGCGGTAAAGCAGCGCTCCCAGGGGTGCGGGCTGCGCACTTGGGCGGATCAAAGCAAGTTAGATATAACGCAGTTTCACCTATAACGCAATAAGATTTTTTGGCTCCCGAGGACAGCGTTATATCGGGGCAGAGGTGTAGTAACATACAGGCTAGTATGTATGTGTAGCACTGCCTTCTACTGGATGAAGTTAGAAATCCTCGCTTCTGTCAGACTTTATACTGCTAAAAGCTAATAGATTGCTCCTTAGTTCAAATGGTAGAACTTTTGGAGAAGGAAATTCTGAATTAGATCCCTGCTCTTGCCATGAAATTCCAAGTCGCCATGGTTGTCAAAGTTCTAGATTACATTAATGTATTACACTAATGTCAGAATTGAGACCTGAACTCCTATGCAATGACTGGTTTTGAAGACAAACTGTCTGATTAGGGCAGTGCGTAATGCATTGATTGTTGTGTGTGTATACCAGTGTCCTCTATTGGATGAAATGAGGCATGGTTAAATGTGTGTCTTAGACCTTATATTGCTAACATCCAATGGAGATTCTCCTTTAGCTCAAGTGGTAGCGCCTGTACTTTTGGAGCAGGTGTATCTAAATTCATTGCTGCTTTTAAGTTCTGAGTACCCCTGGTATGCAGCATAGGGACAACTAGAAAGATCTAGGTGGCCACAGAGTTGTTACAATATTATTATTGACTGAGAACAGAGTGTGCTCCTTGTCCTGAGAAACTTTCAATCTAGGTTAGATGCAGACAGACAGAATGGGACAAACATAACAGCTCAAAAAAAAGGAGGTGCAGTTCCCTGGCACAAACCACACTTACAAGGCACCATTAAATTGCTTGATCACAGGATGGTGTCCCAGACAACTCCATCGAAATAACTGCAATCTGCATTCTTAGGAGTGAGCTGGTTTTTCAAACATTTGCCAAACTCTTTAGTGTCTGCATTCCATTTCCAGGCAGCCAGCCTGCTAGCAAAGAGCCAGGATCATCCTCTACCAGGCTCCATCATGGTGATGCAGAGTGACAGATTCAGCTCAAGCATCTGCAGACTTTGGCTGAGAAAAGGCGGTTGGAGCGACAGTATGTTAATAAGTCTGGAGACAAAGCAGTGATGATTAAATCTCAGGTGCTTTGGTTTACCAAGGTCACACAGGCTGAAATCTGATGATGCAGCAGGGACGCAATGCAGCTGTAAGCATTGGAAGTCAGGGGCAAAAAATGTCACAAACAGCAATCTGCCATAACAGTGTAGCATTAATGACACTGTAGCCATGGTGACAACTGAATTAGAATGAAAGTTACTAAGTACTTTCCTAACAATTATCTTTGGAGCTGAAATTTTTTATATTTCTTTTTAATTTGGAAAGTCGTTTTTAGTGCTGTGGTGTGCGTGAAAAAAAGGCTAAACAAAAACTGTTCCATGTTCTTTGAGTTATTGGTGTGTGTGGGGGGGGAAAGGGTTGGGTTTTTTTGGGTCAACAGTTCTTTTCAGATGCTTTTATCCCCTCCTAGTTTTGTCTAACACCCCAAAGAGATTTGATCTAACTTTTGGCCAATGCAGTGCAGAATCGTCAGTAAGGAATGTATGCTTTACTATATTAATGTTTTTTTTAAATGGTTAATAGAGTATGAACAAGTGAAAATAGCATGTGCAGACTCTTTTCCTTAGTGATCCAAGTGCCTGCTTCAAGTCCACAGGAGGTGCCAAGAGGGATTTATTTTATTTATTTAGATGCGTAAAAATGCTACTAAAGGTGCTTAGCCATGCACTCTAGGCACAACAAAAATACATCCTAAATGCAGCAAACAATCCCCCTTCTTTCAAACAATTCCCACCCTTACACACACACCTAATCTCACACACACGTTCACACACCCACTCCTATTTTCAGCTGCCTGGGGAAAGAGATGAGCCTAGCAACGTATCCTGAAGATCATCAGATTTGAGCTATTTCAAACCAAGTTGGAAGCGAATTCCAAAGCTGTGGGGTATTCACAAAGAACACCCGACCAGCAGCCCCTCACATTTTATACCAACAAAGCTCTGGCTCAAACACCTCTGTTGATGTCAGCTGTGGCAGTATAAGCAGCACCCCGACTGCTATCCAGACATGCTCAGTTTACAAGTCAAACTATGTGGGAGTTTTATTCTAGCTGCCAGACCTGGAAATTCAGCTTGGAATCTGACAGCCAAGCCAGATTCTTTCCTGCTTGCACATCACAACCAGTAACTAAGGACTTACAGGCCAAATTATACCCACAATGACGTGTGTAATGCCATTGACTTCAACAAGTTTGCAAAGGTGTAACTGACTGAGATTCTGCTTATGATGCACAAGATGGAATGAAATTCATCCCTCTCTGTGCTGGGTGTTCACTCTTAGTTCTGTTAGCCATGTAGAGTCAGTAGATACTTATTTTTGCCACTAAAAATCAGCAGATTTAATCCTTTATACATGCCGTGGGCAGATCTGCTGACTAAGGAGATGCCATTTTACAGTTATTTTTCAGAGTACAACTGCACATTCAGAGATAATCTTCTGGATATGAACCAGTGCAATATCATCTTAATAATCAAATAGACAGAAACAACTATATGAGATTTGAATTGCTCCTTTCATCTTAATGGGGTGTATAACTCTGGAGTCTAATAATGACAATTGGAATGTCAACATTGTTAGCTCATTTTCATGCTGATCATTGCTGCAGAAATATCCAGCCACTTTGGGATTGTGGATAAGAAGTGGTGGCTGGAGATTGGGCTGAGAACCATTATTCTTATCACCAACTGACCTCAATCACCTTCTTTCTAAGCACCTTCTTGATTATTCAGTGGAGCTGATCTAAACTCAGAAAACTCCTTCCACAGGAAAGAAGTTTTGAAATTTCCTTTCATCCCAAATTAGAACAAAAAAGTCAAAATTGAAATTTTGAAAAAATTTAGTTTCAGAAACATCAAAACATTATATTTTGAGAAAGTCAAAGCGCTGTGTTGCGACTATATCACAGTAAAGTTTAACACTATTGTCAAAACACAGCGCTTAGGTAACTGTCATAAATTTGGACAAAATCAATATGTTCCCACAAAACATTGATTTTGTCAAATCAGCACATTTTGCATGGAAAATTTTTCAACCAGCTCAATTATCCACTATCATTATTTGTGCCTTCTCCCTGCATAAGTATAAAGGCCCTCTGTTTCTCTCATACACAAAGACATGCAGAGAGGACAAACAAAAACAGAAACAGGGCAAGCAGTGGGGGGAAGGGGAACCAGCAAAACTAGTGAAAGCAAGGGATCCCCAGCTAACCACACAGAAGGACTCACTATGTTCATCTCCAACCTCTCTCCCCACAATGGCTAATCTGGCCTAGTAATCATGCTGCCATTGACTGAAATTGCAAACTGTTTAAGGAAGGAAATGAAGTTTCAAAGCCCTGTCATCTTTGCATAACTTTTACTGGACTTGTTCTGGGCATAGCATACTGGCTAAGAGTCTCCTCCCTCAATACACGCCTTGCTCCCATCACTCTCCACCCCCAGGCCAGTCAAAGGACTGTGCAGATTGTATTAAATGGGTGACAGACAGTTGTGCGAAATGGTGAGCACCCTACTTAGTCATTTTTCGCCAGTGCATAGCCCACCAGATATTTCTATGTTTTTACCTCCCTCTACATAATGTGGCAAAGTGACCAAAATGATGGTGAAACTCCATGCAGATACTTTGGAAAGAATGGAACTCATGGCTAGGGCTACCATATGTCCGGATTTCCCCGGACATGTCCGGCTTTTCGATCTATAAATAGCCGTCCGGGGGGGATTTCTAAAAATCTAAAAATGTCCGGGATTTCCCCCCGATCGGCTATTTATAGATCGAAAAGCGGCGCTGCTCGGCAGCCAAAGCCCCTTTTCAGTTCCCCCCATCCCCTGCAGCCTTAGCACACCCCGGGCCCCGCAGCTGTCTTCCCCCTCCTCCCGTCCCCTGAACGCTCCACCCCCCTGTTCTCCCCTCCCCTGCTTCCCGGCCCCAGCGGCTCCGGCCCGGTTCGGGCCCCAGGGCAGCCGGCCCAGCCCCGGCCAAGCACCTCCGGCCTGGGCTCAAACCCCACAACTCTGGCCGGAGCGCAGCCTGATTCCTGGGCTCTTGTTAAAGCCGGCCCTGGTCGGGGGACAGGGAGTGGGGAGTTGGATGGGTCAGGAGTTTGGGGGGGTGTCAGGGGGGCAGAGGTGTGGAGAGGGGTCGAGGCAGACAGGGAGCAGAGGGGGTGGGATGGGTCAGGAGTTCTGGGGGTCCTGTCAGTGGGCAGGGAGCAGTTGGACAGGGCATGGGAGTCCCCGGGGTCTGTCTGGGGTGGGGGTGTGAATATGGGGTGGAGGTGTGGATAAGGGTCGGGGCAGTCAGGGGACAGGTAGCCTCCTAGGGGGGCAGTTAGTGGCAGGGGTCCCAGAAGGGGGCAGTCAGGGGACAAGGAGCAGGGGGGAGATGGGAGTTCTGAGGGGGGCAGTCAGGGGGTGGGAGGGAGTGATTGGGGGCGGGGCTAGAGCAGGGCTCCTCCCCCCCGTGTCCTCTTTTTTGACTGTGCAAATATGGTAACCCTACTCGTGGCTAGAGAATGGGAACTAGTCGTTCCTAAGTGACACAGCTACTTTATCTGCAAATTCACCTCTGTTTTGTTATATCAATCCTCATTAGTGTATGTGAACACTGATACTAAGTGGTTCATCCATGCAATTTTAAGTGGCTTTCATGGCGCAGGAAATTTAGGATTCTAGAAGGATCTAAAACTCTTTTGCAGAGAATAGAAATGCAGTTAAGCTTAATCTGGGAGCATCTCATGGAAATTCAGTGGACGCTTTTCTTTGAAAATCCCAGCCTAATTATTTCACCCTCTAAAATATAGACCCTATGATTTGTACTTAGGCTTGGAAGGATTAGATCTTTATTGGTAAATGGCGATAAACATTGATGACTCTGTCCACACGCAAACCAATGAAAAAATATTTCCATCAATAAAAATCAAAATTTACAGATAAGCAAAGAAAGAAAAATGCTGCTTGAGAACTGAGAGTTTGATTTAAGCATATTTTCTTTGTATATTTTCACATGATGTTGAGAATTTGTATTTTCACAGGTATAAGCCATATCTTTTTGAATCTCAATGTTGACTGCCATTAAATTATCTCACTCTACCCTCAGAATTTCCCCCACTGTGAAAATTTAAATTGATAAAAATCAGAAAAAAAAACAGAAAAATATAGATATTATCCATCAAAATTATACAAAAAACAAACACTGAATTCTGCCCACGCTATTTGTATTGCATTCATTGCTGATTGGATGCCAAATGGGTAGTAACAAGTTACCACACTAGAATGGTAAATGAGCCTGTTTAGAAAAAGAATTGTTTAACCATACAGCTGGTGAAAGGATGATATCATAAATGTTATTGGAACAGCAGAGACAAGTGCACTCTGAGGATCAAAATGTTTATTTCCACCTTAGGGGAAAATATGTTTTATCTGAAATGTGATGGTGCTGATGGATTTTTAAAGCACTGAAAAAATGAACAGATTTTTAATAACTCTTCTTACTGGTGCCTAATAATAGACACAGTAACTCCAGCCAGACACTAAGGGATAAACAACCGTTCCTCATACAGATCTCATATGACATAAGATAACTAGATTAGGAGACAGATTACTGTGAGTGAGGAGGAATCAAAAGAACATTGGACTTAACTAGGATAAATCTGCAAAGCCCAAGCCTGGCAGAAAATGAATCGTGACCAGTTGTCTGACATTTTCCTTATCTTTACAAGGCAGAACTGAAATTATATAAAATACAGGATTGTGCACACAATAGCCAAGGCAATAGTGCTTGCTAGTTCCAACTGTGACACATTATCTGATGTCTAATGGAGCTCCTGCAGGTTAACTGATCCCTCTCTGACAAGGAATCTCCACACAGAAGAGTTTACAGCACAGAGCTAGGATTTCTGGAGTGGAGAAGAGACTGTTGGTGAAAGGTGCAAAACAGCAAAACAAAAGCTCTTTTGTAATAAAGTACTTGCTGCTTCATCTTGAATAGGGGTCACAGGAGGCCTGGATAAGTGGAACCAGTGCCCGTTGTGCTGTGAGATAGCTTCAGCCATCAAGAGATCATACATGAGTATAACGTCCCCCTTGCAGGCCACGGGGTAGGAGGGGGAGGGGAGGTGTCTCCCGACAAAAGCATGGAGGGATTTGGGAAGTGGGGGAGAGGCAAGGGTATAGCCAATGAGTTTATGACTATGTGGGATCCACTAGTCACATTATGTATAGAGACCTACCAAATTTACAGCTGAGAAAAACGCATCACAGATTGTGAAATCTGGCTTTTGTAGGGAAGGGGAGCTTGTACCATGCGCCAGGCTCCAGCTGCTAGTCCGGCCAGACTGGGGAGGGATGGGACTTCCCCTGAAGGGGCCACTGCTGTAGCTGGGTCAGACCTACCTCTGAAGACAGTGCACCCGTGGAGCTTCTTGCAGCTGGGGGAGGTTCCCAGAGGTAGGTCTGACTCAGCCCAGGAGCGGCCATGGAGGGGCAACTAGCAGCTGTTGCCCGGCACATGGTAGAAGCCCATGGCTGGGATGCCCCCAGCCCTGCCCATCCCCAACTCTGGGCCCAGTGTTAAAGGGGCCTTTGGTTGGTTGTGGGGGGGAGGGAACCACAGCACTCCCAACCATAGGGTCCTGGGTGGTCGCCTACCCAAAAGGCCAGCCCTGCCCATCCCCCAAAAGTGACAACACCCCTCGCCCCCCATGCCCTGCAACCCTTACTTCTGTGCTGCTGCTTGTGACAGCGCTGGCTTCAGAGCTGGGTGCCAGGCCAGCAGCCGCTGCTCTCCCCAGGCAGGGAGAAAGTAAGGGTGGCAATCCCATGACTCCCTTTTGGGTCAGGACCCCCCCCCCATTAAATTTCAAATGTAAATATCTAAACAGTGAAATTGACTATTTTTTAAATCCTATAACTGAAATTGACCAAAGCGGACCATGAATTTGGTAGGGTCCTAATTATGTGTGTAATCAGCATGTAGATGATGTTACGTCACTCAGGATTCTGCCTGCTTGTTAGGAGAAAGGAGTCTATCTCCCCAGTCCCTGTGGTCCTGGACACAAAGTCCTTTTATCCTTGCTTTGCTCATTTGACCAAGATATGGGCATGACATACCTGGAAAGGGAATGGGAACGATTTGTTGGAAGCTAGTAATTAAATGACCCTGAGTATGTGGATTTGTATATCTTACCTGTTGCCAGAAAAGAGCAGGCCCCTCCACAAAGCACTTGTTCTTTTTGGTAGGCACTCCTCTAGTGAAGTTTGTATGGTCTTGCTGTGCAAACAGGGAGCCCAATCTTCAGCTGGCATAAATCAGCATAGTTCCATTGAGGCCAATGAACATCAGAATGTTGAATGGTACTAAATCCTTCATATTGCAGCACTGGCAATTCATCCCTCTAGCTCCACACACTACCACTTAACATCTGTGTAGCTGTTGGACAAGACATCCTGCCAGATGTGATAAGATGTCTATGTGACCCACCTCTTGAGAGAGGCTCCACTGACTGATTGGAAGAATATATGCCAAGTTCCCCTGCACTAAGCATATCCACCTTACAAAGCAAAACAGTAACAGTTCATGGGAGTAGTCGGATGCAAGGTGAAAAAGGACACAAGAAAAACAAATGCAATTTAGCATGTGAAGTCTCAGAGCACCAGGAGAATGATGGATTAAACCAACTGTGGATCTTCGTAAGAGAAAGAAAAACCACTGGCCTATTTTTTCCTTAGTCTGAGCTATTTTTTTCACGTTATTATTTTCATCTATTAAACTTTGCAATGAATTATTGCCCTGGATTTGCTCACATGCTTCTCTCAGACCCCTGCAGTGTTCAACCAAACCCATTAAACATCTCTTCTGTCGCAACAAATGCAAGCTGGATTGCATCAAGTCTTTTTCCAATGCCCACGGAGTAAAATAAATCCAAGGCAGTTTGAGACATAAGATCCCCACTGCCCCTTTTGGCATGCAACCACAGGTCTCACCTTCAAACAGATGGAAACTTTGGAAATGAATGCCAGTTCTTTTAGCAGACTTGAGTGTACTTTTACATATTTATAGCATCTCTTTAATTTCCATAATAACCTGGATTATGAAGGAGATTAAAGACTGTACTGGCTGGTGTAGGGAGGAGGGTTTGGATTCCCGAATCATTGGAATGGATTCAGTGCCTGTTTGAATTACACAATCTGCACTTGAACTGGAGAGGTACTGGTCTCCTAATTAACATATTGGGCCACATTCTCTGCCCTTCTCTGTCCCCTTTGTGTTACTCTGGAGATGTAAAGAGTCAGAGACTGTTTTTATCTCCCCTGCTCAGGATTTCTCCAGTGTGGGGTAGGAACAGGGAGTTCCCAGCAGGTGTAGAGCTGGCAGTCAGCTCCTATGCTACCCCTCCTTTTGGTCCCAACATAGGGGATGAAGTGGATCTGTGGCCACAGCATTGTGCTTCCCAGCTGGAGGATGGTCATGGAGGATCATTGCCAGTTAAAATAATTTAGAGCAGCCCCAATGCTGCTCCAAATTTTGCTGAGGCTGGTGCAGAAATGGCCAGAATGTCAGGTAGCCATAATTGGCTAATGCCCCCCCCACCACACACATACTCATCCCTCTGCTGCACCAAACTGTCACAACAGAGAATCTGGGCTTTTATTACATTGGCTATGGCTGCACTTCTAGCTGGGAGTGTAATTCCCTACATGGCTCTCTACACTCCCAAGCGGTGCCTCCCATATCTACACTGCTATTTTTTAGCAGTGTAGCATCTTGCTGCCTCCCTATTGCCACAGCCTTTCCTCACGACAGCAAAGGGGTCAGCCGAAGCCTTTCCCTGGTGGGTGTCCCTGCCATATGCAGCTACAAATGTGTATGCAGCCTGCCTTTCACTGCAGCACGTAGTTACACGTGTAGTGCCTGTACTCTACATGTCCCCATAAGTGTAGACACGGCCCTAGTGAGTTTCAGTAACATCACCTTACATATTGCCTCTGAATTTGATCCACTAAATGGAGATGAGCCAGGTCTAATAAACAAGGCAGAAGCTGAAGATCAGTAAGGATCAGATTATATCAGGATTGAAATGTAAAGGAGGATCTGCAGAAAGGTCAGTCACACACATTGGACTTAAAGAAAGCAGATGTTTAAGGAATGCAAAGTGAGCTACAGAAAATTGGATGGAATTTCATGCCTGCAAGAAACATGAAGTGCAGAAGAGGGAAGTGTTTACGATCCAGCTGAGGAAGATGAAATCAAAATCCAACCCAGTCAAATAAAACAAAAACCTAACAAGGGACTAGAGGCTTAAGTGGCCAAGTAGGGAGGTAAAGACCAGCATGGAAGAGACAGAGGGCATTTCAACATATGATGAAGCTGGGCGAGTTACAAAGAGACATCATGATAGCCAAACAATTGAGGAAATACATTATGCCCAATTCACCCTGGTGCAACTGTATGGATTTTAGTGGAGTCATGCCAGGAATGAATTTAGCCCTTAATGTTAAACAAGCTCTTGTTTAACATGGCTGCTACTCTGAAAGCTCTTGTCTGAGTGTTTCCCATTTTCATTTATTTCTCAGAGCTCTAGGCATTTGCACAACTTAGAAAATATCTAGTCACGAAAGGGTCAGATTTACAAAGGGATTTAGGTGCCTGAAGATGCAGCAAGGCATCTAGTGAGATTTAGAGAAGTGTCCAAGTCCCATAGATATCAATGAGAGTAAAGCACCTGCTTAGGAGCTTTTGAGTATCACACTAGGTACCGATCTGCATCTTTAGGCATCTAGATGTCCTTGAAAATCTGGCCCAAAGGGCATAAAAACGTAAAAAGCCCCAACCCACTGAGCTAAGCCACAGAATATAGAAACAATCAATTCTCTTCTCCCTCTACATCTCAACACCAAGTCCTCTCCCTTTTCCTCAAAAGCCAGAGGAAACAGATGGGCTCTACAGTGCATCCTGAATGGCGAGAGTTTCAGGTTTATTTGGAATTAAGCCAAGAATGAGTTCCGAAGTCCCAGGCCTTATGTAGAAAATACCTAGCTGCAGCCACCTCCCTGTTAGAGGCACCTCTGCTGAGGCCAATATCAATCATAGGGAGAGGGGACCTCCCACGCAGATAGGACACTAAGCATTTAAGACCCATAAACAGAACTCCACCAGGAAATCAACTGGCAGACAGTGCTCATGGAGATGCCACACTTCACAAGCAAGCAGCCATGTTAGTCCAAGTCTCTGAAGTCTTAAGGTGTAGCCCCATGTAGAGCACATCAGGTTCAGATAAGACATGCATGGATGTCATGGGCATACGAAAGGCACCACAATCCATGGCTTCTCACTACAACTCCCAACCTAGGAGCCTGCAGTGCCCTCAGACAATAATAAAACTTGGCCCTTCCATAGCAGTTTTCACCCAGGGACGTGAAAGTGCTGAACAAACATTAATTAAGCCTCACAACACCCTGAGAAGGAGATGAGCCTTATCCTCCTTGTGCAGATGGAAACACTGAGGCAGAGTGGTTAAATAAACTTTCCCAAGTCAACACAGCAAGTCAGTAGTAGAGCTGGAAGTAGAAGAGGAGGTTACTCACCTGTGCAGTAACTGACGTTCTTTGAGATGGGTGTCCCATCTCACTCCAGGTGCTGGTGCATCCCTGCGCCTTCGCTCGGAGATTTGTACAGAAGTACCCACACGGGCCACATGCACACAGGGCCTGCCTCATGCGCTGCTGGTGCCTTAACAGCGTGTGTGCGGCCGTGATTCCTTAGTTCCTTCTCTACAATGGAGACAACTCCAAACTCTGAAGTAGAGGGGAGAAGGGTGGGTAGTGGACAGGTAAGTAACCTCTGTGAGAGAGAGAGAGAGAGAGAGAGAGAGAGATGTCCCTGTGGGTACTCCACTCCAGGTGACTGAAAAGCAGTATCTCTACGATGGCAGGGACTTCGAATCTGGTAAGAAAGCCGTGGACAGCACAGCTCTGGCCATTCGAGTGTCAGTCAAGGGTCCCTGAGTAAGGGCTTAGTGTTTGGCAAAGGTGTGCTCTGAAGCCCAGAGGTGGCAGCCTTGCAGATATCTATGAGGGGAATGTTACATAGGAATACAACAGACATTGACACAGATCTGGTAGAGTGTGCCTTAATAGAAGTTGGAGGATGTATCTTCTTTAATTGGTAGCATAAACAGATGCAGTCTGATATCCAGTTGGATATTCTCTGGGTGGATATCGATTTGCTCTGCGCACATCAAGTGTGTGCATTGCTGTTTCAAAAGAGTTTGCATGGAGTTTAGGAAAGAAGATTGGTAGATGGATAGGTTCATTACAGCAGAAGGATGAATGTACCTTTGGGAGAAATTTGGAATGCGTTCAGAGTGTGCCTTTATCCTTAAAAAAAAAGATAGTGTAGGGTGGGTCAGCCATGAGAGTTCCAAGTTGTCCTACACATCTGGCAGATGTAATTACCACTAAGAATGCAGCTTTCAGAGATAGGTGTAGTTGACAGCAGGATGCTAGTGGTTCAAATGGCTATTGTGTCAAACATGTGAGAACCAAGTGGAGGTCCCAGGGTTGAGTAGGTAGTCTGATGTCCGGGTACAGGGTCTGGATGCTTTTGAGGAATCTTTTTGTGATAGAGTGGGTGAAGATAGTGGTGTCACTGATCTTCTGGTGAAATGCTGTGATTACTGCCAGATGTATCTTTATGGAACTGAAGGAGAGCCCAGATTGTTTGAGCTCCAGAAGGTAGTCCAGTATGACTGGAAGAGGTGAGGAAGTAGGAGCGGATTGCCTGGCAGAATACCACACTATGAACCCAGACCATTTATGGATATAGGTGATGCGTGTAGATTGTGTCCTACTATGTAATAGTACAGTTTGCACCTGCTCGGAGCAGCCTAGTTCTTCGTAGGAGAACCATTGAGGAGCCATAATCTGAGGTGGAGCATTCCTATGTTTGGGTGGTGTAGATGGCCCCTGCATTGGGACAATAAGTTCAGAAGCGGGGGGAAGGGAGATTGGTGGACAAGTGGACATTGTGTTAGAAGTGGGTACCACGGCTGTCTGGGCCATGTAGGGGCTATCAATATGATCCTGGCCCTCTCTGTCCATATCTTTAATACTACTTTGGTATCGGTGGGAATGCGTATAGTAGGTTGTCATTCCATCTGATCGTAAACACATCACCCATGGAATGTTTCCCCAGACCCACTCTAGAGCAGAATTGGAGGCATTTCTTGTTGGTCGCGGTTGCAAAGAGATCCAGTTGTGGATAACCCCAGGTTTTGAAGATGTTGTGTAGGATGGTGTTGTTTATCTCCCATTCATGGTTGAGTGGGAAGGATCGGCTGAGCTTGTTCGCTGTGGTGTTTTGTGCACCGGGCAGGTACAAGGCGGAGATATCAATATTGTGTTGGAGGCACCAATTCCAAAGTTTCATAGCCTCGGTGTAAAGTGAATGGGATCGGGCTCCCCCTTGCCTGTTTTATATAAAACATAGAAGCAGTGTTGTTGGTCATGATCCTGATCTTTTGGTTCCTGATGAGTGGGAGAAAGTGGAAGCAGGTGTTGCGGACCACTCAGAACTCTAGAAGATTTATATGTAGTGAGGTCTCTGTAGAAGACCATAGTCCTTAAGCGGTATGGTGTCCCATGTGTGCCCCCCAACCAGTGAGTGATGCGTCTGTAGTGATTATAATTGAAGGGGATTCCTGTAAAAATGGGACCCCAGAACAGAGGTTGTATGGTCGAGTCCACCATATGAGTGAGTCCTTGATATTGGTAGGCATGGTGAGAAGCTTGTGTAGTCTGTGTACATTTGGTTTGTAGACTGTGGCTAGCCAACCATGCAGGCATCGCAAGTACAGGCATGCGTTCTTGACCACAAAAGTGGATGTGGCCATGTGGCCTAGAAGTTGTAGGCAGTCATGAGCTGTGACCTGTGGGCTGTTCTGTAGTTTGGCAACCAGATTCTTTATGGTGATGAATTTGTCAATTGGAAGAGATGCGAGGCCAGTTGTGGAGTCGAGGTGTGCACCTATAAACTCCAGATGTAGAGTAGGGTTTAATGTGGATTTGTTTGTGTTTATTTGCAGGCCACCACCCTGAAGGCAGTCAATGGTCATGTGTGTGGATCGGATGGCTTCCTCACGAGTTTGCAATTTGAGGAGGCAATTGTTCAGGTAAGGGAAGATTATTATTTCTTTTTTCCTGAGATGTGTGGTAACCACCACGAGGATCTTGGAGAAGACACAGGGTGCTGTTGAGAGGCCAAAGGTTAGAACCCTGTATTGGTAGTGGTTTGTTCCCAGAACAAATCTAAGAAAACGTCTGTGGGCAGGGTGTATAGTTACGTGAAAATAAGCATCCTGCAGGTCGAGAGCTGAAAACCAATCTCCCTGCTCCAGCGCTGGAATAATGGTCATTAGGATAACTATTTTGAATTTTTGCTTTGTGATGAACTTGTTGAGTTGCCTGAGGTCGAGAATGGGTCACCATCCCCCACTTTTCTTTTCCGTAAAAAAATAATGGGAGTAAAAACACTTTCCCCTCTGCTGATTGGGTACCCACTCCACTGCTCCTATTTGCAGAAGAAGTTGTACCTCTTGGTGGAGCAAGTATTCATGAGAGGGGTCCCTGAAGAGGGACGGGGAGGGGAGGTGGGTGGGGGGGGTATGGACACAAAAGGGATGGTATAGTCTCTAGGGCCCATCTGACTGTAGTGATGGCTCGCCAGTTGTTATAAAATGGAAGCAAACGGTGACCAAAGGGTTGAGTAATTAATGTGAGTGCAGGAGTGGGTGGGAGGTCTTCTATGTCCTCGACCAGGGCTTCAAATCTGTTTGTTAGGTGGAGGAGTTTGGGATGCTGCTGATTGTGGGGGGAGGCGGCATTGAGGCCTAGGTCTCTGGCACTGATGCTGTTGCTGATCGTATGGCCGTTGTTGTTGTTGTTGTGTGTATGCTGGGTATCGTAAGGCTGATACCTATATTATCTCTTTCTAGAGGCTGGTGTATGGATGCCTAGTGATCTCAGCATAGCCCTGGAATCCTTCATGGTGTGCAGAACCTCATTCGTCTTTGCTGCAAATAATTTCTCATCATCGAAGGGGAGATCCTCCACGGTGTTCTGTATCTCAGATGGGAAAGACGAAGAGTTGAACCATGAAGCCCAATGCATAACAACAGCTGTAGCGGTGGACCTGGCTGCGGTGTCCGCAGCATCAAGGGCAGCCTGGAGTAACGTGCGGGAAATTATTTGTCCTTCAGAGACCACTGCCTTAAGTTGCGGTCTCTTTTCTTCTGGAATAGTTAATAAATTCCATTAATTGCCCGTAATTTCTATGGTCATATTTGGCTAGGAGGGTGGCAAACTATGCCACACTGAATTGCAGTGTGGAAGTTGCATAAACCTTGCAGCCAAATAAATCCATTCTTTCACTGTCCCTGTCAGGAGTAGTAGACCGGAAATGCTGCTGCTTGTTTCTTTGGTTTGCCGCTTCCACTACCAGTGAGTTTGGTGCTGGATGTGTGAAAAGAAACGCTGAGCCCTTGGAGGGAACATAGTATTGCCGATCTGCCCTCTTGCAGGTCGGGGGTATAGTGGCTGGAGTTTGCCAGATATTCTTGGCCGGGTCCATGACAGCTCCATTGATTGGGAGGGCAATCTTGGAGGAGGCCGCAGGTTGCAAGATGTCTGTCACTTCATGTTGAGTCTCTGACACCTCCTCCATAGTGATCTTGAGTTCACTAGCCACCCTTTTAAATAGGTCTTAAGAAAGGGTAAAAGAAAATAAAACTTGTCTGACTAAAATACTATACTAACTGTACTAACAAATGAAGTATGCGAAAGCTAAAAAATGTTGAGCAGGACTGCTGAGCTCCATCTCAGGCCGGGGCAGTAGAGAAGGAACTGAGGAGTCACAGCCATGCACGTGCTGTTAAGGCACCAGCAGCGCGTGCACAGCCTGTGCGGGTACTGCTGTACAAATCTGAGCGAAGATGTGGGGACGCACCAGCACCTGGGAGTGGAGCACCCACAGGGACATCTCTCGAAGAAGAATCCAGGATTCATGACTCTTGACTAAAGTTGGTTGAGAATTTCCGGCTGAATGATTTTCTGTCAGAAAAATGCAGTTTCTGCAAACTTTTGATGAAATATTTTGATTTTTCTTTTGGGCAAATTAAAAATAAATATTTTGTTTTGTGGCAATTTGAACCAAATCAGAATATTTTGTTCTCTGAAACTGACCCAAAAGGTTTAGTTTCTAATCTATTTTCCTATAAGCACATTGCCTTATGGGAGTTGTAGTTAAGGCCCTCATTCTCTAACCAAGCTGCTTGGTGCATCATGGGAGATGTAGTCCAGCCAGGGAGCCTGACCCTTAGGGAGAATCAGAATCTTGAACTATACTCCATAGGCATTGACTCCGTGGGTGCTCCAGGGCATGCTTGCGGTTCGGGGTGGAATTAGGTGGGAGGAGGCGGGCAGGGTTGGAGCAGGGACAAGAAGAGGCAGGCAGGGGGGGGGGGGCTTGGGAGAAGGGGTGGTGTGGGGGCAGGGCCTGGGGCAGAGCAGGGTGTTGAGCACCCCCCCGGCCCGGAGGAAACCGGCACTTGTTATACTCCCATGAGACAATGCACCACAATGGGAAAATGCTGCTTTTAACGTTGAACAGACTTAAAATAAAGAATCTTGGCTCAGTTCAACAAACTGAAATGAAACATTTAAATTTCAGAAATGTCTAAACGTTTCATTTTGTTTTGAGCAAAATGAAATATTTTGGAATTTCTGTTTTATATAAAATTTCAATGTTTCATCCCAATTTGAGACAAAAACCAAATGTTAGAATTTCCACCAGGCCAAAAATTATTAATTTTGGTCCACTTTGCTGACCCATACTTTAACGCACTAGGCCACTCACCCTGCATTTATTTCACAATTGTTTCCATTCCAGGTTTTACCCACTTATTGTTGACCAACTGATCATGGAATTTGATAGCCTATTTTGACTTGATCGTAATTTCCTTCTGTATTATTTCTTCCATCCATGAAATGAGTTTTATTATGTATATTTTTGTTTTTAACCCCCACCAAGCCCCTGTGTGAAAAGAAGCAGATGATTTCATTTTATTATTCTTTCTCTCTCTAGTCAGTAAATTAGCCTGGACATTTCCTGAGCGCCTCCAGGTGAAGTACCACTCGGGTTTGCCATCAGCAACCAACAAGAGAAGAGGGGCAAGCAATGAGCAGGAGTTGCTGCTGAGCACTACTCCCTCTCATGCTGCTAATTGTGGTTACTAGAGACAGACAGCTGTGCTAGGAGCTGTGCGGGGCAGCTGCAGGAACAGGCAGAGGGAGGGATGGACAGGGAGTGGAGTTTGCTCACCTTAAGGGGGTCTGGGAAGGAAAGAGAGCACGGGAGGGAGAAAACTGGAGGGAGCTGGGAAGGTCGGCAGGACAAAGGGATGTCCGGATGGTAAACCTTGGTCATGCTAAGGCAGGGGCATGGCCATGGCCCACCCACTTAGCATCCAAGCCCACCCAAAGTTGGGGCAGAGCCTCCCAATCCACTGGCTGGGGACTCCTGATCCTAGCTCAGTGTCCAGCTGTGTCCCTCTCCTGCTGGTCCCGTGTGCTGATGCCCTGGTCTCCCGCCCCAGCTAGGGGGGTGTCTCAGGGGAGTGGGTCTGGTTCCGGGTCCATAGCGGATTAGCCACTGGCCCTGGGCCAACGGGGTCACCCCGAGACGCTCCTCCTGCCCGGCGCTCCTGCCAGGGAGCGGGTCGGGGCACGGGAAGAACACTGGGCAGGGGGAGTGGGGCAAGCCCTGTGCCTCAATCATGCTCCCTAGCAGGAGCGCCAGGTGGGGGAAGCGGGGCAAGCCCCCACGCCTGGACCTCACTTCCCCAGCAGAAGGGGGGCTGTGGAAGGGACCCCCAATTGTCATAGCCCAGCCAGGTCCCCACAAAACCTATTTTGCATCTGTCATTGCCCACCCACCTGAAAGCTGGGACCACCCAGTTTTCCTGTTGTAGCTATGCCACTATGCTAAGGGGATGTTTGTTTCTTTGTTCGGGGAGGGGGGGGAGTTTACACTTATTTGAATCTGACTATGCTTCAAATTGTCAAGGTGAGAAAAGTCCAATGACCAGACACTTGAGGCAGCATTTAGCCCCTCCCTCCCTCTCTCCCCAACCCCCAGAGAATCAAGGGCCTACTACCGTCACCCGATCCCCTCCAGCCTGTGTTTGTGATGCTGAAGGACCAGTATTCTAGTCCCAGCAGCCCTCCTCCCAACTATGTATGGTAAGTCTCACACCACCTTGACAACCATGTCAACTAACACATTCTCTCCTTCCTTGCTAGAGTTCAAGTGCATTATACAGTATGCCATACACAACATATTATGCTAAGGAACATTGTGTAGATGGTTAGACTGCTAGATTCTCAAGACAATTAGTAAACAAAAGCTTTATTAAGCAGCAGCTAAGGTTGGTGCAACAATGGAGTTCTTCCAAACCTAGACAATCTCATTCTATAGAACAATTCTTCTACCGCAATGGTATGAAAATCTGGAAATGAACAACAAGCATTTCACTCTTGCCCATCGCCTCCCACCATTTGCTGACAACTACTGTACTTAGGCCAAGATTCTCACAAGTGACTGGTGATTTTTGGGTGCCCAACTTGAGACCCCCTGTAAGGAGCCTGATCTTCAGAGAGCAGATGCTCAGGCACTCTCTCAGTATCAGGGCTCTTTAATGTATCTAAAGTTGGGCACTCAAAATCACCAGTCTTGCTCTTAGATATCTTCTGTTCTGCTACATTGAGGGTAGGACCTTGGCAGAGTACATGGTGCTCAGAGCAGCATTAACTCACTATCAGTTTTCTGATAGTAACTGCCTTTGAGTATAGCATTTGCAGTAGTTTGGTTTAGATCCTACTCCTCACACATTTGTTCAGACCATACACCCCCTTTTTGGAGCTGGAGAATCTTTTGTTAGTGTTTCCCAAAGTCCAGAGGACATGCACTGATCTTTTGGGTGTCTTCCAGAGTCTCACCTTTCTTTTTATTTTTTTAAGTAAATCTTTCACTGTTATAATTGCAAAGAAACCTTGAAAACATGATCTGTGTGTAACCAATGCAGTGCTTGTCTTCCTGAGTTTGCAGAGAGCCTGAAACAATAGCTGAGGAATAAACTACTCCATTCAATACAATGAGTGTTAACTTAGATGACAATAATCAAACTTTGCACACCAACATTGTTAACTATTTCACTGCTCAAAGGACATAGCAAAGGAGAAGAAATGGGTTATTCTAGAAGGAAGTTGATAAGCTGGAGAGAGTTCAAAGAAGCCCCACAAGAATGATTAAAGGACTGGGAAACATACCTTATAGTGACAGACTGAAGAAGCTCAACCTATTTATCTCAACAAAGAGAAAGTTAAAGGGTGACCCTTTATAAGTACCTACATGGGGAACAAAATTTTGATAATGGGCTCTTCACTCTAACAGATAAAAGGTTTATCAAGATCCAATGGCTGGAAGTTGAAGCTAGACAAATTCAGACTAGACATAAGGTGCCAATTTTTAACAGTGAGGGTAATTAACCGTTGGAACAATTTACTAAGGGTTGTTATAGATTCTCCATCACTGGTCATTTTTTTAAAAAGCTTGGATTTTAAAAAAATCTACTTAGTTCAAACAGGAATTAATGAATTTCTATGATTATATAGGTCAGACTAGGTGATCACAGTGGTCGCTTCTGGCTTTATGATAGATGAATTAGGAAGATGGACACAATCTACTGTGATGGTACACCCAGACTACTCGCCGTATCTGTGGGTAGCGATTGATTTATCGGGGATCGATATATTGCGTCTCGTTAAGACGCAATATATCACTCCCCGTCGATTCCGGAACTCCGCCGGAGCGAGCGGCAGTAGCAGAGTCGACGGGGGAGCTGCGGCCATCGATCCTGCACCATGTGGACCCCAGGTAAATCGATCTAAGATCGATCGACCCTCCCCCCCAGTGTAGACCAGCCCTTAGTGACTAATTATTTAAAAACAGGGCAGGCTGAAGCAGAGTGCTCTTGGGCCTGGTCAACACTGTGACTTTAATTCGGATTTATCTGCGTTAAATCGAATTAAACCTGCACCGTCCACACAACGAAGCCATTTATTTAGAAATAAAGGGCTCTTCAAATAGATTTCTGTATTCCACCCCGACGAGCAGAGTAGCACCAAAATCGATATTGTCATTTCGAATTAGGGTTAGTATGGCCGCAATTCGATGGTATTGGCCTCTGGAAGCTATCTCACAGTGCACCATTGTGACCACTCTGGACAGCAATCTGAACTCGGATGCACTGGCCAGGTAGACAGGAAAAGCCCCGTGAACATTTGAATTTTATTTCCTGTTTGCCCAGCATGGAGAGCACAGGTGATCACAGATAGCTCATCAGCACAGGTAACCATGCAGGCCGATAATCGAAAAAGAGCACCAGCATGGACCGTATGGGAGGTACTGGATCTGATTGCTATATGGGGAGAGGATTCAGTGCTAGCAGAACTTCGTTCGAAAAGACGAAATGCCAAAACTTTTGAAAAAAACTCCAAGGGCATGATGGAGAGAGGCCACAATAGGGACTCAGATCAGTGCCGCGTGAAAGTCAAGGAGCTCAGACAAGCCTATCAAAAAACAAAGGAGGCAAATGGTCGCTCCAGGTCAGAGCCGCGGACATGCTGCTTCTATGCCGAGCTGCATGCAGTTCTAGGGGGGCCACCACCACTACCCCACCTCTGACCATGGATTCCGAGGGGGGGGGTAATCTCATCAGCTACACCTGAGGATTCTGCGGACAGGGAAGAGGAGGAGGAGGAGGACGAGCTTGCGGAGAGCACACAGCACTCCGTTCTCCCCAACAGCCAGGATCTTTTTCTCAGCCTGACTGAAATACCCTCCCAACCCAGTATCCAAGACCATGACCCCAAAGAAGGGACCTCAGGTGAGTTTACCTTTTAAAATATAAAACTTGTTTTAAAAGCAAGGGTTTTTAATGATTACTTTGCCCTGAGGACTTGGGATGCATTCCCGGCCAGTACAGCTACTGGAAAAGTCTGTTAATATGTCTGGGGATGGAGCAGAAATCCTCCAGGGATATCTCCATGAAGCTCTCCTGGAGGTACTCCAAAAGCCTTGCCACAAGGTTTCTGGGCAGTGCAGCCTTATTCCGTCCTCCATGGTAGGACACTTGACCACGCCACGCTTGCAGCAAGTAATCTGGTATCATTGCATGACAAAGCCTGGCAGCGTATGGTCCCGGTGTTGCTGGCCTTCAAGCACCATCCGTTCTTTATCTCGCTGTGTAATCCTCAGGAGAGTGATATCGCTCATGGTAACCTGGTTGAAATACGGGAATTTAATTAAGGGGACAGAGGTGGCCGTTCCTACTGGGCTGTTTGCCTGTGGCTGAAAAGAAATCCTTCCCTGCAGTTAGCCAAGCGCGGGGGGGGGGGGGTAATTGGCCCTGAGCTTTTCGCGTTTGGCTAGCAGGGATCTTCTCTGATACCAGCCACGCGGTGGGGGGAGGGATAAAGCAATCATCCAGAGAATTGGATGGGGGAGGAGTAGTTTGTTTTCTGCTGCTGAAGGTTAACAGGAAAACCGCAGCACTCAACAGGCTTTGCTTGGTATGTGGGAAAGGAGGGCGCAGAAGCCGAAAGACAATGGCTTACCATGGCCTCATGCAAGCCGAATTCTGTGAGCTCTAGCAGCAAAGCCACAGGCACTCAATATTAAGAGGCAAAATGCGACCTGGCACAGAAATCACATGTGCTATGTAATGTGAATAGTGTTGGTCACCGTGAAAGAGTATAAGCATTGTTCTGCAAAATGTATCTTTTTAAAAAACTCTCCTTTTTTCCCTCCCTCCAGCAGCTGCAAATTTTTCAAGCCTCCCTCCTCCATCCCGAAGGCTATCTCAGATAAGGCATCGGAAAAAGAAGACGCGAGATGAGATGTTCGCGGAAATCATGGAATCCACCCGCAGTGAAAGAGCTCATCTGAATGAGTGGAAGGACATGGTTTCAAAGTATAGGAAAGAAGCCAGTGAACGTGAGGACAGGAGGGACCAACGTGAGGACAGGAGGGATGCTCGAGATGAGAGGTGGCGGCAGGAAGATCAGAGGAGGCAGGATGCAACGCTGGGGCTGCTGCATGAGCAAACAGACATGCTCCGGCGTCTGGTGGAGCTTCCGGAATGGCAGCAGGATAACAGAGTGCCACTACAGCCCCTATATAACCCCCCTCACCATGTTCCATAGCCTCCTCACCCAGACATGTAAGAACGCGGGGGCAGAGGCTCCGTACACCCTCCCATTCCACCCCAGTGGACAGCCCAAGCAAAAGGCTGTCATTTTTTAAACCTTTTTTTAGTGTCCTTTTCCTTCCCGCCGATCCTCCTCCCAAACCCCACCCGGGTTCTCTCCCTCTTTTTATAATTAATTAATAAAGAATAAATTATTTTTAAACGATAGTAACTTTATTTCCTTTGAAAGCAAGCTGGGGGAAGGGGGAGGGTGGGTTCCTTACAGAGAATGAGTCAATAAACAGGGCCGGTTTTCATGAAGGAGAAACAAACAGAAATTTCACACTGTAGCCTAGCCAGTCATGAAACTGGTTTTCAAAGCTTCTCTGATGCGCAGTGCTTCCTGGTGTGCTCTTCTAATCGCCCTGCTGTTTGGCTGCACGTAATCAGCAGCCAGGCGATTTGCCTCAGCCTCCCACCCCGCCATAAAGGTCTCCCCCTTACTTTCAAAGAGATTGTGGAACACACAGGAAGCAGAAATAACAATGGGGATATTGGTTTGGCTGAGGTCTGAGCGAGTCAGTAACGATCACCAGCGACCTTTTAAACATCCAAATGCACATTCTACCACCATTCTGCACTTGCTCAGCCTGTAGTTGAACAGCTCCTGACTCCTGTCCAGGCTGCCTGTATATGGCTTCATGAGCCATTGCATTAAGGGGTAGACTGGGTCCCCAAGAATAACTATTGGCATTTCAACATCCCCAACGGTTATTTTCTGGTCCTGGAAGTAAGTCCCTTGCTGCAGCCGTTTAAACAGATTAGTGTTCCTGAAGACACGAGCGTTATGAACCCTTCCCAGCCAGCCCACGTTGATATTGGTGAAACGTCCCTTGTGATCCACAAGTGCTTGCAGCACCATTGAAAAGTACCCCTTGCGGTTTATGTACTGGGTACCCTGGTGCTCCGGTGCCAAGATAGGGATATGGGTTCCATCTATCGCCCCACCACAGTTAGGGAATCCCATTGCAGCAAAGCCATCCACTATGACCTGCACATTTCCCAGAGTCACTACCTTTCGTAGCAGCAGCTCAGTGATTGCTTTGGCTACTTGCATCACAGCAGCCCCCACAGTAGATTTGCCCACTTCAAATTGATTCCCGACTGACTGGTAGCTGTCTGGCATTGCAAGCTTCCACAGGGTTATCGCCACTCGCTTCTCAACTGTGAGGGCTGCTCTCATCTTGGTATTCTGGTGCTTCAGGGCAAGGGAAAGCAAGTCACAAAATTCCATGAAAGTGCCCTTACACATGCGAAAGTTTTGCAGCCACTGGGAATCGTCCCACACCTGCAACACTATGCGGTCCCACCAGTCTGTGCTTGTTTCCTGGGCCCAGAATCGGCGTTCCATGGATAGAACCTGCCCCATTAACAACATGATCTCCAAAGCACTGGGGCCCGCGGTTTGAGAGAATTCTGTGTCCGTGTCCATGTCCTCATCACTCGTCGCTGTGCTGCCGTCGCCGCCTCCTCCTCTCCTCGTTTTTCTGGTCCTGGCTCAGCATAAACTGCATGAGAACGCGCGAGGTGTTTACAATGTTAATGACTGCTGTCTTGAGCTGAGCAGGCTCCATGCTTGCTGTGGTATGGAGTCTGCAGTGTTCACCCAGGAAAAAAGGCGCGAAATGGTTGTCTGACGTTGCTTTCATGGAGGGAGGGATGAGGCTGTACCCACTACCATCTGCGACAATGTTTTTTGCACCATCAGGCACTGGGATCTCAACCCAGAATTCCAATGGGCGGAGGAGACTGCGGGAACTATGGGATAGCTATGGGATAACTACCCACAGTGCAATGCTCGGGAAATCGACGCTAGCCCCGGTACATGGACGCACACCGCCGAATTAGTGTGCTTAGTGTGGCTGCATACATTCGACTTTATACAATGTTTCCAAAATTCGAATTATATAAATTCGGATTAATCCCGTAGTGTAGACATACCCTTGGTTTCATCTTCCTAAACATCAGTTCAGCTTTTGGGAGTTTGGGCAACAGTTCTACACAGAGTCCACTTTTGTACCACTGCTTATCTTCTGTGTGGGACCATTGTTATAGCATCCACACCTCGTCACAGGTTTTAACTCATGCACAGAACTGAGGCAGGCTTTGTAGTAAGCTTCCTGGCATGTAAGCCACGGGAACATATAGCCTTAAGTTTTTCTTGAGTTGCTGAGAAACTGGATAGTTCACCTGTTGAGCTGGTTCTTAAGACGGTTAAATCCCCATGCAGAAGATCACAAAAAGCATAAATATACAATTATTAAAATGAATAATGAAAGAACTGCTTGTAAAAGAAATTGGGGCCAGCACTTAAAAAGCAGATGCAGAGTGGGCTTGTTCCTCCTTGAAATGAGATAAAGCAAAGGACAAGAGCAGTGTGGAGACTTAATCTAGTGCTATGCATCCTGGTTTTGGAAGTGAACCAACAGAGCAGCTTATTGAACTTCTGGATTTAAAAAAATACGCTGCTGCGTATGTTAAAAAAGAAGAGGAGATCTAGCGGCAGCTGCTGAGCAGATTCAAACTCAGAAGAATGATCCCCTCTAGGTTTGTTTGGAAAATGCCATTTGTCCAAGGAAGGGCGGGCTTGGGAGGAAAACTGAATCTAAAAAGCGAGCATCTGCTGGAAACCCTGTTTTATCTGAACACTTGAAGGAAGCACAAAATACGATGTGAGCAAAGAACACAACTGGCAATTGCTAAATTGTCTTGAAGATCTCTGACTTTGAAGAGACCCCAAACCAACCTGGCTAGCCCTCCCCAAATTACCTCCCTTCCAGCCAAGTGAATTCTGTGTGCCACATCACCAGAGGATGCTTATATAAAAGTAAAATCTGCAGTAACTAATCAGCTGCAATAGGCAAAAATCTTAAGTAGCTATTATAAAGTATGCCCAAGGATTCCTGTACAAGTGTTTGACTTTTAAAAGCCAGCCTCAAGAAGAAACCCAACTTTTGCTGCTCACCGAAGACAAGCTTCAGCATATAGGGTGACCATATAGCAAGTGTGAAAAATCTAGACACTTTTTCAGGGGGAGTGACGGGGGAAGTATAGTTGACGTATACAAGACAAAGGCCCTAATATCAGGACGTCTGGTCACCCTATCAGCATCCAGTGTTCGTATTTTATTTGTACATATAGTCTTGCAAAATTGGCAAGAAAAATGTACCAGCCAGGGCAAAAATCTGCTAGCCCATCCCAAACATCAACACACAACTGGCCCCCATATATACTACGTGCATACCCAGACATTGACTTTCTCACAAGCATGGGCACACACACACACACACAATTCAATAGGTGTTAAAATGCACGTTACACTCCCAGACTAGGGGCAGTTTTAAATTTGTAGTTTTATTTAACTTGGTATGAAAACAAACACACCCAGCTTGCATAAGCCCCATTGCTTCTCAGGTCTTTCAGGGTACGTCTACCCTGCAATTAGACACCCGCGGCTGGCCTATGCCAGCTGACTCAGGCTCCAGCTAAGGAGCTGTTTAATTGCAGTGCAGTGCTTGGGAGACCTCTGGGACCCTCCCATCTCATAGGATCCTAGAGCCTAGGCTCCAAGGCGAGCCCGGATGTCCACACCACAATTAAACAGCCCCTTAGCCTGAGCCCCTGGAGTCCATTAGCTGGCACGCACCAGCTGCGGGTGTCTAATTGCGGGGTAGATGTACCTTTGGAGCACACCCAATTCTGCTGCTACAACCAGAGCTGCCCGCTTTGGCCCCCTCAGCAGACCTTCAATCCTTAAAGAGAGAGGGCACAGGTAAACCTGACCCTGTATAACACACACACACACACACACACACATCCCTTGCCTTGCACACGCTACTCAATCCCCTTGCTCAGCCAGACCCTGATTGAGTCACCATTCACTCACCCCCCCCAACCAAATTTCTCCACTCTCCCCTCAGACCAGCAGCAGCTCTTCGCAGCTGCCTCCTCTTCCCCAGCCAGGCTTGGTCTCTTCCCCTGTGCCAGGTGCCTCTGTGCTCCCCCTGGACACCCCAGGCAGCACCACGGCAGCAGTTGCTGTGGAGAAGCCCAGGGCTCTGCTGCTCTAGCCCTTCCTTGCTTAAGGTGGGGACCATGGAAGTTGCTGGGATCGCTTTTCTTCCTTTCCCTGTGCCTGGGTGGGGAATGCTCTATCTGGTCATGCAGGCTGTAGTGTGGCCAAGCAGCAGCTTTCTGGGGTTTACCTTCATCTGGCTGGAGGCAGGAAACAGGCCTGGCCCACGGGAGGGGAGTTCAGAGGAGCCCAGATGGAGGATGCAGCCAAGGTAATGGCAGATGCCCCTCCCTGCTGTTGGGGAGTGGAGACAGAGTGAGTGAAGCTCCCCTTATAGGCTGAGCCGCATAACCGCAGCAGCTGCTGCATTGGTTGTACTCCATTTTTTTAAAGTTTGCAACCGAAAGTGGCAGAAACTCAAAGGAAGCTGAGATTTTGCAGGACTGGTTCTGCTCACCCGGGGAAGCATCAACTGAGTTTAGTTTATCCTCATTGCAGAATGACTGGTCACTGACACCTAGTCCAGGCGGAGATTCAGGCTTAAAATACATTGGAGGAATATACAATTATGTGATAATGAGTCCAGGAGCTGTGAATGTATGAGTCAGGGTTACTCATAGTTAGGGTTGCCAACTTTGGTTGGACAAATTCCTGGAGATTTCATCACATGACCATCTTTAATTAAAGATTAATGTTTAATTCCTGGAGATTCCAGGACAATCCTGGAGGGTTGGCAACCCTACTCATAGTGGCTCCAAGTTGGTGCTGTTGAGCGAGCCAAGAAGAGTCACACTGCAGCATGCTCCCTAGCCACTCCCTCCCTCTGCTGACAAACTAGTTATGGGGCCCCGTTGCACCACAGGAGCAGCTCAAAGGGCCCCAGTGAGACCATCTAGAGAGCAAGAACACCCCCATTAGTGACCATTCATTCCACCAGGTGAGGGGACTCGTCTCCTCACCAGCAAAGCAGGGATCCTGGCAGTTTGAAAGCTGCACACAAGAAGTGTTAGCAAAAGGAAAGAGCATCAGAGGTCTGGAAAAGGTAGGGTGACCAGACAGCAAATGTGAAAAATCGGTACAGGGGTGGGGGGGTAATAGGAGCCTATATAAGAAAAGGACCCCAAAATCGGGACATCTGATCACCCTAGGAAAATCCCAGGCATTGGCTGGCCAGCAAGCAAGGGGGTCCCATCATTTATAATCATAACACAAGGCTGGGGGCCAAATTGGCTTGGAGATAACAGGCCCAATTCTTTTGATTTGTTTCAGCGGAGCTGCCCCTTCCCTGTTCGGCCTGTATCTTGCAACATTAGCAAACCTCGAGTGCTACAGAACAACAAGAGAGCTTTGTGGGACAGACACCTGCTTCCTGGAATGGAGACACTTCTTTTGGGTGTCCACACTTTGAAACGCTTTGCTTTTAGAGCTGTATCTTTGGCCCCATCCACCTCTATACCCTTTTGTTTAATTGTATCCTGGATGCTGCTTTTCATGGAGCCTTTCCAAAGTGGCTTAATCCATCAAAATCTATCAGTCATATCCACTAATGTTACATTTCAGTGAAGAGACCAGGACCAATTTAGCAGCCCTTGGGAATGCAGCAAAACAAATTAAGTGCTCAAAAACTGCCTACTAGTGCAAAAAGAGAGAGGCACTTCCTCTAGGAGAGCAGCTAATTGGAACCATTCAGTCTAGAGACCAATCTGTTTTTATGTCATGGTTGTTATTTACATAGGATCTTTGGACTTACCACACCAGGTCAGGTTGTCTAGGCGGTGCTCCTGTCTCCAGCAACTTCCAGTGTCTGTTGTTTCGGGGATTGCAAAACCAGCACTAACCCACATTACAGCTAGTCAGTGGGGGCAATTATCTACATGGTGGGGAAACAGCTTCCTGAGCTTGGCAAGTGATCAGCCCACACCCGACTATACGATTCCAAACTGTAGCCCATGTCCAACTGGGGCTCTGCCGAGCACTTGCTGGTGTGGTTTGCAGAGACTGGCTGCACTGGATGCTTAGCCGTCTCTTGATTTGTCTTTGGTCATAATGCCTCTGCTCTGTAGTTGCCCAATGGAGCTTCAGCAACATCCAACTATCAAATCACAAACCACAGACACCAAGAAATTGAATGATAAAACAACAAATCACGTCCGAACCCTCAGCACTATATTAAAAACAGATACACAGCAACTGAAGACAAAACCCTCACTCCATGGACTCCTCCCACTTCAGTTATTTACTCTTTTCAAAAGACTGAATTCAAGTCAGTCAAATGTCAGTTAAAATTGTCAATAAGGAAATTAAGAGCCTCCTAAATTAGGGACTGAGTTGCCCAAATGCAACGTCTCCAGCACTGCTTGTGTGGCAGAGCCTACAGCCTCCTTTGCAGGGCCAAAGGAGAACAAATCAGGTATTTGAGTCAGTAGGGGCTAGCCAAACCAGAGACAAAGGGCTTGATTCTCAATTACACTAGGCCCCGCCACACTGCCACCATGGTGTAAAGAGGCCTTAGTGTAACTGGGAATCAGAGTTTTAAATAGCCTCATGACAAATTAAGCCCTCTGTATTAGAGAGGTTTAATTGCATGGCAGCTCTGCTGGCACAACCTAGGGTTACCATTCGTCCGGATTTACCCGGACATGTCCTCCTTTTTGTGCTAAAAATAGCGTCCGGGGGGAATTTGTAAAGCACTCAAAATGTCCGGGATTTCCCCCCTCCCCCGGCAGAGCAGAGCGAGCGGCTGGGAGGGCTGCAGGGAAGTCCCGGGCTGGACTCCGGAGCAGCTGTAGAGGAGCCGGATCCGCCCTGCATTCTGAGCAAGTGTATCAGCACAAAGTGCAGCCCTCCCCTTTTGCAACTGGGAGCGGTTTCTGCCATGCAGCATAGCAAAACGGGAGCGAGAGCACTTTGTGCTGATACAAGGGCAGCTCTCCCCTGCAGCCCGGTCCGGCAGCACTGTGCAGGGCCAGGGACCGGGTTTTGTTGTGCTGGTGAGCGCAGCCACGTGTCCGGCTCACACAGAGCCCAACACCCTGTTCTGAGCAGCAGGGTAAGGGGGCCAGGGGACAGGAGAAGGGGCAGGGAGGTTCTGGAGGGGGCACTCAAGAAACGGGGGGGGGGGGGCTTTTTGGGGGGGGGGAGAAAGTTTTGGGCAGTCAGGGTACAGGTAGGGGGTAGGG
>NC_048305.1:33269207-33412612 GCF_013100865.1 Trachemys scripta elegans
AGGGGCGGGGCTAGGGCAGGGCTCCTCCCGTCCTCTTTTTTGCTTGCTGAAATATGGTAACCCTAGCACAACCCCGCTAGTTCAGCTGTCATCCAGAGACTCTTACCAACAAAGTAGAGATAAAACTTCTATTGTAACAACCAACCCAACAGAAGCTCCCTCCAGCAGTTTCTGGACTTAACTGAGCCCCCGTGAGACGCTCCTGAGTGTCATGAGGACGTGCTGTTCACTTGGGGGGAGAAAGAGCGGAGTGGATTGAGAGAATGCCAAGGCCTCTTGCAGGGGAGAGCTGGGATGGTAAGGCTTGGCTGATACAGACGGAGTAGAAATTTATGTATCGGAGATCCAGTCATTCATGTCCCTGACCAGAAGAGGCTTTAGCAACAGAGAGGATGGAATCTGCCTTTCCCTTTACCCCATGTTCCCAGAAGGGATTAGAGAGCAGGCCAGCCAGGTTATTGCTACTGCTTAGCATGTACATGCTCATGTGTTGGTTCACTAAACTGCTCTAGATCATTTAAAAACCAAGCCTGAGACCAAACCCATTGAACACCACCTATTCCCAGTTCATGTATGAGCAGGGGACATGGAAAAGGGATTTTGGAGCGTTAAAGGGATTGGTTTAATGGGAATACCGGCAGTGAGAGCATGTAGACAAAAAATAAATAAATAAAAAAAAACCCAGGCATTTCAATATCCTGTTCCAATGTATTGCAGGGAACATTTTAGCTCTGAATGTTCATAAAAAAAGTACTCCCTCTGGTGCCCTGCAAGATATTTCAAACACTCTCCCATGACCAAAGCATGCTGGCAGTTTCTGCATAATGCTTAAATTCAATGGATCCCATATTAACTTACAATATAAATGCACTGGCAACACTCTGAGCTAACATGATAATCCAGAAATTGACCAATAAAGAACAGACTGATTTGATAAAGGACAAGACGAACAGTTAAGTTTTTCTGGGGCCTGACCATATTTTCATCTGGCTTTGTACTGTACCTTGCAAAATAGGGGCCTCTGGCTGCTCCTGTAGTACGAGTAATTACTGCGGATAACATACTGAATTGTGATTCAGAGTCTCTACGTTCCTTGGTGCTCACAAGACCCTTCAGCTAGTCAGTTCCTTACACCCACTGAAGGCATGTGATGACCAGAAAACATTTTCAAGGGCCAGCATGAGTTCAGTTTCATTCTAGGGGCCTGAATCAAGACAAAGGAAGTGATTCCTCTGAAATGCAGGCAGATTCCACATTAAGCTGTGTTTGGGGGAAGTGAAGCCAGCAGCATGGCCCCAACACTCCCTCTGCTCCCAGGGTATGGAGGTCAGAGACCCCTGTTTCAGGATTAGGTTTAGGCAAAGGAGAGCTGTCTACAATCAGGTCAAGGACTGTGGCATTCAGTTGCCACAGATGGTGTCTCACAGGAGGTGAAACCACAAGGTGGGGGCGGGGAGGGGGAAAAATGTCCCTTCTCGCCAACCTTTTGTTTTGCTGTAGATGCACAGCGCAGGAACATGCAGTCACACACCTGGGTCTCCTCCACCCATTGTTTCCAGTATGGTTGCACCTGGCTTCACTGGAGACTTTGCAGAGGGAGAGTAACTCAGACAAGAACAAAGCCACGCTGAAAGGATGAGTGCATACACAGCAGAGTTAAATACCCACTTAGTTCTGTGATTAAAAATACAATCTCTCTCTCACCTATGGCATTCTATCCACAGAAATACAATCAACAGGAGCGAAAGCCCGAGAACACTGAAGTTTCCATGCAAAAGGCATGGAACTGGGTGTTCCAAGGGTGTTTATGGAGCATTAATCTGGGTCGAAGGGGACTGTTGCTGGGATGGGTTGAGACTCTTATGTAGAGTAGGTGCTGCCTTGCATTCCCAGCCATTGCGCCTCATCTCCCACTTAGCCTGACAACCAGGTCAAACCAGCAGTAGGGCGTTCACATTTAGGCGAGGAGAACTGGTATCAGGCAGGAGCTGGAGCACTAGGTCTTCTGCGTGTGGCCAGGAAGCAACTAGTAGAGGAGCATACATCAGCTGGTATTTGCCTGTGCAGCTTCCTGAGGCCTTGACTCTTATGACAGTACTTCCCAGCTGCCACAAAGGTGAGTCTGTCTGTCCAGACTCCACCTGGATGACTCGTGGGAGTTCCCCTCTGCGTAGCTGAGGATACCGGACCTAACCAGGCAGTGTTGTCCTACTTACCTGCTCAGTATTTTAAGAAAATATTGAAGTTGGTTGGTATTCAGCACTGGAGAATTGCCATTGGGTGGGGATCAGGAATATTGAAGGGAGATTGCTTTATGGCAGCTGCATGCAACTCACGCAGCCTCACGACCATGGGAAAACTCAACGAGGGCTGGGACTGGAGAGCGAACAAAAATGCCCTTGAATAGACAGAGGCCTGCCAGCTGTCTCAGCCACAAAGGAATGTGCTCTTCTCCTCCCTCTGGCTACTTAATCTTACCCTTCTACCTGCACTCCCAGCTGCCTCTGTTCAGTGCAGTGCTGCTCCATTCCACCTCTGCCATCTAGCTCCTAGACCATGGGTGGCCAAACTTTTTGGCCTGAGGGCCACATCTGGGTATGGAAATTGCATGGCAGGCCATGAATGCTCATGAAATTTGGGGTTGGGCTGTGGGAGGGGATGAGGGCTCTGACTGGGGGTGCAGGCTCTGGGGCGGGGCCAGAAATGAGTTGTTCAGGGTGTGGGAGGGGACTCCAGGCTGGAGCTGATGGGTTCAGAGTGCAGGGCCTTTGGCTGGGGATGAGGGGTTTGGAGGGTGGGAGGAGGATCAGCGCAGGGGCAGGGGATTGGGGCATGGGAGGAGTTTCAGGGGTGCAGGCTCCAGGCAGTGCTTACCTCAAGCAGCTCCCAGAAGCAGCAGCATGTCCCCCCTCTGGCTCCTATGCAGAGGTATGGCAAGGAGGCTCTGCGCACTTCTCCATCCGCACGCACTGCCCTGCAGCTCTCATTGGCTGGGAACTGCAGCCAATGGGAGCTGTAGAGGTGGCGGTTGGGATGGGGCAGCGTGTGGAACCCCCTGGCTGTCCCTATGTGTAGGAGCCAGAGGGAACATATGCCACTGCTTCCGGGAGCCGCGCGGAGCCATGGCACGCACAGAGCAGGGCAAGCCTCTCACCTTGCTCTCCAGCTGGAGCTTGAGGGCTGGATTAAAAGGTCTGATGGGCTGGACACAGACTGTGGGCTCTAGTTGCCTACCTCTGTCCTAGACAGTCTCCCAGGTGGGGTAGTTTCAGAGATGGACTGAACTGAACTTCATCCTGGAACGAGGCTGCCCCAAAGCAGGTCAGACTCAGAGCTTTGCCCCCTAGGTCTCCCTCTTAGTGTTCCCAATTTCTCTTCCGGCACGTGTTCTTGCAGACCTGCTTTGGCATAGGGTTGGATATGAAAACCCTCCTCTGTTGGGTTTCAAACAGGTGTGCAACCAAACCTGTGCACAGCTGCTGAATCAGAGAGGTTACATCTTCATTGAACTTTTGCTTTCCACAGGCAAAGCTCAAAACAAGTACACTGCAGCCGTGATATGCAGATCCAGTAACAGCTGAAAAGTCTATGCAGCCACAGTCACGACATGTATCCACTTCTTGGACAGGAATTGCCTTGGGCAGTCAGATGCCTAAGGATGCGCTCTGCCTTAATGCAGAACTACATCCTGGGTCATCGGTGCCAAGGCTATGTAATTATTTAAGCATAGGAAGGTGTAATGGTTTTATGAACCTGGTATGTGACCTGGGTAGGGAGGCGAAATGAGTATATATCGGATTTAAGACATGCCTGTACGATTTCATTGATCTTGCTTAGAAGGGGGCGGTGGGGAAAGCCAACAGAGAAGCAGCACAGTGGATCTAGATAAGCAACCTTCAGAGAAACACTTAGTTTTTCCTATTGGGTGGTACTTACCCCTATTTCTTTTGAGGCCCTTATATCCAACGAAGAGGCAAACTTTGCTTCATGAGGCTAGGACTTGACTCAAAACAACTTTTGACTCTGCCCTTGAGATGGGGAGGGAGAAATGGTTTGTTAAGGGAATGAATGACAGCCAGACTTCTAGGACCCCTGCAGCGGTGGGGGGGGGGGGGTGCGATGTGGCTACAGGCAGCTTAAACCTATCAAGACCCCCTCCTGGAAAATGATTGAGATGCCAGGCTGAGGCCTGAGACCTGGGGGTGGGGGGGAGCAGGGATACACTTAGCCCAGTAACTGACACCACCTAAATACCATGCAGGGTTGTGCTGCCAACATTTCAACATCTCACCTACAGAGATGCAACAATTCCCACATATACATAACACCCCACCACCACCATCCCAAACACCCCAAGAAACAGCCCCACCCCCATTTTTAGCCTTTCTGCTCCTAACACTACTCCAGTACCTCAAGGTACCATGGGATTCCCTCCACCCCAGCCCTTAATGGAAGCTTCTCCAGTGATCCCCTCAGCAGCTGGCTCCTCTTTCCAAGACAGGTCCAACCCCTCTTCCTTCTCACATCTGGGATACAGTTTAATGCCATTCCAACACCTCCCATTACCTCCTGCAGAAGCCCCCAAAGCAATTCACATATAAATGTGAAAGTGTTCTCAAACTTCCAGGTTGCAACATATCAGAAGAGGACATGGATTTAGCAGAAGGGACATAAGGTGGTTAATTGCGATGGTGCAGGTGGACAAGAAGTTGAAATGCAGGACATTTTTAAACAATGGTAAGCAGACTAGCTGACTAATCCAATTCATGGACCTCTTTCCTGACTAGTTCAGGTAGTTTGAAAGTAGACTAAAGCAAAAAGCCTGAACATTTTTCATCTGATGCCCCATTAAACAAATGTAAACCTAGCCAGGGAAAAAAAGCCAGTGTACAAGTGCTACAGATGGCCAGTTTACCCTATCTAAAATAACAGTGCGAGTCTGAGGAACTCACCTTTACTAACCAATTCTGTAAAGGAACCCGTACCTGATGATTGATCAGAAGGCACATGCCACATTAGAGGCAGCTCTAGCAGAAGCAAATAAGCAATACATACTCAGAAGACTGCCCGGGTTATTTTAAAGGTCAGATGGAAGATCTGAGACAGACTAGTGAGTTACTTTTTCAAATCTCTGCATCTCAACAGGGTATCCATACAAAAAAAAGATGATAGGAATAGGATTTCAGATCCCAGCCTGATTCCACTGCCTTCACAGTGGATTGAAATGCTCTCTCAAGATGCTCTACAAGAAGTTCCCAACATGGCAAGAGGTAAATCGCTCTGCTAGTCATCCTGGACAAAGGAAGTGGTGGATTCTCCATCTCCTGATGGTTTCAAATCAAGCTTGGATGCCTTCTGAAAGACATGCATCAGCCAAACACAAGTTATGCTTTAGTCAAACATGTTCGGCTCAGTACAAGTGAATTTTAGTGACCTGAGACATACAGGAGGCTACACTGGGTCTAATGGTTCCTTGTGACCGTAAGCTTTAGGATTCCACACAGTTTTGTCTGGAAGTGTGCACACCTCACCTGCATTCCATCAGACTCTAGTCTGGGTCCCTTTCCAAAGCATTGCCAGCTCTGATTAAATATGCCAGTGATCACAAGTCTGAGGACAGTCAACTTTTGGATATTGCTTTGCTGGTGGGCTAAATCAGCAGTTCTCAACCAGGTGTCCAGGGCCTCCTGGAGGGGCCATGAGCAGATTTCAGGGGGTCTGCCAAAATAAACCAGACAGCAGGGCCAGTGTTTGTGACACTGGGGCTCAGTGCAGAAAGCCAAAGCCCAAGCCACATGGGGCTGAAGCCAAAGCCTAAGCAACTTTGCCCTGCTTGTTACCCTCCAACACCAGCCCTGTCTTTTAATCTACTGGATATGTAGAAAAATAGTTGGGGCACAGGTGGGGCATGGAGGTTTTTAATAGCATATTTTTTTGGGGGGGGGGGCACCTCAGAAAGAAAAAGATTGAGAACCTCAATCTTAACAATGCATGCCACCCAACAGATTCAGAGGGATTGTAGAACCAAGCTGCACTGGAGCTACAGCAAGTCTTGCTTGCTGACATGGATTGCTGTAACAGTTACCCCCAGCATATGGGAGACCAACAAATCTTCTCTGGACCTGCCTTTGGTAGATACCATCACTGTGAGTCACAGGAGACATGGCCTTGTGTCAGCACAGAGGTACGCTCACTTGAATAGGATTCCATCCCAACCCCTTACAGCATCCTGATTCTGCTGGTTCGTTAATTGCTTCTGGAAAGTTTGTATCAAGGAGCGCATACAGTCTGATTGTTATTCTGCTGGAGGGCTGCTAGATGTGTGTATAGAGGTGACCTTTGCCCAGCTCCATAGAGCTGCATTTTTGCTTTTTCATTGAAGTGCGAAGGTGAAGAGTATTATGCCCCCTGCCAATTGAATTAGTGCTAGGGGAAAACAACAGCAACCATAGCTGGAATAAGTTAGATACTCAGAATAAATCTGGTATGGATCATTTGTGACCCAGCGCCAACTTAGAGAGGATACCTGGCTCAGCCACATCAGCTATTTTCCCTCTGCATTGCACAATTCAGTCAGTCTTCACGAACTTCAGAGTAACAAGTGTCATTGACAAAATTGGGTCATGTTGCAAACATTGACTTTTGGGAGCCATGTGACAACAAATGTGATTAAATGTACTGCATCTTGTTGACACCTGCAGTGGAGTACAAACTCTGAAGCCTTCTTCTGGAGAGGAATAGCCCATCAACTACATTTTCTAGGATCTGACGGATTTGTGCTGATCTCATCTTGATTCTTCTACTCTGCACTATGAAGTCAATTGTTACTCAGGGTTTGTAGATCAAGACTAGCATAGCCAGGTGTCCTTGTGGAACAGACTGTCTTGTCTGTTTCCATTCAAATATCGATGCTGTTGCCAGAGTCTTCCTAGACCCACATACTTGAAAAAGACAAGGACTTTTAAATCATCCCTGAGCTGGAAAATAAGTGGTTGATTTAAGGATGCTTCCATCAGGCTCAAGCACCAAGTTCTCCAGGGCAATAGTGGAAAGTGGGATGCAGGCAGAATTGGATTTTGATACTGCCTAAGAGTGGGTGAATGTGTGAAGTAGGAGTCCATCTTTATAGCTCCCACAAGGTAGCACGAGGCAGCCTGGCTTGAGTAGGCCACATGTGGCCCCTGCACGTGTGGGGCGGGAAGGCAGCTAGAAGGGATTAGGGAAAGCTGTAGGTATACTGTTGCCTGTAAGAGGTGACCATGAGCCATTGTAGTCACCTCTGCTGATGGGGAGAGGACCAATAAGGAACAGCTCATATCCCCAGCCAGAGATGCATTGGCAGCCAGCAGCAGCATGACCAAAGGGTGAGACAGGGCACTACTTGAGGCACAGGTTTGAGTTCTATGGATTAGGGGAACCTCATTTATATGTTTGATACAGGAGAGGGCTGGTGGCCTACCAGAGCTAAGATCCAAGGAGCAGCTGGTGTTGACTGGGCCACCAAGTCCTCCTGCTGATCCAGCACTGACAAATGCCTGCGCTTGAGATCTCAGCTGCATCTTCCCGTTTGTTTTTGCTCTGCTGGGTAGCAGAGGGTGAAGCAGGGATAGTGCTCATCATCTTATGGAGTTGCCAGGCACAGGTGGCAAATGCCAGGAAACTGCTCCCAGCAAAGAGTGGATGGGAATGAGTAGGGGCTAAAATAAACTGGTGGAAGAAAAGTTGCAAGTCTCCTTGCCTGGCAAGGCTGTTTGGAGTAGAGCAGGCCATAAGCACAAAAAGGTGCCTCATGGTGGGCATGTCTGCCCAGCGTGAGGAACAAGGCAGCCCGGCAAGTCAGAGGGTACATTTCTTTGCAGGAAGAGAAAAGACATTTTGGAGCCAAGCTGGTAGTTTAATAGGCTCTCTGCTGCTCTAGAGTTGGGATCAGGGGATTGGAAGTTACCTGCTGCCACCAGGAGGAGGATCCAACTGGAGAGTTCTCTAGAAGCGGGAGCCAAGCCCTTACTGGCAACTCACAAGTCTGACTCTGCCTCAGATTAAAGAGCAGAGGAAAAGCCCACTGCAGAACAGCAAGGCTGGATGAATGAGATTAGTTGGATCAGCAATGCATGGTTTGGAGTGCTGATATAAAGGAACCATGACGCCAGTAGTCTGAAGTCACCATTAGTCTGCCACAAGAGGCTGGTCTAGCAACCAGATTTGATGGCTGTTAGTGGTAAGGGAAAAGTTACTGCCAAGCTGGAGTTCAGAGGCCAGCCCTAGCTCCCTTAGAGATGTAGCTCGTATTTTTATGACAAGGAATCACTAAGAACTACAGTGTGATCTCTTATTTCCAAGGTAAGCCCCCCGAAGTTTCAGGCTACCACTACAATGCACTTAAACAGATACTCACTCAACAAGGCATGTTATTGAAATGTTCCAGCACTGTACAGCCAGCTGCTTAGTTGTGAAATGCCCAATCCCACACCTGGCCAGAGGTGTGTCAATGAATAGCTGGGGAAGACCCAACTGGCTGCTGTAATGCCAGGCCTGACAATGAATGCTGTTTGTGCAAATTATTATACCTTCAAGGAAGGGAAAGCAGCATGAGCTGAAACAGCACAGTCTCCTTCCACCGTCAGACAAGTTCCACAGCAGTGATGCATTCTCCCCTTCATCTTCTATCAAAAAACGATCCCATTTTCCACTATTCCAAGCTATCATGTCAATTACTTGGTATCTGTTCCTTCAACCCTTGCTGTGCTAGGAAAACAAGCCTCACTCACCCAGAGATCTGTAGCAGGTGATGAGGTCAGTAACAGGACAGCAGTCCTGGCTAATGAACCCCAGCCTGCCAGCTCATCTTCAATAGGGAAAGCACATTGCAGTAGGATAACTAACGCATGACAATAGCACTACTCAAAAGTTACAGTGCAGCCCAATATCAAAACAAAGCTGGCCAATGCTAGCAAACTTCAATTGCAGTTACACAAAAAAGTTTCTTTAACTCAGTACAACACAAACTCCTGAGGCCCCTGCATTTCATCATAAACAGGGAAGCTTAAATGAAAGCACCTTTCAACCAAGAGTACTTATGCTATTTTACAATCACTTCCCCCTCTACTGAAAATGTGATCACCTACGGGGAGGTCCTGTTTAACGTAACAATTTAGGACAGAAAGTGAAAACTGCTGACCACTGGAACAGGATGGCTCACAAGCACTGGGCACTATCTTACTCAGGGCACGTCTTCACTACCCGCCAGATCGGCGGGTAGCAATCGATCTATTGGGGGATCGACTTATGTCTAGTGAAGACGCGATAAAATTGATCCCCGATGGCTCTTCCGTCGACTCCGGAAATCCACCGCGGCAAGAGGCGGAAGCGGAGTCGATGGCGGCGCGGCAGCGGTCGACTCGCTGCCGTCCTCACAGCCAGGTAAGTTGACCTAAAATACGCAACTTCAGCTATGCTATTCATGTAGCTGAAGTTGTGTATTTTAGGTCGACCTTCCTCCTCCCCCCCCCCCCCCCCCCATAGTGTAGACCTAGCCTCAGACTAACACACAGGGGAAAGAGGAAGAGGCTGTCAGAAAGCATTGATAGTTTGCTTTGATACAAGACTAGTAGGAATATGATTTCTGCATCTCTTTCAACAAGATGACCAACTGTTCTGCAATTGTCCTAGGCACTGCCCAACGCTTACCATGCTCAGTTCACAGACAAGCAGCTAACCTTTAAGAAAGGCATTTTTCAGAGTTCTAGAGTGGTTGAATTTGATTTGGTTTTCCCTCTCATGCTTCTAATATTCTACATTTCAGCTCAACATTAGGGAAGCCAAACAAAGATCTGTGCACTCTGGGCTGCCAGTTGGGGAAGCTTTTGTGCTAAATGGAAACAAGATGCTCTCTATCTAGGTTTGAGAATTGAGCACGGTTGTTTGACTAGGTGGCCTCTGCTGAGAGTTCATGAGGCCAGTAAAGCAACATCACCCCCTGTAAGAGTAATTACTGTACTAAAAGAAAATCAAGAGTCCATGCTATATTCTTAAATATGGTTTAATACTCTTCTCCATTTCTGTACATCACAACACCAAGATATCACTGCTTGGGATCTCTCTGCAGAGGCTATATAGTATGCGAAGGCTAGGATTTCTCACCCACCTTTTAATGTGTTTGTATGTGTAAGTGTAATACATATCAGTATATATTGATATACACATCAATATATAATGCAATATATATCACCAAAGAGAACACATTGATTAAAGAAATACAAAAATTTGGCATCATTTCCAAACTTAAATAGTAAAAATAAAAACTACAAAAAGGAGCTGCATATCCTAAATGTATCATGTGAAACAACAAGCAGTATATTCAAAAATGTAAATTTACATCCAATTTTTCTGGTCTTGTCATGTCACATTAGACCCATTTACAATGGCAAAATCCAAACATACTGCTTTGAAGACCGCAAACTCACTGGCGCTTGGGTTTTGTGCAAATCTATAGCAGACCCAACTGCAAAACTTTCATAGGAGACTCCAGCTTTGATGGGAACATCTGTTGTAGACAATGGCAAACACTGCCTTGTTTGCTGGGTTATAAAACAGCGGTACAAGTTATATTGCTCACATTGACAGTCATTTTGGACCTCTAGGAGTACAGTGTGTCAGAAGCTATGTTTTAAGACAAACACTCCCCTCCATTCAAGTGAAACAGGATTATTGGAACGATATGCAAGTATGCCACTTAGGAACAAAAAGCTGCTTCCAACCAACATGCTAAAAGTGACTGAGGAAGAATCAGTGAAGGACAGCAGTTAGGCACTAAAATGTCAGAGTACCCATCAGAAAACCCGCTATCCCAAGAGAACAGAAAGGTCAGCTCTGTGCATTAGATCTCGTGCCAATGCAGATTTTAACCTTTGGCTCTAGGTAAATGGAACCATTTTTACAGTTTCGAAATGCATTCTATTAACAGGCATTACAAAGACATTGCTTGAGGGTCTGGGTATAATCAGAAGTTTGAACCCACTTCTAAGGCTAGACTAGAGTTCAGTCTCAGATGTACATGACCACCTGCTGATCCATTATGAAGTCCTTGGTGCTGGGGAGCTGGGATTTCCCAATGGGGTACTTAAGTGTTCAACAGTAGCATCAAGTTTTCCAAATCCACCAGTGCCAAGGGTTTAATCACAGTCACATCTTGTTAGTTGCTCCTGTGAAATACCTGCTTCCATTTATGGGTTCACCAACAATCAAATTCACATAATCAAGGAAATTTTATGCAGTCCTAAAGCAAAAATAATAAAATCTTACCAAAAAAGACCCAAAGGGGTTCCACCTTACTTCCCTTACATCATGTGTTTATTTCTGAAAAGAGTGAAGGCCACACCACTCAATTCCCAAATTAAGCCTCCCAAGACTCTGGCAGCATTTCCATTGCAATCAAGGAAGTGTGCTTCCTAATTTGTACAAGTAGTGCTTTTGCAAAATGGATTAAGGTAAGAGTTTGGCTTGTCAAAGCAGCTCCCCAAGCTATCTGAATTTTCCAGCCACACCTTGTCAGCTGGCACTCAAAGAGTGCCTTTTCTCTTATTCTTCCAATACTAAATAGAGAAACAGTGGCTCCAATATCTCACTACATTTCTTCTTCTGCAGTCTAAGCTGAGAATGCCATGTAAATGGGTCATGTCACTGCAAAATGCAGCAATTGATTTTCTCCAATCAAAATAAAAGAAACAAACCAGTATGATCTTACTTCTATTAATTTTTGAAGGAAGAAGGTTTACAGCAGTTAATGTATCATGACGGTTAAAAAAATCATTTTCATAAAATACAAGAGCAACCAATTTCACCATTGAGTAAGAGTAAAAACTGGGATTCTTTTAAATTAGTCCAAAGTGGCATATAGGAACTTAGTAGTTTGCTGCTGTACTGACACTATGACAAATCAAAGTGTAGGGTTTTGTTTTTTTAAATCCAATGCTTATGGATCAAGTTCTGGAAATGTTCCAATTCTAAGGCAGGGATCTGTTGTGTTTTCCACCATTTGCTCCTTGGGTTGGATGCTGGAGGGGTGAGGCACGTTTTGCCGGACCCAGGTCGACTACCTAGTAGTCATCAAGGTCAAAAAATTCATCATCTCCTCCTTGGTATTCCATTCCCTGGAAATCCACTCGGTACCGCAAGATACCTGTAAAAACAAGACACCTTTTAGCTTCTTCCTAGTTCAGTGTACTAGAAAGGGCTTAGTACAAAATATATCTTACAATACACTGTGGACCTATTTAACATATGTGCTAGTCAGCAACTTCTGGATCATGTCATCTCAAACTTTGACTTGCACCATGGAGATGGAGACCATGATTTTTAACAACAGAGTCTAGTGTTTGGTCTGTGTGGAATTAAGATGCTACAGAACAAGGGTAGTCAATAGGCGGACCACAGGCCAAATCCAGACTGCCAATGGACCATGAAGTCTTTTTATTTACTGATTCTTATTTCAGTCTGAAAAACGTTTCTCTGGAGTCTGGACCTTGACCAAGAAATCTTGACCTTGACAAAAACTAATTAATATATTTTCCAAATATTTCATGTGCTTCCAAGTCACTAGACTTCCAGGAACAGAACTCTTGGCACAGAGAAGCAGTAGAGCAGAGTGAGCTTCATTGTCAGTATAGCTGGAAACCCCCTAACTGAAAAACATTGGGCTAAGCAGTACTCGTGGCAATGTGAAGTGACTTGGTAGTCCCAAGCTGGGCAGACAACTGTCAAACCCTACTCCACTTAGCACCATTGCTGGCAGTTTCTGAGACTGACCTTCTCTCCCACCCAATGCCAGAGTATGGCTGAGGTAGACTGTACAGGGCAGGGAGCATAGTGTGGAAGTGACCCCCACTATACATTTTGCAGCTGGTACACGCAGACAAGTTGCACCAGTATAGCTAAAGCAGTACAACTCCTTGGCATGGATGCCGTTATATTGGGATAGTTTACTCCCATACAGAAAGGGGAAGAAGCTACACTGGGTGTAAGAAACCTTTGTACTGGCGTAAATGGGTCCATGAGGAAGGGTGCAAAGGTGTAACTACCTATAAAAGAAATCACCCTGATAGTTATTGCAGTATGAAATCGTTTAGATTTAGACCTTCACCTGAGAGTCACCCATCAGCTCTGAATTCATCTCCCCCCAGGAAGGGCCTAGGTAAAATGGCTGACACTGGGGATCATGAGCAGAGTTCTATTTGACACAAAGTAGTTCCCTCCCCACAGTGCTCTGAAGGCCCTGATCCTTATCAATGCTTGCTTAAGTGAACAATAATCAGGAAGTCCATCCTTCTAGGACTATGGGCACTGGAGCACAGCAGTCAGTGGGCAATAAAATCCCACCAGGGAGTTAAGTCTTTAGGCCCATCAAGCTTTTAAGAGCTCCTGGACTTCTACAGCACTCCAAACTTACCCAGAGAGAAAACGGCCTCTTTCGCAGAGGAGCTGGAGGACTGGGAAGATGGATGGGGACAGATTTTCAAAGGAAAAAAGTAGCAGATACCCAAAATGCAGGTGTCCCTTTGAAACTCTCCCCATTGTCTCAGACACCTTCCTTCCCATTCATGAGGGCATAATATTCCCATGCAACTACAGCAGCTTCTTTGAGTGACAGGGCAGTAATGACATTTTGCAGCTGGATACAAGGGGAGCAAGCATCATGTGACCAGCCAACTCTCCACTGAGAACCGAAATGCGCTTTGTGGACCACCAGTTGTTCCTGGGCTGCAGTTTGAGATCCCTGCTATATGATGTAGCATACACAAAGTTGTTTTACTGAATGGGGTCCTTACTATATAGATAATTGAAGACAGTCACTGACTCACTGAGCAGAGGGAAAAATGACACTATGGGAATGTAGCCTCTCCTATTCTGGTTTCAGAACCAGATTAACAGCAGGTTACATAGGGCCAATGTTTTCAGCTTAGCCTACTTTTTCCTCTTGCAATTTACCTCCAATTCCTCCAAATCCTTTCACAAACTGGGATCCTTCCTGTGACTTGTCTGTAACAATTTCCAACGTTGCTCCAAATTTCTTGTAGTTGTTAGCAAACCATTCCAGAAGGGGCATACTTTCTATCAGTTCGTGTTCCTGGCCGGTCTACAGACAAAGAAAAAAAAAGTAAGGCCTGATCTACACTCAAAAGTTAGCTTAACAGCTATGGCACTCAGGGGTGAAAAATCCACACACCCGAGTGCCACAGCTGTGCAGATCTAACCAGTGATGCAGACCCAGCTACACTGACAGAAGAATGCTTCCGTCAGCCTAGCTACCATCACTCAAGGAGGTGGAGCTACTACAGCGACAGAAAATCCCATTGCTCTAGGAAGCGCCTGCATTACAGTAGCATAGCTACAGCGCCATAGCTGTGCCACGATAGCAGGTATGGCTTAAGTGATGTTTCTTTGACTTCAATTTTCACAGCATCTACTGAGGGGTCACTTTCTTCCCAATTCACATTAACTTTAGAAGCACTCTTTGGTCTCACAAACACAAGCACTGGTGGTGCTGTCAGAGTCCTGGCTCCATAGGCACACCATTGTTTAAGCATGTAGCTGATGGGCATTCAGGCATGCTCATGGCACAGGCCTGAAGAGATGCTCTGGTGCTGAGCATGCTAGTGAGAGCAGAGAACAGAGTGTCCTAGATGAGCACTAAGGCAGAGGGATCAGTGGTTTAAAGCAGTTGGGGGGGGGGGAGGGAAGGCGTAATATGCCTATACACCACTGACCACTCTCACCACAGCTGAGTGCCTTGTGCCACCATTACCATTAGGGCCCTCAGCATGCACACGGCAACCGTAACAGCAAAACAAAGCGAGACGGAAGTGGCTATGCTAGCCATGTGGTCAAACTGCAGCAGTTCAGTGTCTTTTCAGTGCTGTCTTTTTCAAGGGGACAGGGTCCTGCCTGACTCACGACAAAAGGGGAAAATTATATGTAAGAGCACTTAGCATCCTCTAGTTAAGGATGGGGAGGCATCCCCAAAGTTGTCCATCAACCCTACTATATCTAGAGGGAGATTCTCCATTGCCCTGCACCTTGTGCAGTCATTTAGACCAGTACAAATGCCACCCAATCAGAATGGTGATGTTTCACACTGGTGTAGACTGCTGCACCAGGTGCGGAGCATGTGCTCAAGGAGAAGAGCTAGGCTCAGTTGTGTTCAACTAGTCCCTTTTACTTCATCTTTCAAGCTCATTTGACCTGAGAACGAAGACAGAGCAGCAAGGAAATCAATTAGGAAAAAAACAACAAGGTGAGACTCTGGAGTAACATTCAAAGCCAATAGGAAAGACTGCAGCACAGCCCATCAAATCGAGACTTTGTAAAGGAGCCAGAGCATAATTTGGTGCAAAACTATCAAGCATTAGCTAAGTGTGGAGCATTAAGCATAGTTAGAGTCAATCAAAGCCCTGCACCAGTACAGCATAATCATCCTTTCTGAGTGTACTACAAAACCAGGAGTTGAAATACCTCTTTATCTGTGAAGTGGGATTTATCTTTCTCTTGTTCTGGTGTCAAATATAGAATCTTCTCCTCTGAGAGAGAAAAACAGTGTTAGAGATTTGATGCAACTAGCAGCAGGCTAGAAACTCTGTAGAAGCCAGTGCAACACAGGGGTCTACAAGGTCTCTGAATCCCTTCCTTTCTGTTTGGGGTCGCACAGTCAAGGCTGCACATGGAGGCACTGAGCACGAGGTGCAAAGTCAGAAAAGGTCTTTGGGCATGTAATGCCCTTGCTGGGGCAGGAAGAGAATTTTGCATCTGGCTAAAAGGAGGATGGAGGAATGTGGGTGCTAGTGGTGGGAAATGGGTGGGTGGCTAGATGCCGCAGGGTCAAGTCAATCTCCCACTGTATTATGGAAGTGTAAATACAATCACAACACAGGGATTAACACTTTCACAAAACTATATCTTCAAGGCCTACTTAGCCAAGCCCCCTCCCAGCACTGCTATGCCACCCCACCCAGTCTCTGCTTGTTTTCAGCTTCTCCTCCCACATCATCATGCAAGTGGGAAGTGACAAGCTAGTGACTTGGATTTCTATGAAAAACTCCTAAAAGGGAGGTTTTAAAGCACAGCTCCTGCCGAACAGCAGAGAGTTTTCCCAAGGAACACTGAACAGCTAATCCCCTCCAGGCTCCTACTCCAGCTCTGAATTAGGACATACCTTCCGTGCCTTGGCAATGGAGAACGTATCTCATTATATCCAGATTTTCATAAACTATCAGTATCTCTACTGCTCCCATTTCCAAAGCTTTCAGTGTATCTTCAACACCAAAGCAGTACTTCCCCGTGTCCTGACTGATTTCATCAAAGTATCGGCCTGCATTCAGGAGACAGAGAAACACTTGTGAACACAGATCATGTCACATGAAATTTTACTAAGCCTCGTTTGAAGAAAAGCTACAGTAAAGTGAGACTGTTTTGTGCCTGGCTATACAGGCCACACACTAGTATGCCAGGCAGAATTAACTATCCATCACCTGCTAGGGAGCTGGCAACATGTCACTCAGAGCTCTTAGCTAGGAAGTCTCAGTGCCAGCTAGGCAGCTCTCTCAGGAGCACTGTGAAGTGAGACAGAGAGGTTAACCTCTGACACCCAGCCACCAACCACAAGCAGGCACTAAACTTTATTCCCCTTCAGTGTAAGGCAGCTACTGTTATCGTCCCCCAGAGTGGGTCTTACTAAGCTTTCCTACTGGTGTGTGATGAGAGGATCATTTCTGCTGCAATTTCAAAGAAAAGCAAGAATCTAATCCTCATTTTCTTGGAGATGGGAGAGATCAGAGCAGAGGAGTTGATTTCCCTGACTGCATGGGAGGTCTGAGAAACTAAACCTGGCCCTGATGAAAGGATAAAGAATAGGGTGGAATGGATGGAAAGATTGCAAGGGAGGCAAACTGGTAAGAAAGGGAGAGCAATCTCCATTATCAGCTCCAGCTGTATTTCCAAGGGTATTTAAGGATCCAGTCATTCCCTAGCACTCTATTCACAATATCACATCAGTCTGTAATATTGTTATTGAGGCAGGTAACACCCAACGAGCCGTTTAGTCTGTACAGGCCGGGACTTGTTTTCGGACGCTATGAACAATGTTACAGCCAGAAGGGACTGTTTTACAGATGAGGAGCTGAGGCAGAGTTGATGCAACTTTCCCAAAGTCACGCAGCAAGTCAGTAGCAGGTCCAGGAATTGAACCCAGGTCACTAGAGTTGAAGCCCAGTGCCCTAACCCCAACTCTCACAGTCCTCCATATGTTGACAAACTTGGGGGTCCTTGACTAAAGCAACAACTGATAGCACTTCAGTGTGTCACAGTGGACCCAACCAGATGCGTATGTAACAGATACCAGGCCAGCTGCTGCGATGTCTCACTTCACACCACGTGCATTCTGAGGGCACTTTTGTGGCAAGGCAGAAAGAAGAGTGGAGGATTTATTTTAAGCAGAAAGCAGTGTTTGAGGTGGTGCTTGGAGAATGGAGGTCATCAGTGACATCCCCTTTTGCCCAACTTTCACATGAGGACTTAGCTAGGGGTGAGTAGTAAAGCAGGATGGGTATCCAACTCATGAGAGGCTAGCTATGTAGGTCTATTCATACCTATTAGTTTCTTCTCTTGAATGAATTTCACATTGGAGAGGACCTCGGTGGACAACTCAATTGCTTGATTGAATCCATTTTCTCCACCATACGAGATATCAACTAGTTTCAAGACTTTGGACTGCAACCGCTACATACAAAGAAAGTCAGTGTTAGCCAACCTATTGAGCAGCACTGCCATAAACTACTTCAGAAACCCATCAGAATGAAAATGCCTGACAAGCTACACTGGTAATCTGACTTCAGAACCTCTGCAGGCAAGTGAAACAAAACAGTTCTGAACATTCAGTGTGTAAATACAACTTTCAGAGTGCAGGGCCACACAGATCAAGTTTAGAGGAGTTGAATTCTACTAAAGCCTCTGCTTTTCGCTTTGGAATATAACCAAAGAACATTAATTCCACTTTTAGCCAGAAGAGACAAGCAACCCATCAGGTACGCTCCATTACTAAGTGAAATCCTAGCTCCTTACAGGTCACTGGGATATAGCTCCCTTTCTAGAAAGGGGCCCCCCCTTTAGAATACAACAATTTTACATTTTAATTGTATTCTTAATTTAAGATACTTTAGTTGGGTTTCTCCTGAAGAGCACGGATCAGCCATGAACCACTTGCCACCACTAGCACCACGAGGACATTAGTCACAGTCCTTAAGCAGGCAGGCTGTGGGTTTCATTTAGCACAGGAAGTCCACTTTCGCTTACCTGATCAAACATGTCAGATTGACTTAGTTCAGTTTTGAAGTCAGCTGATCCAGCTAAAACGAGACCAGCCACATTCACCTTATCACCGGAAATGAACAGCTGCACAGCTGTCTCCGCTACCTTCCTCACATAGTTGTGTCGCTTTTCCATCCTTAAACGAGCAAAACGCAAGGCAGATTGACCTCCTCTACCTTTAAGAAAGAACAGATGGGATGTAGCCATTTTGAGGTCTACTACCACAAAAACTGTTGGCATGTGGCCCCAACAGAACCCAAGATATGATGCAAATTAGTTTACCACAAGTAGGGATAAGGGCATTCAATTAAAACAGCGAAGAGTGAACAGGCAGGACCCACCCATCAGGTGATTTTCTACATGTCTTCCACATGAAAGCATGTCACAAGGAATCATTGAAGAATGACTAAAGATCTGGAGATGTGAGGCTTACACCAATGCAGTTTACTTTGGTATGTCACCAGGCTATGCTGTACTAATTTAAGCCTTGCTACATACTAGCACGGTGCGCCTCTGCAGTAGAGGTCTATACAGGTTTGGCTACATCGGGGCAAACTTCCTTAATGTGGATATGATTGGGGCAAAATTAGATGAAACAGAAAGATAGTTAACTAAGACTAGGCAACTGCTGGTTAAGTACTTAATTCACAAATATTTAGAGACAAAAGGAAGATATTTAAGTTAAATATCCTTGCTTACATCACAGACACCAGACTGAACATTTAGAAGTTTGGTTTACTGAACTCGGTACCACTAAACCTTTTGGCATTTCTTGTTGCTTTGACAGTGCAAGGGGCCAAGTCAGTTCCATTGTGGTTCTCATGCAATAGGTCAGTGTCGGAAATGCACACACTTTCAGGGCAAGATTCAAAGGCACTTTCCACTGCAATTTAAGAGCTGCTGGTCTTTGTTTTGGATAATTCATTTGTGAACACCCAAGTTTAGGGTCAAATTTGGCCAGAAAGTGTCCCTTTATATGGGTCATGTTGATTTGCTAACAGTTTATGAGACTAACATAAGATGGCAGGGAAATGGACTGCAGGATTTGGACGTTACCGGTTTCATTCTTTCAAATGTACCTGTGTCTTAATATTTCATTGTCTAAGTTAGTTTCCTGAGTGTGGAATTACACACTGTCTCGGCATCACTAACTGTACTTTACACTTCTCTCCCTGCCTCCACATTCCCTTTCTGCTGGAGGCAGTTAAGATCTTTGTTACTGCATTACCATGCTTCTTTGGGAGATCCACAGTGAATTTGTGCAGGACTTCTCTTGTGTTTCCTTGAAGAGTTCCGAAGAGTGCGCCACTACCATCTATTACAATAAAACCAAACTTGCTGTCATCAGACAGTAGTGCTGTCAGAGCCTGAAATGTGAACACAACATGGTTAGCAATAACCACTATCAAGCCATCATCAGCACTTTGGTCTGACTACTGAGCAGAGCAGCAGTTCATTAAGTGAGAACAGCAGGCACAATACAGATCATTGAAACAATGGTTTGGTAATCATGGATATTTTTATGAAGCAGTCAAGATAAAATTGACAAAAATACCCGAGAAAATTCTTGATTACTATCTTGTACCCGGTACCACTGAGTGCTAGAGCAAGATGCCAGTGCTTTGAGTCAGACACAAGTTGTCCCCACCATTTGCGGTGCCATTGATCAACTGTTCATTGCTTAAAGGGACAGGTTTAGCAGGAGGATTACCTCTGTAGTCCACGAAAGCTTATGCTCTAATAAATTTGTTAGTCTCTAAGGTGCCACAAGTACTCCTGTTCTTTTTGCGATTACCTCTGTGTATCCAAATTAGCTCTCCAAGTTAAAATCCTATTCTGCTTGGATGCGTGGAGAGGAAGGTGAGCTAGTTTTCCTAATAGTCCTGTCTGGGGGATTATGTCTCATGTAGTCCTCTGATCTGGCTCTATCCTTGCAGCGCCGTTAGGTTTACTGTATTAGTCACCAATGCAACCCAACCCAAACTTTAGCTCGGCTGCTATCAAGGAATTTCAACTTTAATCGCATGTCTACCAGCAAGAGAATCACAGTGTTGATAGTTATGAAATCCATGACAACTGTGACAAAAACTCAGCCTTACAGATTTAAGGGGGATTCGTAATGATTCTATTGATTTATTAGCTATGGGTGGAAGAGGGACAGACATCATCTGGAAGATCAGGTATCTCAAGCCTCCTTCCTACTGCAGTGTTGAAGGTTAAGCAGGGTTTGAGTCTCCAGCATGTTCTGAGTTGACTGTTCCCTTCTGAGCCAGCAAGCCTTATAATGGTTGCTCACTGACTAGACCTTATCAGTTGCTTCCTTCCAAAAGCTGCTTCCATTTCCAGTTTCTGGAAAGCAGGGAGGAATATTTCAAGTAGACAGTGAGCAAAGATTAGCATTTGAAGTTAGACTGTTTCTTGCCCAATCCTAATTCAGGAGTTTCAGAATCTGTAACTGGTACCTGAAATTAAATTTTAAGTTGACAAGTTCTCAGCAGCTTGTTGAATGCTGGAGAAGTGATGCTGTTAACTTGCTATCACAGGGCTTAAGCTGTTTGCATGTGTCTCAGAGTAGACAGACTGAATGGATGGAACAAAAAAGCATCAGCCACCTTTATTCAAAATCCACACAATCAAGCCTGTGGCTTTTGAGCTAAATATCAGGGAAATACTGATGCCAAACTAAGCATTTTTTAAATTAATTTATGAGGAGGAATAGTGGCCTATTACAATGTAACCTATTTAACTGGGACAGAGCCAAGCAAATTGTGTGACCAGGAAGAGCATTCCAGCCAAGGTATCAAAAAGTCTTCATAAATCCACTACTTAGACATAGATTTCAGAGTTCACACCCCCCTTGGGAAGTTACTTCAATTTCACACATGCAATAAAATAGCTTGAGGAAATCTTATCAGATCTCACGATTGCCAAGAGGTAAGTGACTAAAATCTGTGTGTTCTTGATTCATTCTTATTTTAATATAAGTATCAAATGGTCACCAGTGACTTCCCCTTCATCACTGCTCAGCCATGGATTCTATTGTTCCTGAACAGAAGCCCCGCAGCTTTTGTTCAGGCTATTCCTTCAGCCTGGGTCTCTCTTGCTACTCCATGACATCCATCCACTTCTGTCTGCCAAAACAAAGGTGCCACCTTGGATCACAGAAGTCAAGTGTTGCATCTTCCATTTTACCCATCAAAATGGATAGCAATTGTGGCATCCAGACGTCAGTGGAAATTGGCATTACAGAATAGAATACAACATGCTCTTTCAGAGATATACGGATTCTGCACCACAAGCAGAGCTAGGAAAACTGGAACTAAGCACTACTCAGTGGAGACAGGCGAAACAGGCAGGCCAAGGAACAAGGTGCTATTATCATGTCACTGTATCCATTACAATTTTCCAAAGTAAATGACATTCTCTTGCTGACCAATGCAACGCCAGCTAGGAAGTTATTTGCTGGGCTGCAGCTACATTTTTCAGAAGGGGTTTAGCCCACTTGAAGCCAAAGGTTCTAATTTTGCTGGAGCCCCCGATGTCTGAGACAGATTGCAGACTACTGTTCCGGTCTCAAACCTCCGGGTCCCCACACAATATGCTGGAGCAGTTGCCATGTCTCATGCCTTTGTATTCCTGGTCTTTCCCATTTCCCTGGGTTTGCTTTTTATTCTTTTTTGTGGTTTCCCTCCCCTTCTTCCATATGGTCTCTGCCCCAGATGAGTGAGAGTTGGAGCTTCTAGCAGCACTGCCTCTCCTGGACTGTAGGCTGGTGTACCACCTAGGCAGGGGGACTGCTGCCAGTGCCAGCAATTCCTGGCAAGCCAAAGGGGTGTTTGGGAGTCCTCCCAGGAGTATATCCCCAAAAGGAGGGGTGGGAAAGATCTCTCACATCTTGTACAAACAGAATAAAAAGACAGTTCCCACCCCACAGAGTTTATAATCCACTATGAGGCTGGCAATGGACCTTATCACCATTCGGAAGTGTGAACACTGAGTGGGAGAGCTGCGGTGAGACTCCAGTCGCTGATACGTACATGCCCCCAAATACTGGACTTCCTACTTCAGACGCATGATCTCATTTTAGATGCCAGGTAAGTATACCTCAGAAAGCTGCATGTTCAATTCACAAGTGCAAAGTGCAGCCAGAACTGTACCATGAACTTGAAGGCCTGTGCAAAGTGAAAACAGCCAGGAAGGACTATAAGTTCCAGCATGCCATGCTCCCTCCTAGTCCAGGTAGAAGGGACTCCCAGCACTGTTTTCAGAAGGGTGGCTGCAATCTGCCTCCTAAGTCATTGATGCAACTCATTAGGGCAGTTGCCTGAGTAGTAATTAACCCTCTGCTGTCAGAGGATAGAGTGGTGCTTGCTAGAAGTGTAATGAATTTAGACAGGCCAGGGTAATACTTATGCTAAGCTAACTGGCTTCAGCCTGGTCTTTGCTTGACTTGAGTGTTGCTTGCTAAATTCATCCTTATGAAGCTGTTTAAGTCATGATTACAGCTGCTATGTAGGATAAAGGTGATGCTTTGTAGTGTCTTGAAAGCCATAGATAAGAGGAAGTTAATCAGTACAACGAAACAAAAGTTACAGACAAAAAGTCCCTGTATTGGGAAAAACAGGAAAGTCCCTGCACTGAATGGTATGATGCGAGTAAGTAAACCGATTGGGAGAGAGACATGAAAATTGCATGGACAGCAAGAGTGATGTAAACTGAAGCCTGCTCATGCATACCGTATGGGTTATGTAAGAATGTTTAATGTTGATTGGATGGTCAGATAATGTGGAAAGGTATAAATATGCTGAACCGTTAGGGGATAGAGGGACCCTTGAAGAATAATCCATTGTGACCTGCCTATTCCTCAGGAGAAGGTAACTGATTGATACCTTTTTCTAGATATCTGTCATTCATTGCTTTTATAGTAACTGTAAATACAAAGCCATGCTTTCGGTTCAAACAAAGGTTTGAATTAATAAACCTGAATGGCTCGGCCCCGAGTGCGTGGTAATCCTCACCCAACATGCTGCTCCATTTCCTCCAGCAAGACATGTATGAGAACTAGTGACATTAGCACAGATGTATCTTGACTCTTTACTAAACCTCACTTCAAGCATGGCTCAGAATGACTTTATAGACTTTAAGGTCAGAAAGGACCATTATGATCATGTAGTCTGACCTTCTGCACAATGCAGGCCACAGAATCTCACCCACCCACTCCTGTATCAAACCTGTGTCTGAGCCATTGAAGTCCTCAAATCATGGTTTAAAGACTTCAAGGTGCAGAGAATCTTCCAGCAAGTGACTCGTGCCCCACGCTGCAGAGGAAGGCGAAACCCCCCAGGGCTTCTGCCAATCTGCCTTGGAGGAAAATTCCTTTCCGACCCCAAATATGGCGATCAGCTAAACCCTGAGTATGTGGGCAAGACTCACCAGCCAGACACCCAGGAAGGAATTCTCTGTCGTAACTCAGATCCCACCCCATCTAACATCCCATCACAAGCCATTGGGCATATTTACCGCTAGTAGTCAAAGACCAATTAATTGCCAAAATTAGGCTATCCCATTATACCGTCCCCTCCATAAACTTATCAAGCTTAGTCTTGAAGCCAGATGTGTCTTTTACCCCCGCTACTCCCCTTGGAAGGCTGTTCCAGAACTTCACTCCTCTGATAGTTAGAAACCTTTGTCTAATTTCAAGTCTAAACTTCCTGATAGCCAGTTTATATCATTTGTTCTTGTGTCCACATTGGAACTGAGCTTAAATAATTCCTCTCCCTCCCTGGTATTTATTCCTCTGATATATTTATAGAGGGCAATCATATCTCCCCATAGCCTTATTTTGGTTAGGCTAAACAAGCCAAGCTCTTTGAGTCTCCTTTCATAGACAGGTTTTTCATTCCTCGGATCATCCTAGTAGCCCTTCTCTGAACCTGTTCGTTTGAATTCATCCTTCTTAAACATGGGAGACCAGAACTGCACACAGTATTCCAGATGAGGTCTCACCAGTGCCTTGTATAACGCACTAACACCTCCTTATCTCTACTGGAAATACCTCGCCTGATGCATCCCAAGACCGCATTAGCTGTTTTAACAGCCAGATCACATTGGCAGCTCAGTCATCCTGTGATCAACCAATACTCTGAGGTCACAGCACTCTGATGCTAGATAAGGCCTGCCACCAACTCCAAAGAAAAGCCTGTGGGTTATACAAATTCAGCCAAGTTATCCACTTCGGTTATTAAGTTTAGCTGCAGCAGAGTGAGGACACAAGAACTCTGGATCTCTCCAAGACAAAACCCCAATCAGCAAATATCATGCATTTCTGAACACAATCCAGTTATAAGTCACCCCACAGCATTTACACAAAGAGGCTGGTTTCCTCTGTTAAGATCTACTGCTCTAGGGAGTCTGGATACAAGTATGATATGAATTATTTAGTAAGTCTAGCACAGCTGTTTGAAATGCATCACCATGCTTTGGCTACAGCAAGACCTGTGAGCAGTACAGGATCTCTCCTACCTCCGTATGGAATTTGTTGTCGCATAAATACAACGATGTATTGATTGGTTTGAAAGGCTCAAAGTCAATGTTCACTTTCTTTTCTTTTCCTTCTTCTGTCACAATTGTTCCACAGTAAACAACCAGACCATTTGGAGGTACTGTAAAGGACACATGAAGTACCATAGTTTTAGATCACCAAATATTACATTCAGTATTGCTTACTAAGAACACCAGGATTTCCAAGATCTGAGGACATAAGGATTTAATTTCAAATTTCCCCACACTACTACAGGAGTTCCCCTCCCCGCCAGCCCACTACCCACCCCCCACCTCACTTGTTCCTTCAAGAAACCCAAAGGACTAATTTGTGTGTTCTCATCATAGCTACACGGGGAGCAATGCACAAATGCATTTCTAAAAGCTAGCTAAAAGGAGTAAGCTTGCCAACAGGACTTATTTATTGGCAACTCAATGCATTATGATGACAAAGACTTCCCTGGGACTAAGTTAAGAACATGTACCCAGCTCTTAAACCAGCTAGAAGGCAAATATTTATGGTGTGGAAGAGAGTTAAACAGCATCACTCCATAAAGACTATCAATTCCTACATGGCAGCTCTCCTACAGCTGGCCTGATCCTGCAGCTCTTATTTGTGTGCACAGTCCTATTGGAGTAAGACTACTTGCTTGAAATAAGAGCTGCACAATTAGACCCGTCGAGGGTACACCTTGATGGCAGGCTTTATTTCCGCCCCAGATTTGCACATCCGTGTCACACTGCATACACAGAGGGGCTAAAAGATAAACCAAGGCCAAATTAAGCAGGGAAGTATGGATTTAACATTGAAGAATCCACACCCTTTTAAAACTGTTCAAGTTTCAGAACTGAGCCCACAAAGACAGCCAAAGAAAGGCAACCAGGAGCCCACTCATGACAGTGCTCAGAGGTCCTCGCATGAGGACTGGGCTCCACTGTGCTGGCCATTGTACCAACACACTGGAGATTGCATAGGTTTACAAAAGGGCCTAGGGTTTCAAAGCAGTGGATTGGAGGAGCCACACCCCTTTCCCTCCCCCCCACCCAAAGGGTGACTTGCTTTAAACATCTTGATAGCAGAGGGGAAATTTACTAGTGCAAAGCAGCAGAAGGATGGTGAGAGGCAGCAATAGACAACATGCTTTAACAGCAACTTATGGTCTGCCTTGGCCAGCCTGCTGCAACAGCCCAAGCAAATATCGTAGTAAGGACAGTTTGCCTTGGGAAAATATTTAGCAAGCAGGAGTCCCATACAGGCCATTGTGTTACCTTTGTTATAGAGTTTGAGTCTTTGCTGTACAGATGTAATGGCTCCCAGTACTGAAAGGCGATTCACTCGAGACTTTATGTTTGACGCGGTACCAAACTCATCCGCTAACATTTTTGCCACTCGTGAAATCTGGTCTTTGGGGGGAATGATCAACGAAATCATGCTGGTGCCATTGCTGAGGAAGGGAAAAAAATGGGGTTAATCACAGAAATTAAGACAGCACATATTGCTTAGGGTGGGGAGAATACAAGAATGTCTTTGGTATGAACAATACCCTAGGACTGTGGTTTTCAAACTTTTTTCCTAGCAACCAAGTTGAAGAAAACTGTTGCTGCCCACGATCCAACGGAGCTAGGGATGAGGGGTTTGGGGTGTAGGAGGGGCTCTTTCCATTTCAGTTTTTATACAAAAGTCTGAAGTGAAAGTGACTCAGGAAAGAACAGTTTGCAGAGTAACTACAAGCCCCCCTCACATTGCACACAACCATAGAAGCCATTTTAAGATAACTAGTTTTAAACAAATAGGTATGAGATTGCGAAGCATCTACTAGACTGTGCGAGCATGTCTGCTAGTTCAGCATTGCTAACTCCAAGCATTAAAAAAAAAATCATGAAACAGAAAGAATCACAGATTGGCTTTAAATGGGGTTGGGATTCCTTTTTATTTGGTCTTCTGGGTTGAGCTCTCTGGGGTTTACTTTGAACTTCTCTAGCCACAAGGGCTGAAAATTTACTTTTAAATGAAAATGAGATTCTCATGTAATCACAGGAATCCAGGAGCTGGGGCTTGAAGACAGATACCAAGTATCGTGAGATTCAAACTCCTATGGGTTAGTGCTAAGTACAAGGGGCTCCTCTTTTCTGTAACCGCCATCCCCCTGTTCTTTTTTAAACTGACCCATTAGTAATTGCCTGGGGACAAACAGGAGATGCATGCAGCATCTAAACAAGTGGACTACCAGAAAATCTGAACATCCCTTATTTTAACTATAATTAGTGTTACTACTGACTTTGCCAAGCAAGAACAGTTTAAGAGCCAGATTGGTTTTTGCAATTCAGTTTGGGAGGGAAAGTAGGCATGTCATTTTCCCATCAGCTTTCTCTTCAGTGTCTCAAGCACTAGCATAGTCCTCCAAAGTGCTGAGCTACAAACATACAGGGGAAGGTTTTAAAAAAAAAGCATACTTTCCATTAGCCTTTGAATGTACAAGTGTCCTTGGTGTTTTCCAAGACCTACATTTTGGGCCAAGTTTGACCCAACAGCATAAGTTTAAGCAAGTCCCCAAACTTAGAGGACTAATTGGTTTTAAATATCCATAACCGCCCCACACAGAATCAAACAGCCTTGAAGAGTCACTTGCATACAAGTTATTCCCCGAAGGGAACGTGAGCGACAGATCTTCAAGTGCAGCTTTGACTTCCAGGTCACTGCAGCCACAGAGTACTTCATACCACTCTTTCAAGCAATTAGCTACCTCACTGAATGGCATGAACCTTGCAGGAGACACAATGGTCTAAAATTCCCAGCTGGTTCTTTAAGAGAAAGGCTGATGAGAATGAAAACCCGCTCTTCCAGTCTTGGGTAGGAGCTCACTCTAGTGAATGCTACCTTTAGAAAAGGTATAGATATCTCCTCTAAAAGCACCCTGAGACACCTGGAGACTGTTAATCTCCCTAGTTCACACTATTAGTTGAAGACAATTTATTTGTGGCATGAAATAAGAATAGTCCTGCTCCAACAGGGGGAAAGGTTTTTTGCCATGTGCAGGTCCATACACTTTGTGCACTCCTTTCTAACAGCAGAGTCCTGGAGATTTCACACAAGTCTCTCTCCCTCTCCTCCACTGAACAGCGATGGGAACAGATAGTAGGCTGATGCAGAAAAGTGCCCTGGTGTAGAACAAAATATGGAGAGAGCACTTAGGTTCCATAAGTGTGCTCCTGGCCCGGTACGAGATCATCCATCACTGATAGATCTTCTTGAGCGTATGGCGGAGATCTGCCTTCACATTGTAACTTCATTGTTCTTTCCCCATCAACCCATTGTTCCTCAAGCCCCCCCTTGCCTAGAATTTCACACACTATCTTAAAGCATGCCATTGTTCCTATTCTAGCTTTAGACAAAGATCTGTTATACATACATACTGGCACGGCTTGCCCACTGCCTACTACCATTCCCTCACATAAGCTAGGGCAGCAAGCAGATCAGGCAATCCCACATCTTGCAGGCTTCCCTGAGACAGGAGCCATTGCTGCGTGCTGGATCGCCCGTCCAAGTTCACGCTAGCGTGACAGATTGTTTGGACAACCCATGGTTAAGGGTATAGGGGAAACTACAGTACAGTGCCAAACTACCGTGCCACCTGTAAATCCTATCTCAACATTGCAGCAAGGAATCCTGTTGCAATGAGCCACTCGTGGCCACATTCAAAATAGACTAGAACATATGAGACAGTGGGTATCTTCCCACCATCTTTGGCCATAATGGCACAGCTGGCTTCAGAGATCCTTGTAGTCTGCTACTGCAGTTAGCAATACAAGAGCAAAGGCATCCGAAGAGGAGGAAGAAGGCACATTGAATTGCTCTGCTCAAGCCAGAGTTTGATTAGCAATAATACTCTGCTTTATACCGAGCACTTTAATGAATTCTGCCTTCCCTGTTCATGTGAAAGCATGCTAAGTGCTTTCCTCTGATTTGACATGCTTCACTACCATTCACATAGTGAAGGCCATTTCACTGTTAAGCCGTTCCTGCAGAATCATGTAAGATAGCAGGCTCACGATTTGCTATTAGAAAGGCATGGCACAATCTGAGCTTGAAGCTGGCACGGAAAGACAGACAGCTCAGTTATTCAATTGCCATTTTCCAGTTTACTGAGCCATCTCTTTTCAACACTATCATGTCTATTCAGGTCCACTCAGTAGTTTATGCCGAGCATTCTGCTGCCATCTGCTGGGTAAGTGAGTAAAAGCAGCCAAATTATTTTTCATTAAAAAGGAAGGCATGGAAGATCAACAGCCAACCCAAATGCACTAAGTTTTAACATTCTGGGTTCAGAAGGATTTTCTTTGCTCTGAAGTAGTTTCACTTACTCAAACTGGGATCCATGAATGCTTTTGAGAGACAGGACCATCAGCTTCTGTAACTTAATACTAAGTGGACCTAGGAAACTAGAAATCCAGTAAGACACCAGCTCAAAGGAACGTGCATTAAGAGTCATCCGATGGTGGCTGGAGAGCTGTGGCTGTTACAGTGGTAATAAGACCCTGATGACAAAAGTTCTCAGAACTCTCACCTGCATCAGCAATAGCTTACCACAGGAAAGCAGCTTTCCTGTCTCAGAGCGATTACATATCTGTAACGCGTCATGGCCAAGCTATTCCTGTAAATCTGAAATCATATCTGTGAGATAAGTCATCTTCAGATAAGCACTGTTCTTTCTACAGTTTAACACACTGAGCCCAGAGTCTGAGATGCACTGAAGACAGTGTTTCTTTCTACAGTGATATGCACTGTATCTGGGCTCAGAAAATCACATTTGCTAGCAACCCCTATACTGTCACAGCGAGACTGCCTCGGCACCAGAAGACAAATATTTCTGCATACCCCATATCTTACTGGGCTTCTGACTGCTATACCAATTGTGTATTCTGGACAGAATTATTGTGGAAATTATCTACAGGAAAGGTGCCAATTGCGAATCCAGGTAGGAACGCGGTCTAATCTAAACAGGGGCACAAAGTCCATCAACTACTTACATGACTATGTAACTGTATTTCCTACCTAGATGGCATGCGGCAAGGCATGAACCCCCTACCATAGCTGGGAATAGCTGTGCTCCACCAAGTGTTTGCCACAATAAAGTTTTCAATACAGTGAAATTTAAGTATCAACGCCATGGCATGAGACATGAAAGTTGTCTGAATTAATGGAGTGTTCAGACTGGTTGCTAAGCATGCACCATGGTGTTAAAACTCCGGCTGACTCTCCCTGTTCCCTTCCCCTCATAGCCGCCCATGAAAGGCCAAGACCAAAGAGAGATTCCCTCCTACTTAGCTACACATGGGACTTTTCATTTAAGTGAAGACAGTGATTTTAAGAATTCCCCTCTGATTTTAGTGAGCCACAACAAAAGTTATACTAGATCTGCTAGAAGGATGGTACTAAGGTCCTTTGTACCAGGCATTTGTAAGCTGTTAGAGGCACAGTATCTCCTGTTAACGGGCAGGTCAGCTTGCCTGCACAGCAGCTTTCCTGTCATCCTCTTAATGGCATCTGTTCATCTGTAGTCACAGTTCAGCAGTGATATCACTGCACTCAGTCTGAAGTATTTGGGACATTTGCTCAGCAAGGAGGTGGGCGCTCTCTGGAGCATGCATGTAGAGAAGCAACAGATGAGGCAATGAACTCAGGATTCCTCCAGCTCTGGGCAGCAGGGTGAGGACCAGCCAAACAGACATACTAGGGGGCTCCTGTCCACACTGCATGGCAGGAAAGCCGCCATGTGCCAGCCTCTGACAAGGAGGAAACACTTAAGACTTGATTAGTTACCATAGAATGGTATCACCTGGTGTGCCAACCATGTCAGCAATCAGCAATTAACTCATACTTAAAAGTGGCCAGGGCTTAAGTAGATGTCAGCATAAGGAGTTCCAGAGCAGAATCCGGAGAAGGGCCAGAGTTTGAAACCCTTCCCCAATCACTACAGGTTTGAGGATCCAACGTGACCCTATGACACAACTGTCAGGAATTCAGTCACTAGGACAGTAACATGTCTTCTATTCTCCCTATACACAGCAAATTATTTTAAGGTTTTAAATGGTAAGCTCCAAGGGACCAGAGAGTAACTAATCCTGGAGTCTTATTACAATCATGGAATTTCTATATGGCCACATGGTGCTACACAAGAGTCTAATAACTGTAGGAAGACATCAGGGTTAGTGTTAACACTTGCCACTCCCAGTAATGGATGTGCTCTATTTGGTCATTAGCCAAGTTCTGCAAAGAAAAAAAAAGTGAAAAAAGTGAGCAGCACAGATTTGCGTCCCACTGATCAGGCATAGAGGCATTCAGCAACAACTTGCACTTAAAGATATTCCTGCTCCCCATAAAATCCTCTTGCACCTCCCAGTCGGAGTATCTCCAAGTGCCTCATCCGTCTCACTGCAACCTCTGGGGGCTGTTGGGGAATCTGCAGGGCCAGAAAAAATGTCTTCTGGGCTCTTTTGTGAAGCAACAGTGGAACTTCCAAACTTCCAGAGCAGACATTTTACACAACTAGTTTGGCATGGCTGTGCTGAATTGGTCCAGCCCGGGGAGCTGCAACTCCAAGATGTACTTGTTTCTGTGTCTTTTCCAGTCAGTCTGAAGGAAGAGCACAGCCAGCATATGAACGTTCACAAGACAAGTGGCATATTTCATTGGAGCAAACTGCCTTCTGTACTTGCAGACGGTTATTTTCATTACGATCGGCATTTGAGCTTCCTACCAGAGGCGGCCATCTTGCTGAGAAGGGATTTGGTTTCTAGACAGAGCTGAACAGGTTTTCACATTTTCAAGTTTCAATGGATAAGCCAAGCTGGCAATCAGTTTAGTCTCTTCCAGAAGGGGCACACAGCCTCCCCTCAGCAAACTGGCTGCCTCTTGCCCTAGACTCCAATGTGGTTTGGTACTACACAGATCATTCGTAGTGACAACGATTCTCACCTCAGGATCTTTCAGAGTGCTAGGAGAGCAAGTAGCAATCACAGGTGGAAATCTGAGGAGCTAGGCTCACTCTAGACTGCCTTACTGACCTGATGCTGGCAAGGGAGGATTATAGCTGTTTATAACCAACCTTGCTAAATAAATAGGAGTTAGTGGCCTACACTGAAATATCAGAGGAACCTTTGTTAGATACACAGAAAAAGCAATTCAACAGTAGCTGTTCCACAATAGATGGTTTTACTCTAATATCACAAGGTGTAATGAGCAGATATCAGCAAATGTAAGGAATGTCAGTAGTCAGAGCCAGCGAAGAGCAGTGGGGAGCTCTAAAGCTTGCCCTTTTCACCAACAGAAGTTGGTCCAATAGAAGATATTACCTTCACCCACCATGTCTCTCCAATAACTAAATGCTGTCAGTCAAGTGCAGAGATGGCTTGCTTTAGTTGAAGGTAGTAAAAGCTGGGAGCAATGTTCTCAAAGGGCTACTCTAAGCCCTTATTTCTTTAACTGTAAGAGCCTGCAGAGAGCCTACCACAAACAAGATATGCAGATAAGTGATCCTAGCTACATACTGTAGCTGGAAGACTTTCTATGGAACCATCGAGCCCAGATACTGCTATCAGAAGAGTCACCTTCCTGGATGTACTTCTGTGTTTTCTCCCCCCAAAAAGGACTAGAGAATACAAGCAAAGTCCCTCCATGTTTAATGTGGTGGCAACAGGCTGGGCAGAAGAACTCCCCACTGCCATACATAATTGACTTGCAGGTTATGCCCCACTGAGGCACATGTCCCATAGCCAAATGGGAGATTGAAACTTTTAGTGCACGGCTTCCATCAGTCAGTACTGCACATTAATTCAGATGTCCACATTTCTGAATGATCAATAGGCACAACTGGCCTCCAGGTGTTTGAGGCTCAACAAGTGTCCATGAAATTCAAGAATCCAATATGGCAAAAACAAGGAATGCTACATTAGTGGGGGAGGAAGGCTCAGGAAAGGCAGGATTCTGCACATACACCTCTACCCAGATAGAACGCTGTCCTCGAGAGCCAAAAAAAAACAACAAAAAACAAAAACTTACCACGTTATAGGTGAAACCGCATTATATCGAACTTGCTTCAATCTGCTGGAGCACGCAGCCCCGCCCCAAGGAGCGCTGCTTTACCGCATTATATCCGAATTCATGTTATACTGGGTCGCATTATATCGGGGTAGAGGTGTATACAATATCTGGAAACTCACTGACTTGATACTGCCTTGCCTCCCCCCCATGCCATACTGCAACAGCTGCAATGAGGCCCCTGAGCCTGATCCCCTTGCTCAGGAGCTGCTGGTAGTCCTGTAAGGCCTCCTCCTTTCCTTTGGAATGTTCTGGCCCCCCGAAGGTCTGAAATAGCCTGAATTTGCTGACCTTCCTGGCACAAAGCAGAGACTGCGTGAGCAAGGGTTGAGGGCTGAACTGGTGTTTAGTGGGAAAGTACAACGCATGCTGGCCACGTGGCTCAGAATCAAAGGATTTATGGTTGGGTGGGAGGAAGAGGTGCTGCTCCCGCTCTGGCGGAGTTTTACTTTACCTCTACATTCCTATGCTCAGAGCGCTGGATGGGTGTTCTTCAACGTGGATTTTGCAAAAACAAATCTCAATAAAATCATTGCTAGTCTTGGTTTTCTTGTTAAATCTGTCTTATACACATACGCCATTTTACTGAATACCTATAGTCACACCCTCAACTAGGCAATACCCCAATGGTATTCAGTCTGTTTTCTGCACCTAGCATTATAGGATGAGTACCTGACAATGCTATCCTACTTACATGGTACCCTGAATGTCATGCTTTGGGATGCATGCAGATAGGGCAAGCATTTCCCAGATAGGCGCCAGCACCGCCACAGAAACAAGGAGAAGCAGTCTCAAGTAGCCACTGCCCAAACCCATTCAGGGCTTGATAGACCAACATCACTTTGAAACGCACCCAATAATAGAAAGCCCTGGCTCAGTCTTCAAATAACTGGTATAATCTGCTGCCAGAGAGGAACTAACACAACCTCCAAGAAGGGAAGTGAAAATGCTTTCTACAGAACTGGCCCTTCTTGAGATGGTCTCAGCCAATCAGGAACAGGCAAAATTACTTGGAATGGATCACATGGCATCAGAATCTTGAAATGTCCCTTGAGCAGTAGACAAACAAGTCACAGATAGCTAATTTCTTGGCTCTCTTTAGATAACAGTTTGGACAGTGCAAGTTTCAAGCAACAACTGATGGGCCCCAAATGCAGGCTGAGCTCAAACCCAGGTCATCCAGAGCATTTATTCACTAAGTGGCAAATGTTTTGCAACTCTCAATATAGACTCAGTAAAAGCCCCATGTTCTCTTGCATCAATATACTGCCGTTTGTGTGGGTTTCTCAAGTGCACCAAGATGCAGAGCACCACCAGAGCACCACCCCATGTTCTGCACAGCGTCCTTCCAAAGGAAGGTTGTGGAAGCTGCTAGCGTTCTGTGCAGCATCTTTGTTGGACCACGTGGAATGCTATGCTCAACTACTGAGAAAAGGGCCAGTTGCTAGGTGGAAGGAAGTTGGGATCAAGTATCCGATAGCAGCTGGGAAAGAGAAGGACCATCTGCTTGGGATTGTGGTGGCAGGAATCTGATACATTCCTTCTCTAACTGTAGCTCTGGGTATAATGAGGGAGAACGGGAACTTGAAGGAAATGGAATTCCTTGCCCTGAAAGTCACTTCTGATCTGTGCAAAGCTAGTACCCCAGCTGCTCTGTAGTGCCCCACTCCACCCTGTGGCAAACTAGAGCAGCTTAGCAGCACTGAAGGAGATGCAATGCTTAACAGCACTGTGGACTGAAGTGACAGCTTGGGCCCAGTCTCTCACAACATAGTTCTCATCCCCAGCCCTGTAAACTCGATCCCTGCTCTTGCTCAACCTCATATGCCAGATTAGGCAGCACTAAACAGATGCCACACAGTGGATCATTTGGATTGTCCAAGCTCCCCAGCTTCCTCTGTTCCACCAAGGACTGCCTTAGGGAAGAGATGCTCCCCTTATGGAGGGGAGTTCTGTATGGTAGCAGGGGGAACAGTCACCAGCTGCTGTACAACCCTTGGATGCAAGCTGGGGAGCCAAGCACTGAGACCAACACGCAAGAGACACTAAGTAGCAAGGCTCTTCTCCCCCATCGCCTTGTCTAGGCAGGGACCTCATTCCGGCCAGTGGGAGAGAGCCCCACAAGGATGTGACAGGTGGGTGTTGAGTGAAGGAGCAGAGGCGAGACTGCTTACACTCAGTGAGATGCTACCCAGATGCAATGCTTCCCCTGAGCAGCTTCTGGCCTGCTGCCAGCATTGACTCCTGCACTCAGCATGCATAGCTCATCTCTGGGGAGGGTGGGGGTGGAGTGGAAGAGATGACAGAAGAACCAGATCATATACCTCCTCATACTTCCATCTGGTAGGAACTAGGCCAGGTGCCACTGCTGGGCTCTTGTGACATGTCAGACCCACCAACTCCCCTCTGCAGCCTCTAGGTTGGCCTCTTCCCTTCGCCCACCCGTGGAGGTCCCTAAGCTGCAACTGTTGCTCTGACAACTTCTGCCACCGTTTGTCTCCTCACTAGATCCCAACTCAGGTAATTCCATTTTGCTGCCCTGAATACCCTACCGTTCCAGCGGGCTATGTCATTTTTGGCTGCCCATGTACTGCTGCAGAGCACGGACGTATGATGGTAAGGAACCACTGATCTGCCCGTGGTCACTGCGCTTCAGTGGTGGGTAAAGTGCTCTCTCTATATCCCATAGCTCCCATACAGGGGAGCAGAAGCTGAATTAGTTACTGCCACTTTGCTGTATTCACTTTTCAGCCAAGGATTTCAAAGCATCACGGTATGGGCATGTTCTCAGAGGAAGCTTGCAGGCCTGAAGCACCAGGGTTCTCCTGGGGCAGTGAGGCAGATATTGGTAACCCATGTGAACACTTTTATACTTCAGACACAGATGACTCACTAGCAGACTTAGTTCTGCCACCATACTCTGTCACCAATTACTGTACTTTCCAACTTCAGAAGATTTTAGCTGCACTACACTATTAGGCCAGTCAGTTTGGTACAAGATGTACCCTGAATGACTGAAGCAAGGCGGCCAGATTTGCATATTCAGATGTTTAGGCCTCAGGGGTACATGGGGAATAGCGAACTGATTGCAAAGCACTCACCAGTAAGCACAGAAAGTTGTCCCCTTCTCAGTTTCCCACTCCCACCTCTCGCTGTGTCTATCTTTCAGATAAGTCAGTTTCAGTGATGATCTGTTCGTGAATAATGCTCTGTGCAAGAACCATGCCGTTTGGTAGTGATTCAGGCAGCATTGTGAAGGAAGATTACAGGGCACACAGGTCACTCCAAATGCTTGTCTTAAAGTCCTTTCCTTGACATCATGTGGCAAACCCAGAGGCATGAGCGCTTAGCAATCAGATGCACCCAGAGAGTTCTTTACACTGACTGCCAATGCATCAGCTATGAAAGACATGCAACAAGGTGTCCTGGAGCCCACCTGCACTGTTAGCATAGCTCAATAGAAAAGTTAAGAGCAGGGGAAGGAAAAAGCCTAAAGAAAACACTTCTGAAATTGACAGGCAAGAAAGGCAATAGGCAAATGGCCAGCTCCCCTTTACAGTTACAAGTTCCTTCTGGATAGCACATGGCACAAGGAAAACTGCTGTCCTGGAAGACTAGTTAGAACAGGGGTGTCAGACACTCACCCCATGGATTTATATTTATCCAGCTTCATGACAGACTACAGAAGGCAAGCTCTCATTTATAAAAGAGTGTAATGCTGCCTTAGATAGAATCAGCTCCCAGGGGTGAATGGCGGACACTCAGCCATTTGCATATTTAACTCCTAAGCCTAAGGACAACACAAGGGCCAGCATCCAAGTAACCTAGGTGCACAGCTAGGTAACAATACACATGACCAAATAAGCTAAGAGCAAGCGTAGTACTCAATGTGTGTCACTCCTCCTGAGTAATTGGAGTCATTGTGGATAGTTCTCTGAAAACATCCACTCACTGTGCAGCGGCAGTCAAAAAAGTGACCAGAATGTTGGGAATCATTAGGAAAGATAAGACAGAAAATATCATATTGCCTCTATAAATCCACGGTATGCCCACATCTTGAATACTGTGTGCAGATGTAGTCACCCCATCTCTAAAAAGATATATTGGAATTGGAAAAGGTTCAGAAAAGGGCAATAAAAATGATTAGGGGTACAGAATGAATGTCATATGAGGAGAGATTAATAAGATTGGGACTTTTCAGCTGGGAAAAGAGATGATTAAGGGGGGATACGAGATGTCTATAAAATCATGACTGGTGTGGAGAAAGTAAATAAGGAAGTGTTATTTACTCCTCCTCATAACACAAGAACTAGGGGTTGCCAAATGAAATAAATTGGCAGCAGGTTTAAAACAAACAAAAGGAAGTATTTCTTCACACAACGCAGTGTCAACCTGTGGAACTCCTTGCCAGAGGATGTTGTGAAGGCCAAGACTATAACAGGGTTCAAAAAAGAACTAGATAAATTCATGAAGGATAGGTCCATCAATGCCTATTAGTTAGGAGGGGCAGGGATGCAAAACCTTGCTCTAACCCAGCGGTTCTCAAACTGAGTCGGGACCCCATTTTAACAGGGTCGCCTGGGCTGGTGTTAGACTTGCTGGGGCCTGGGGCCAAAGACTGAGCCCCACTGCCTGGGACCGAAGCCTAAGGGCTTCAGCCTGGGGCAGCGGGGCTCAGGCTTTGGCTTCAGCCCAGGGCGGCGGGCCTCAGGTTATAGCTCTCCCTCCCCAGCACTGAAGCCCTTGGGCTTCAGCTTTGGACCGCCCAACCAGGGCAGCAGGGCTCAGGCAAGCTCAGGCTTTGGTCCCCCCTCTTGGGGCCTTGTAGTAATTTTTGTTGTCAGAAGAGAGTCGCAGCACAATGAAGTTTGAGAACTCCTCTAATCTGAAGTCTGGCTACCACAAAAGGGCCATACCCTTTCTGCAAACACTCCCTCTTATCAGGAGTGGGCCAGCTCACATAACATGCATTTAGCCCTCTCTTCAGCCTGGGGTAAACAGCCTAGGTTTGATGGGCTCTCTAGTCAAAGTTGGCCAACATCAGGTTTCATAAAGCACTCTTTATACATTAACTGAAGTAGCTGTTTAGCAATCCAATTAGAACACAGAGCACAAGAGTAACCATAAAGTAAGGAAGTCTACTTCCATTGGTGCCTCTCTTAACAGATCCCTTCTGCTTCAAGCTAACATGACAAGTTTATTAGGAACAAGGGAAACTGACATGGAGAGCACATGCTGACTGTCAGTTTCTTAGTCCTCTACCTTTTCTTCAAGGAGAAAAAAATGTCTCTTGCTAACCTGCAACATCTCACTAACAGGACAATAGCCATTGCACTACCTCCTACAGAGCTCATAGCAGCAGGACACTGTACGCAAAGGCAGAGAGATTTACAGAGATGCCAAAAAGCTGACTGATGGGACAGGAATTAGGTTAATGATTATGAAACTTCAGTTATGGAGTCTAAAGCTTCTCCTTAAGGTTAATAGTCATCACCGTCAAATTGTACGACTTTTAATGCACTTCTCATCTACCAGAGCAGTAAATATTCAGATAACTCCCTAGAAGGGAAGCAACATCTCTATTAAAGAACAGATTTAGGTGAGCCTTCAGGAGAAATAGGAAACATAGAACTCTTCTCACATGCTACAGACTTGACTGAGGGACCCTCAGCCCAAAACAAGAGACTTATTTTCCCTTCAGTAAGGTAAATCTCATGTAGTATTCCTGGCGGATATACGTATAGTATTTGGGACTTAACTCAAGCCTTCTCTCAGGTTGAATACGGAGTCATTTACTTTGGAACTGCCCCAACCCTGATGCAAGTACAGGCAAAGGGGGTTTTATTAAAGGTGATCCCACCACATTACAATTCCAGATTCCTCTGTTCAGTGCATGGGAGGGGTTTCAGTTAGTGAGATAACGATGCCTAAAGCTTGATGCTTGGAAGCAGGCATGCTCTGAGACTGTGCAGACAGGAGTACCTTTATCTCCTTTCTGCACTCCTCTGGCCACACAGACATTCCAGTGTCCCGCTTCCTCCTCCTTCCCGGACCCTGCAAGCCTCAAGAGAGATTGTGATGGGGGCTACAAATCCCTTGCGCCCAGAGAAGGAGACAGGGAAGACTAGAGGGCTTGGAAAGTAGCCTCAGTGAATGTGCATATTGCCACACTCCTCTCCCAAAGTCCTGCTGCGGGATGACAGTTGTATCCTGTTTGCAGTCAACTTTTTACTGCATTTTTAAAATCCAGCCTGTTCCAACCACCCCACACATGCCATTAGATATGTTTTTCCTTCCTGCCTTCACATCTTGGTACTATCTTTTCCTCTGCTATTTCCAGTGTCCATCCTTCCTCTCCATCACCTTAAACCCCTTTTGACCCCACCATACGTTACCTTCTACACCTCCCTCCCCTGAATTTTCAACCCTGCTCTTCTAACTTTGCTAATCTCTCCCCCTCCATCTCCCACTCAAACCCACCCCTCACACAGAGAGTGCAGTTTGTCACCTAATCTGCACAAGATTACATCGGAATAAGGGGCTATATAGCCCAGGAGCAGCGCCTAGATGATAAGCCAAACCACATTGTCCTAGGAGTGCTGGGATTCCTATCAGGGTGCCATCCCCAGACAATTTTGTAGCCTCTCTGATACAGATACCTCCCTCCCACCTCTGGCTGCTGTTCTATGTGATCCTCTCCCCTCCCAAATCTCTTCCACTCGCTGCATGAGGTGTCTGCAAACCCAGCCTTCCCATGTCTCAGATTTCAGGTTCTCCTCAGTGAGCAGTCTACTGTTAGCCTCTAATATCAGTGGGGTACCCGTGTTAGTCTGGATCTGTAAAAAGAGACAAAGAGTCCTGTGGCACCTTATAGACTAACAGACGTTTTATTCCCCACGAAAGCTTATGCTCCAAAACGTCTATTAGTCTACAACAGGAGTCGGCAACGTTTGGCACGCGGCTCACCAAGGTAAACACCCTGGCGGGCCGGGACAGTTTATTTACCTGCTGACGCGGCAGGTTCAGCCGATCGCAGCCCCCACTCGCCGTGGTTCGTGGTCCCGGGCCAATGGGGGCGGCAAGAAGTGGTGCGGGATGTGCTGGCCGTGGCTTCCTGCCGCCCCCATTGGCCTGGGACGGCGAACCGCAGCCAGTGGGGGCCGCGATCGGCCGAACCTGCCGTGTCAGCAGGTAAATAAACTGGCCCGGTCCACCAGGGTGCTTACCCCGGTGAGCCACGTGCCAAACGTTGCTGACCCCTGGTCTACAAGGGGCCACAGGACTCTTTGTCGCTGTTGGCCTCTGTTGCTCAGAGTTTGCCCTGCTGCAGCAAGGTAAAGCCTATTTGCTTTTTTAACGAGTTTCACAACTACACCTGGGGGTAAGCACAGCAGCAGAACCAATGGACAAGGCTCTGGTCAGTTTGCACTTTGCTGCATTTTGACAGAGCAGCAGCACGGGCACTGGAGCTGGATGGCTGCAGTGCAGGCTCAGGAAGACAGAACTGTTTACACTCCCGCTCACCTTTGGGAGCTTTTCCACAACCACAAGGGACGCTAAGAGGAAAGCTTAGATTCTGCAAAAGTGGATGACATTCAGGGAAAGCTGCAGACTCAGGACTGGGAAAGTTTCCTATTCAAACTGATATAGTGAGTTTTCCAGCTCCCGCTCACCAGGATCCAGAGGTGGGGCAGGGTCAAGATGGAAATGAGCATACCAATTCAGGCTGCAAGGGCTTTGGTTGTGGGAGGAGCACTAAGTGACATTGACTTGGTGTATGGCCAGAAGTGTGTGTGCAAATGAGAAAGGATACTGCAGCTTGTTCCTTCTTAGGCCTGGTCAGAATAATTATCAGTTGCGGGGAGGGGGTGTTACTGAAATAGTGATACCAGTACAAACCCGCACGTGGGTGCAATTATACTGATAAAAAGGTGCCTTATACCAGTTCTCCTATCCACCCGCCCAACACAGGAATAGCCAGGGGGGATCCACACTAGGGAGGGCTGTACTGCATTAACTGGACCAGTGTAGTTGAGGCAGAATAACCCAGCATTAACAAGGCCTTATGCTATGCCTGCTATTGGTAGAGTGAACCATTTACAGCCAGGAAGAGCTGTTTCAATAAGTAGTTTAAATACTCATGTTGCTGAATTTTGATATATTCTTTATTATATTCATCAAAACAGACAAGACTGTCTCTCCAGTGCACACCAACAAAATGCCAGCATGCCCCTACTGAACCTTTTCCTTTAGCTAGAGCCCGGTCCTCACACAGGACAGGAACTAGGCCAAAGTGTAAAGGGACATCTCACTCAGAACGGAGTGCCCATTCATTCAGGAGCAGAATGTCAGCCGTTCAAGGTTAGCACTATGCAGCATAATCCCCACTACTTAATAGAAGTTATGGGTCATTTGTTAAGAGGCCCGTCATGCCAATATCACACTATTAAATCTACCTTTTCTCCAGAGCCAGCAGGGTATGTGAACTTCCAAGGGGCTCGCAAAGTTTTGCCAGCTCATAAGACTGGCATGGTACAAGCATGCACCAAAACAATGCATGTAAATCTGATTCAAGCCCTCCCAGCTTTGACAGTGTGCTGTTACCCAGAATGGATTTCAATTAGTGTCGCACAGGGCTGGAAAGCGATGGCAGCCTGAGGCTACTCCTGTAACTGGGCCATTCCACATGGGTCAGTAAGTTGCCTGATGGGCCACAGGAAAATTCAGAAACAATGGCAGCTTTTTGCAACACATACTGGGTACTACCTTTGTTAAGTTATAAGTCACCCAGCTAGTGTTCAAGTATAACCAGTTTTGAAACAGGTCAGCTCTTAAATGTGGTATTTTGCAGATGTTCCTGCATCTTTTTACCTCACTTTGTATTTACCCTGTGTTTATTTTCCTACATGTAAGACACGAAGAGACCTGCTGGACAGCATCCCTCTTCCTGCAAGAGCCTGCACTGCTTTGCCTTCATGGAGTTGATACAGATCACTAAGCCGCCCCCCCATCCCCCCAATGGTTAGTTTAGTTCTTAGGATTAGTTGCAGAATTGCTTCTGAACAGGTCAATTTCTCTTCTTGCTATGAAAGGAAGTATCTGCTTTAGTTCCCAAGTGAACCCCTCTCTTTAAGTAAATAGCCTTAATTTGGAAGAAATGCAAACCTTAATCATGGGCCAGTAAAGCGACTATACAATCCTGGAGAGCCATGGGTATTCCAGTCACTTCACCAGCTACTGCCCTCAACTCTTACCCACCCATTTGTCAGCCTTACTTGTGTTTGCTACCCATATCAGCCCCCACAACACTCCTTTCACGTTTCTGCTTTGCCCCCCATTTCAACAACATTTAGTAAGAACTATTTCCCCTGAAAGGGAATCCCTCTACTTGGGTGCAGAGCTGCACAGATGTTTGGCCGGAGCAGAGCTCATAAGCCCTGCAGGAGCAATTTCACTACAGCTGTCCCTCCATCACCCTTCTCTTCCAACCCTAAAACGATGGATTCACACAAGGGCTCACAGGCTCAGCAGTCCTGCATGCAGTTGTTGAAGATGATTTGCTAGCTAGATCGTGAGGATGAACACTGACATCTCCCTTCCCCCCAAAATACCCTCAGTTTATCTGATGGTTTTAGGTGGCCAACATGCTCATGTCATCAGGCTCTGCTGTACAGGCACCATTAGAAGTGCTCCTGCTTTCTATAGGAAGGACAGCTCCTCTATCAGTCCTCCTTTGTACTCCCTTACTCTGGGTTTGAAAATCCATTCCCCCGCCCAGGAGGGGACGGCGGCATCACCTAAGTTTAATAAGAGCGTGATCAAGATGGTTTGCAGAAACAGAGCCACTATTCAGGTTTACTAAGAAGCAGCAGTTGAAGTTAATGAGTCTGGCAGTTTCACAGCTATCTAGTTCAGTACCCTGGTCACCAAGAAAATTCAAATATCGTGTCAGCTTTATGCTGCTAATGGGAATGCTGTGAGCAGCAACAGAGGCAGGCAAGGGAATTATTCAAAGGGGGAGGGATGAAAGAGGATCAACCAAACAAAAAGAGGCTAGGGAGGAGTACAGTGGCCAATACCATTTCTCTTCTGCCCTCTGCAGCAGCCAGACCACAGAGGATAGGAATGACTAAAGGAGTGGAGACACTGTCCCACTGCTGCAGCAGCCAGGAGGCTCAAAGAAGAGAGCTGCTCTCCCAGCACGGAGGATGTGAAGAGTCAGTTATACAAGAATGCAATAGCCAAAGATGATCCAAAAAGATGACCAAGCACTGCACCTTGGTAAGAATTTCAGCACTCTCCCCTTCCCTTGCAGCTGGAGATGACTAGGGGCTGGGTTTCTCTCCAGGATACTGCACTCACCTTACTGGCCCCCAGCCCGTCTGCCATTGGCTAGTAAAAGTTTAGTCACCAGGGTCACAAGTACCTAGGTTTTCAGGCCCTGCCTGCTCTCACAATAAGAAGCAGATAGCTACTCTCCCTCCTTCATCACTCCCTAAGGAGACTGCCTCATTAACTTTTACAAGATCAATCTGCAGCTCATCTAACTTGGAAGAAAGGGGAGTAACTAATAATAAGACATGGCTAGTTTGGCCTGTCAGACACTCCCTGACCACAGCTGTTCCCTTCCAGCAGCAAAGGGAAGAGAAATTTGATTCAATGGGTACTTACTAGCCAGATGCTGATGAGAAAGAGCAGGGTCCAGGGACAGCACCTTGACAGGAATTCCACCACCTTCCCAGGAGCTGGTATTCTCTGCAATGTTGCCCCAGGCGTATCTGGTGGGACCCCTCTTTTGTACTGGCCTCTGCCTAGTCATCTGATAAATATGGAGTCCTGTGTTCCATTCCCTCAGTTTTCTGGCCACATCCCTGCCGCTTACCTCATCTATTCCACAGACATGATAAAAGTATTCCCTGGCATCGCACTCACTTATTAACCCTTTTGGGAACATCCTGCAGATTTCACTAAGCTGTTACAAGTGGTCAAAAAAGAGCCAGAATAGCTTTGCCATCATGTGTCTACTTATTACCTTGTGCTGTACAGACCTAGACCCACCTCAGTAACACCCAGCACATGGAACTAGGACACTGCTTTTGGTTACTGTTTACCGCATCTCCACCCTTTTTTACTAATGCACTTCTGAGTCCCTGCCCTTTGCATCACCCTGTTTCTCCAGGACTTTGCCTGCCACCCACTCATCCTAGAATTCTCAGAGCTGGTCCTCCAACTTCACAAGGAAAGGAAATTACTCCTGAGGACAGGAAAAGCCTGTTCCACTGGTTCAGTTCTCTTGTGCTGAAGAACTTAGCACTCCTAGGTCGAGAAGAGCTGCTGAGCCTATCCCCATCTGAGGAGCTGTATAAGATACAATGTGTTCAACAGGGATCAACTTATGGGTTCCTGCAACCAACACATTAGAGCATAACTTGTCCTGTCTACACTAGGCTCTTTACAACACGATGTTAGTTAACATATTTTTAAAAGACCTCTCTCAGTCTCAGACCCTCTAAGTTAACATGTGGTAACACACACATACCATGGGTATGTCTACACCAGCAGTTCTCAAGCTGTGGGTCAGGACCCCAAACTGGGGCGCAACACCATTTTAATGGGGTCACAGGCTGGCTTAGATTTGGTGGGGCCTGAGGAAGAAGCCCGAGCCCCACCTCCTAGCGCCAAAGCCTGAGGACTTCAGGCCTGGGCAGCAGTGGTCAGGTTACAGGCCCCCTACCTGGGGCCGAAGCCCTTCGGCTTCGGTCTGCCTATGGGGTTCGGGCTTTGGCCCTCCCCCACTCAGGTCGGCAGGGCTCAGGCTTCGGTCCCCCTTCCTGGGGTCGTGCAATAATTTTTGTTGTCAGAAGGGGGTCGTGGTGTAATGAAGTTTGAGAACCCCTGGTCTACACTATGGAACCTATGCCAGCATAGCCGTCAACATACCCATAGCATAGGTACAGCCTACATCCACAGAAGTTTGTCAGCATAGGAACAGCACCTCCCTGAATAGCGTTAGCTACATCAACAGAAGCCCTCTTCTGCACAACTACACCTCTACCTCGATATAACACTGTCCTTGGGAGCCAAAAAATCTTACCGCGTTAAAGGTGAAACCGCATTATATCGAACTTGCTTTGATCTGCCCGAGCACGGAGCCTCCCCCCCGGAGCACTGCTTTATCGCCTTATATCAGAATTTGTGTTATATCAGGGTAGAGGTGTAAATCTGCACTAGAGGATTTGTTGGCATAGCTGTGTCGGTCAGAGTGTTCTTTTTTCCCCACCCGCCTGACCAGTGTAGCTATGACAACAACTTAAGTGCAGTAAAATCCTAATGAAGACATGGTAGCTGCAGTTCTAACATGTGTTGCAGAGCTAGATGAATCCTAGAATCTGGTGTTTCCCTGACCTGCTAGCACAAGTTTAACTTAAACTACCTTGTCTTCACTAGGATTTTACTATATATTAGCCAACACAACACGCTCCTCTTCCTCCATCCACTGCGTCCCTTATTTCTCTAGTCCACAGCCTGGTGCTTTGCACCAACACTTTAGTTAGAGGATATTATCCTTTGTGCAAAACTCTTTTCCTTAACTGCATTCACACTGCTGGTTTCCACGCTGCCTTTTTTCTGAGGCTTATGGTTTCTGTGTTTAGCTGAGATCTCTCACTACTAACCCTTGCAACAGCCATCTACTGCAAACAAAGAAAATCCGAAGAACTGCCTTTCTGGACTAAACCTGCTTATGCCAACATACTTTGAAACTCTGAGCACCAGAATGCTAGTAGTACATGATGGCTAGTAAATGTTCCATGCAGCCCAGCTATGATCAGCATCTCTCTAAAGAGTGAGGGACACTAAAGCACAGTGGCTGACTTCATAAGCAGTTTAACAGGAAACTCTAGTGCACACCTGTACTACCCCCCCATACCTGCTTAGTTTCCTACTGCATTCTGAATTCAAAGAAACAAGCTGTCTTCATTAGCTACACAAGAGCTCTAATACCCATAGCTCTCCCAACCATGCAGGGCTTGAGCTAGTGTGTTAAAAATGCAGCAGAGACTTGGATTGGCCACCTGAGCTCAGACTCTGGGAGGTTTGTGGGCTTGAGCATCCAAGCTGCCTGGGCTGCAATGTTCACACAGCTAGCACTAGTGACTCCCCCTGAGCTAGGAGGCTCGCTCCAAGCTGCACTGTAGACATAGCTCAGGCTCCTAGGGAGCCAGACTAGATAATCAGCAAAAATATGCTGGTTAGTCACATTAACCCAAGACCATAACAACCTCCCACCCCCAGGTAAACATAAACTCTGAATAACAGCTCAGTATCAGCTGGTGATACTGGAACAACTGGAAGGGAAAGTATCCTACAGATTCCTGAACTGGAACAGACATTCAGTGTTCTAGATGAGTGTGGGTATGTAATGGCTACTTCACTAGACACACCTAAAAGTTTGTCTCTTCTACCAACAGTAGTTGGTCCAATAAAAGATATCATCTCACCAACCTTGTCTCTGTAAGATCAAGAAAGTCAAACAAGGGGTGAAGAACTGACTTCTTTTCAACATCCAGGCCAAGCAGCTTCAAACAATTTTCCTTTTTTGCACTTAAATTGTTAAGGAAAAACATTGGAGAAAGGGCCTGAGGCACAGATGGACTCAGTGGCTTATAATATAATATGACCATACATTTCTGAGAAGGATTAGCTGGCAGCTTTTGGGGGAGTCAGGGGTCCTCGTTCTCTCACGAGGAGTCAGTCACTTTTTGGCTGTGATAGTAAAGAGGAAAGTTCCCATTAGTCACTCACACCAAAGAAAGTAGAGGCAGTATATGAAGCTCTACCTAGCTGACTGCAGAAGAACTGAGCAAAAGTCAAGCCCTGAGCCCCCTTTTCTCCTGACTGCCCTTGCACCTAGGGTAAAACCTAACCCAGCAATAGGACTGTCTGCACAAGCCTCCACAAACCCCACAGACTAGAAGCTGACATTCTTAAAATCCAGCTGACATGACAACTGGGCCATTAGGTGTTCCTAGCTCCACCCCATTCAAGAGGAGGGCTGCGCCCCTGGAATGCTCAGCTTGATGCTCTGCAGCCACCAGGAAAGGCAGCATTCAGACGATTCCCCGCTTCCCTTAGATGCGCAGGATTAGTCTTCAGTGCTGAAAAACACAGAGGACCTGTGGTGTTTCTATGGGCAAACAGCTGTAGACTGCTTTTGCTTAATGAAGCAAGTCACAGACCTACCAACTGCAACACAAACCTATTTCCTAGGCTCACAGTGGTGCTTTGAGGAAGATACTGCACTTCTCTTTACCCCCCCCCCCCCAATAAATAATTTCCATGCTTTACTTTTGTGATTAAAGTTTTATCAGTGTGTCTCTCAGGGAGCACTTCACTCTCCCTTCCAGCCCCACTTGCTTGCATTTAAAATACTCCAGCCTTTAAACACAGATTTTTATTTTCAGCCCAAATCAACTGAAACATTGAAGGCACCTGCTTGTTTCAACAGTCTGTTTAGACACATTATTAGAGGCTGCTAAAGATTCCCTGCCTCCCTTCCCCCTCCCCCCCACCCTCTTCCCAGCTGGTGATACTGGAACAACTGCAAGGGAAGGGAAAGTATCTTACAGCTCCCTGAGCTGGAACAGACATTCAGTGTTCTAGCTTAGTGTGGGTATGAAATAGCTACTTCATTATACACACCTAACATTCCCCCACATTTTAGCTCTGCTGAGAAAATGCCAGCTTTTAGGAACTTCGTCTCAAACCAGGGCTGACCAAAATACATACCACATGGCAACTGCCAGACTTACTCAGTGATATGTGCACATCTCGAGTTACAAGCTACTAATGCTAGGATAGCTTACTTTCTGCCAAGAAAGTATCCAGTTGCTATTAGTATATGCCAGCAGCTAGTTAAGGTATCACAGCCAGCTTAAACCTCCTTTCCCCTCAGTTATCATCAAAATGCTCTTTGTATCTGGACTCCCAAAGCATCACATGTTGCGCATTTCTCAACTCCTGGGCAATTTGGAGAGCCAACTGTCCTAGATCCCCAACTTTAGCTAGACACCCATGCAAATGTTTAAGGGAGAATGCCAGGACACACAGGGAATTTACATGGGATCAAACCATGGAGCCATCCAGTCCAGTATCCTGGACGGCAGTGCTCAGTACTTAGTTCTTCAGAGGAAGCTGCAGGGCACCCTTAAAGGATTATTATGGGGTCATTTGTGCGCATGAGAAGACTCACTGATTTAAACCCCAAGGCACGAAAATTTAATTACCTTGATCAATTCCACCTCATGTTTTGTGCCACCCTGGCCGTCCTCACACAGGGACACCTTTGCTTTCAGATCCCACCAAGAAGTGGACCTTCCAATCAGGAAGCCGCCGGCCCGTCAGCAGGGCTCCAGCACCGCTGAGCATAACACGATCGCCCCGGTACTGTGCCGCCGCCAGCCCGCGGGAGCCACGCATAGGGAAAGGAGGGCGGCCTAGTAACCTGTCCCTCTGACCCTCATCGTCCAGGGCGGAACAGCCTCGGGGGTCCACTGCCCGGGACGCCTGGCGCCGGCGAGGCCCCCTCCACGCGGGTGGGGCTCACTCTGCCACGAGCGATTCGCGCCCGGCCCGGGTTTCGGTTCAAATGCTGCCCCGCGCAGGCCAGCGGCGGGGCCCTCCCAGGACCAGCAGAACAAGGAGACCGAGCCTCCACCCCGCCGGGGACACGCGGGAGCGGCGGCCGCCCGCCTCCTCCCAGGCGGGACAGGGGGAGACCCCACCCGGGCCCCCTCAGCCCCGGCCCCGCACAGGCCCCGCCCGCTCCCCGCCGCTGCTCACCCGCGGGCCGCCTCCAGGCTCTTGATGAGCTTCTTGATCTTCCAGATCTCCACGTTCCGGTCGGCAGCGCTGGGGTCGTCCGCCATCTTCTCCTCCTCCGCCTCCTCCCTGCGGCGGCCGGGCCGGCGGACACACAGAGCACAGCGGTTAGTCCCGGCCCGCGCGCCCCGCGACCCCGCCCGGAGCGGCGCTCACCTCAGGCCCTGTCCCCCCGGCAGCGGCGGCGGCTCCTCCCTGCGCGGCGGCGGGGGCGGCTCGGGGCTCGCGGCGGCTCTGACGTCGGAAACCGGCTTCTCTCCCCCTCTCCGCGCTGCATGTGTTGCAATCCGCTCACATGGGGCCTGTGACATCACTTCCGAGGGACCCCGGAGAGGGCGGGGAGGAGAAAAGGGGGCGGGACCCTCCGACTCCGCCAATCGGCGCCTTTCAGCTCGCTCTCCTCCCCATCACTATTGGCTGACTACTCAGGCCAGCCTCCGCCCCCTGTGCAGCGCTTGTCGGGGTTTGTAGTTCCCTGGGCCGCGAGGGGGCAGAGCTGGTCACAGAGGGAGAGGCCCGGATCTCGCGATGTCTCAGCAATGCCGCGTCAGGCCAAGCGGTGGCTCTTAAAGGGCAAGGCGCACGTGTAGGGAAGCATCAGCTGGCGCGGGAGGGACTCGCTGCCGGGCCAGGGCGGGGTTCTGCCCACGTGGCGGGAGCTTATGGGAGAAGAGCCAGGTCACAGCAGCCTTGCACGCCAGCCCCAACCCCGCTGGGACAGTGCCACCCGTCCCACCTAGGTGCAGGCGGGGTCCGATCCTGCCCTGTGCTGCCAGGGCCAGCCTGGCTGCCCCATGCCACAGGGTTGAGAGCAGGTGGCAGGATCAGACCCCCCTGCATCCTCCTGTTCTCACGGGTGTGTGCCTAGCTGAGGGCAGCGAAACCATGCAGTCCAATGGAAATCAGTGAGCGCGAAGCATCTAAATACCTTTGAGGAGCTGGGCCTACCTAGCTCTCCACCCACCCCCACACACACACACACTCTCTCTCTCTCTCTGAACACAGAATCATGTTAGAATCATGCTGCTCAGGCAACATGCTGTCACGGGCACAGAGCACATACTTGGAATGCCACTTCGTTCTCACTAGTCATTATTTACCATCATTCCTTCCCAGCGGCCTCTGCATGAAAACCGGAGCTCTTGTTGCTACTTTTCCGCCTATATGAAGCTACTGTCTCCCACACATGGAGCCATAGAGCAGTGGTTCCCAAACTGGGATTTGTGAACCCCTGGGGGTTCACGAAATGTTACAGGGGGTTCTCGGGAAAAAATTCCCTAATGGCAGACAGAGCTGTCCCTAGGGACCCCGGGCAGCACGGGATCAGGAGCCCGGAGCCCCTGGACTTCCAAGAGCTAAGCAGATCAAAGCAAGCGTATCTATCACACTGAGGAGATTTAAACTTCAAGACTCCTTATAAGAAATGGAAAGGGAAGTGGATATTTTTTGCTGTTTTTAAAATGAAATAGGCAGCTAGTATTGTTTTTAAAATTATTATGAAGAACAAGTTTAAGCTTTGTTATAACATGTGTTGTTTGCTTGAACTGCTCATAGGGTGACCAGATGAGATGAAGAAAATACTGGGACACCGGGGTGGGGGGCAAAAAAAAAAAAAAAAAGCCAGCGCAAAATATCAGGACAAATTGCATCCCGACCAATCTCTGGGACAAACAGCTCAAAATCGGGACGGTCCCGATTTTATCGGGACATCTGGTCACCCTAACTGCACAAGACCTGAATGCTTGTATAAGAGGAACTCTTTGAGTTGGCTTCTTAGATACCTTCATGCTGTTTCACATCTGATACTCCTTGATGAAACATAGGAGCCTTGTCTTATAACAAGCTTATTCAAAGTGATACAAGCTACGAAAGTGAGATCTTGGAAGAGTATTGCCATTTTCATAATGTAATAAAAATACTGTAATGATAAATAATAATTAATAATAAATAGTGTGTAATAAGCATGTCATAAACAAATTTTATATTTGCAAGATCACTGCTTTTATAATTTATTCTCAGGTAAAGGAGAAAATCCCTGGAAATATTCTTTTTTAGGAGGGGGTTTGCGAGACCTGACATATTGGTGAAAGGGGTTCACAGGTTGTTAAAGTTTGGAAATCACTGCCATAGAGCATAGGTCCATCAATGGCTATTAGCCAAGATGCTTAGGGACACAACACCATGCTCTGGCTGTCTCTAGCCAGAAGCTGGTAGTAGATAACAACAGGATGGATCACTCAATGATTGCCTGTTCTGTTCATTCCCTCTGAAGCACATGGAATTGGCCACTGTCGGAAAACAGGATACTGGGCTAGATGGATCATTGGTCTTACCCAGTATGACCGTTCTTATGTTCATAAACATCCACAGAAGCGTGTCACACACCCACTCAGTCACTGATACTTGGAGAACAGCTAGTCTGACAGTTAATGTGGCCTGACAGGGACATAGTTGCACCAAGTTCCCTATGTCAAAATGACTACACACCAGCTGGAAAACCATTATCCTTGCACCACAGATTCATTAAGGCCAGGAGTCACAATTATGATCATCTAGTTTGACACTGCATCATACAGATCAGAGGACTTCACACAATAATTCATCTCCATTGCAGGAGTAAGAGGAATATGCAGCAGGGGCCTGTATTTTCCAGCTGCGCATTTCAATTTATATATGATCAACAAAAGGCTGTTCTACTCAAAGATTCCTTGTCCAGGATTGGCCCTTAAGTTACTGAGCAGAGCAAGAGGAAACTTGGTCTTGCAGTGAAGACACTGGACTGGAAGTCAGGAAATGTTTCAGTTCCTAGCTCTGCCTTAGACAACCTGCATAACCTCGCGCAAATCAGGCTGCATCTGCCCTGGAAAACTGCACCATTGGTAGCTGAACCAGTAAAAGAGTACTGTTGTAGGTACCAACCCTGCAGTGTACTGTCACTACATAATCTGCTTTGGGAGACAAATGGTTGCAGTTTTGACCCACATCCATCGTAACACTACACTACACTGTTGCAATCACAATGCTCTGCGAGTATTTATTTCACACTTCCTGCTACAGCTCCCAGAAGCAGTGGGTTTCATTTAGCCTTTTGAGGACCCAGTGAGAACTGGGAGTGAAACAGCCTAACTCTCAAAATTCCCTGGGAACTCTTATCGGTCTCTTGGTGTCAGCGTCTTTTCAAGCCATTATCTCAAAATGGGAGCCAGAGTAAATGTTTAGTTGCTCAGAAAAAAAATAGATTTCTGCTAATTTTTTAAAAACCATCCTGAAGTGCCTGAGGCGGCTTTTGCAAGGTGTCATAGACCCAGAGACTGAGGTCAGCTGCTCGTCACACTGCTCACTAGTAGGGGCTGGTCAGGCTCCCAGCACCACTGCTGGAGCCTCTGGTGTGCCGCAATCGTGGCTAATGTCTGCCAGGTGGGGCACTGCTTTTGAGTGTGGACAGTGACCATAGACAGATGGGACCATATTCTTCTTGAGATCTGAGATGACAGCAGCTTGCCCTGACATTACGCCCCCAGAGCATCTGGATGAGAGCCCCATGGAAAAGTTTTATGTGTGCTGCTAAGAACCTGGTATATTTAGTAACATACCCAGTACCAGTCCTGGAAGAGGGATGCTGGACAATACAGGACACTGGAGCCAAACATGTATCTTAATGGACTTTTTTATTCTGTAGACCCATACAGCCGGGTCGCTATCAGTTAGCAATATTCTGCTGAGCTCAGCCATTCCTACAGGCCGTACTCCTGCATTCTTAGCTTAAATACTGTATAAGAACCACATTTTGCCTTTCAGCTCATGATCTCAAAACTACTTCTAAACACTCATAATTAAGGGATGCTCTATTCCCAGTTTGTACACTTTTTTAACTACTTTGAGTTAAATCGGTGTAACCCCCTCAGTCCTGTCCACAAAACACTTGCCACCTAGGTTACAACACAACCAGTTCAAAGGATCTTAAAGGTGTTAAATTGCTGGAGGGGGTTCAATGGCATTCAGCTAACTTGACTGAAAAATTCACCTTTTTTGTCAGTGTAGGCAGGCCCATAGTGTGGACATTCTTAAACTGGTTTAATAGTGTCCATACTAAGGGTATTACACTGAGTTAATGTAATCAGTTCAGTAGCCAGCTGACTTAAAGCAATGCACAAAATGTGTAGACCAGGCTCACAACCCCAATCCTATCAGATCCATTTCACAGATAGATGCAGTGATGAATGCCAATGAGGTTTGTCTGTGGGTATATACACACTATGGAGACTATATTGGCATAGCTAGTTCTCTGTAACTATGCCAGCCTAACCCCCTAGTGTAGATGCAGACTACAGTGATGGAAGGGGGTTTTCCATTGGTGAGTGAACATCACCTCCCCGAATGACACGAGCTACGTCGACGGAAGCATTCTTCTGTCAACATAGCTGCATGTATGCTGGGGGTTAGATCAGCATAGCTATGGCGCTCAAGGGGTGTTTTTTCATACCTCTGACCCATGCATCTATAGTGACCTAACTTTTAAGTGTAAATCAGGCCTGAGGTCATGCACTGAGTCTGCAGCAGAGTTTAATAATACAACCCAGGACAGGAGCCCCAGCATCAACCCTCCACTCTACAAATCAGTCCCTCCCACAGGCTCCACTCCTTAGCCCCACAGAAAGCCTACCAGAGCTCTGAGTTGTCAGAGTACAGTACTGTTTTCGGTATCTCTGCTGTCAGGCTGTAAAGTTCCACGGGATACAGGTCAACCTCTATCACCTTTGTCACCTTTGTCTGGCTTGTCCTCGTCCATCCCTCCACAAATGCAAGTCGATGCCACACCATTCCATTTTGTACAGAGCACGTTCTTTCCATTTCTGGCAAAAGAGTTTTGTCATTGGATCAGCCCAGTGGGTTTTCAGTCTCCCCAGCAGCCCATAATGATTCATGTTAATGAGCTCTCTTTTCTCATGCTCCTGCTTCTGCGGTTCTTACAGATTTTGCAGTGCCTCAATAGCTGCCATCAGCCCAGGCCAAAGGAATACCCCCATTCTTTCTGGAAGCCTTAAAGACTTACTGGGATAGGGATTGAGCTCTGCAACACTGGATCCTAAATTCAAGGCGTCTGATCTCTTATGGCAGCAGGGCCAGTTTACTATACTATAGCCTGCTGTGAACTAGCCACTGCCTACTGCTTCTCATTGCGCTGTACAGACAAACTTGCCACAGAGCCTGTGCAGGGTGGCAGAGCGAGTGGACGGAGGGATTTATTCCTCAGATATCCACATTGCACATGTTATTGAACTGCCCCCATTCCTCCTAGATTTGCACCATGATGCATGGTCGTTGTGTGGGCATAGGGCAAGGATGGCCATGGCTGGGCCTGATGGGTGCCAAAGTCCAGTGCACAGCAGTCCTTTTGGGCAGTGTCTTTTGCCACTAAGGACCTCCGTGGAACGCCCCCAGATGGACGGCTAGCTGTGACATAAGCAGGGGAACCTGTCAAATGAGCAGTCATGAACAAGTGACGCCAGTACTAACAGGGTGCACTGGAGCAACAGAGGCCACTGCTGTCTCTATAAAATGGCACAAATGTCCAAAGCTGGCCCTGTGAAACAGCGAGTGCAGGCTGCCATTCAATAAGCCGGCTGTAGGGTTCAAACCCCAAAAAACTGGCTACACTTGATTCATGGGGTCCTTGTGCAGGATTAGCCCCAAAGTTATACTGTGATAACCTGATCTAGTATTCTGCAACTGCCATGCAAGCTGATTGGCCCTCAGTGTGAACCAGATGTGTGAATTTGGCAATTACAGGGATGGCAGAAAAAGAAGATCTTGGATGGATGAGGTGGTAACCTGGGTGGATCAAAAGAACCATTCATCCACAAAGAGATTAGCAGAGGACCGTACAGAATGGGCCACCATGGCTGGAAACCTCTTGTGGTGGAGATGCCATGAAAGAAAAAGGAATTGACCTTTGATTGCTGAATTTCCTGGCTTTTTGAGTTTAAATTCCAATCTTAACAATAGACTGATGAAGGCTTTTATTCATGAGTGTCCATGTTAATTTCTAAGGTCAGAGAAATCAGAGCAGGAGCCAGAAGAGCTGAGATCTTGCATATATCTAAGGCCTTGTCTAGACTGCCAAGCTTTTTTTGCCAAAAGGCAGCTTTTGGTGACAAAACAGTGGATGTGTATACACTGCAATGCCACTTTCGGTGACAAAACTCCTCAGTTTCGGTGACAAAATAAAGCCACCTCAAAGAGAGTCATAACCTTTTCATGCACAAGTTCAGTCGCCAAAGTGCCAGTGTAGACACCACGCTTGATTTTATTGCTATAATTGGCCCCCAGAAGGTGTCCCACAATGTCCATCATGACTGCTCTGGTCAACAGTTCCAACTCTGCTGCCCTGAAGCCAGGTAAGCAACTGTCCGCCCCTCCTCCTTTAAAGCCCCGGGAGTTTTTGAAATTCCACTTCCTGTTTGCTCATCTTCCCAGCTGACCATGGTGGCTCCATGCAGCAAACGCTCTCCTGCTTGGACTAATGGGGAGCTGATGGATCTGCTCCGCATTTGGGGAGAGGAGGCTGTGCAGTCCCAGCCATAGGAATTTTGATACTTACGGGCAGATTTCTCGAAGCTTGCACGAAAAGGACTATGATTGGGACACACTGCAGTGCACAGCAAAGATCAAGGAGCTGACACAGGCGTATCAGAAGGTAAGGAAGGCAAACCATTTTTATAAGGAGTTGGACACTATCCTTGGCTGCGACCCCACCTCCACCTCCAAGAATCCTGTGGATACTTCAGCGGGGCTGGAGCAGGCAGAAAGTGGACCTAGCTCTGAGGACGAAGTCATTGACCAAGAGGTGGAGGAGGATGACAGTGTGGAGACCATGGCAGGATTGCCCAGTGGTTCGTCCAGTCAGGAGCTGTTCTCCACCCCGGAGGTGTCTAGACAGTCTCGGCAGTTGCAATCCAGCGAGCAAGAAGCAGGAGAGGAGACCGCCGATAAGTGGTTTTGCTTTGTGAAGTGCGGAGGTGGGTTGAGGGCATAGACATGTACAAGGCTGGCTGTGTTTCTGTGTGCTGGACATTTCCCCATGCAGCTAAACACTATGGCAGAACAGGATGTTGATGCACACCGAGATTTCACTGGAATCGTCCAGAAAGATCTCTAGGAAACTTTCCTGGATGCACTTGCCAATCCTCTGCTGGAGGTTCCTTGGCAGAGCTACTTTGTTCCTTTCCCCATTGAAGGAAATTTTCCTGAACCATTCTGCAATCACTTGCGCAGGGACCAAAGCAGCACATAAGTGAGCAGCATAGGGACCGGGGTGGAAGCCGCAAGTGTGTAGTAGATGCACTCTTTCTTCCCTGTTAACCTCAGGAATGAGATATCTGCCATAATGACCCCCGCCTGTGGAAAAGGGTGGGAAAATTTAGAATATTGTCCCTAGTCAACTGCAGCACGACTCTTTCATATTGATTATCTCCCCATGTACAATGCTCCCCACCCCAGGGTAAACTCACCATGCTTGGGGTGTTCACCGGTATGTGTGCTTGTCAAGGATCAGTGAGAAAGTGATCGGTATGTTTCTAGAGGTGTATTTTACTGTATTGTTTCAATGCTGTGCATGTGCTTAACAATCATGCTTCTGTGTATTGTTCCTTGTGCTTCTGCAGATGTGGCCTTAAAAGGGCCCCTACACACTGGCAGAGTGCCTCCACTGGATAAGAAAGTGCCCAAGATGGAGCAAGGATGACATGTTCCAGTAGGTGATGCAATGCTTGGATGCCAAAAACAGGGAATGTGGACATTGGAGGGAAATCGAAAGGCAGGACAGACAAGAAAATGAGGCCCATGCTAGGGACCCAACAGAGAGGATGATTAAAGTTATGGAGAAGCAAACTGAGATGCTATAGTCTCTCATAACACTCCAAACTGAGCAGATGCATGCCCGCTTTCCCCTTCAGCGCATACAGAACTCTTTCCCATGTCCTCCCCAAACTCCACCCGCAAATTCCTTTCCGCTGTCTGGGACTTCTCACTATCTCATTCACTCCACCGCCACAAATGATAGCTGGACTTACGCCCAGTTCTGAAAGTCGGCCCTCCCCTGGTATCTCTTCTTCCCACAAGCATTTCTCTGTGTGTGTGTGTGGTGCTGTAGTTTTTTTGTGCAATAAAAGCAAAGTTTTTTGAATGATAAGAAGTCTTTATTTGTCTCCTGCAAATTGTGATAGCAGATGGCAGGAACTAATAAACAAGCAGTTAAATCATTTGCTTACATTTTGAATCCTAAGCCACAAAAATCACAAGTGCTTCCTTGCAAAACTTGATTTCATTAAGCACTGTAGTCCAGAGTACACCAACCTACATTACTGGTTCTCATCTTCAAAGAGTTGCCTCAAAGCCTCCCTGATTCAATAGCGTCCTGTTGTGCCTCTTTAATAGCTCTGGTGTCTGGCTGCTCAAAATCAGCTGCCACAGCAGTCTGCCCCTGAGCAAACTTTTCACCCTTCCCTCCACAAATATTGTGCGACGTGCAACATGCGGCTATGACCATGGAAATATTATCCTCATTGAGGTCTAGCCTGCCATAAAGGCATCGCCAGTGCACCTTTAATTTGCCAAACGCACATTCCACAGTCATCCTGCACCTACTCAGCCTGTTGTGGAACCACTCCTTACTGCTGTCCAGGTTTCCCTTGTAAGGCTTCATGAGCCATGGGAGTAAGGGGTCTGCTGGGTCTCCCAGGATCACTATGGGCATTTCAACATCCCCCACTCTAATCTTCTAGTCTAGAAAGAAAGCTTCCACTTGCAGATTTCTGTACAGGCTGGTGTTCCTGAAGATACATGCGTCATGCACCTTTCTCAACCACCCAGCATGGATGTCAGTGAAACATCCGTGGTGATCCACAAGTGCCTGAAACACCATGCAAAAGGTACCTCTTCCTATTGATGTACTCCGTCGCAAGGTGGTCCAGTGCCAAAATTGGAACACATGTGCCATTTATCGCCCTGCCGCAGTTAGGGAATCCCATTGCTACAAAGCCACCCTGTATTTCATGCACATTGTCAAGAGTCACAGTCCTTCACAGCAGGATGCAATTAATGGCCCTGCACACTTGCATTAACACAGCCCCAACGGTTAACTTCCTGACTCCAAACTGATTTGCAACCGACCAGTAGCAGTCTAGAGTCACCAGCTTCCACACTGCAATTGCCATGCGCTTTTCCACTGTGAGGGCAACTCTCATTTGGGTGTCCCAGCGCCGCAGGGCTAGGACGAGCTTAGCACACAGTTCCAGGAAGGTGGCTTTCCTCAACCAAAAATTCTGCTGCCAGTGCTCATCTTCCCATACCTGCATAACGATGCAATACCACTACTCAGTGCTAGTTTCCCCAGCCCAAAAGCAACGTTCCATCACATTCAGCTGCTCCATGAATGCCAGAAGTAATCTAATGTTGCTCCTATCCATGTCAGACAGCACATCAGGCAACTGAATCCTGTTGAATTTGGAACTTCAAGATTAAGTGCACTGCCATTCACGATGTGCTACTGACAGCTAGCAGAACATTGGAGAGTAGTGCAGGATCCATTCTTTCAGACAGAGATGGCAGGGCAAGCAGAAAACAAGGGACATTGAAAAATGCCACGAACTGAAGTTGGAAGCATATGGAATGCTGGAACAGAAAGCAATGCATCATAGTACATTGAGCCTAGACCCATGATGCATTGCAATCCCCTCTGCCTTCCCACAAGACCTAGCAGCAGAAGATGAAGAGCTGAACTGTGGGATAGCGTCCCACCTGCATTGCTCTCACGGTTGATGCTACTGCCCCAAGTGTGGACATGCTATGCCAACATAGAAGGACAGTGTGAACATGCAACAATGATTTTCTTTTTGTGCTTTTTAATCATCGACCAAACTTCTGTCGAAAAAACTCTGCCAGTGTAGACATAGCCTAAATACCCCACAATCTAGTTGTGCTAACCCCTTGGAAAAGCAGGTACAGTCAGGCTTGGATCCTGTGTGTTCATGGTACTCTCCAGTACAAACAGGAGCAGAGGGCATAAATTGAGTTAAGTTTGAAATTTCCAGCCCCTCTGGGGTTTGCTTGCTCCCAGCCATGTCAAAGAGCTAAAATGATCAACAATTAAATAATTAAAGTGTCAGCATCAGGCTTTAGAGTTGCCACCCTGACAAGCTTAATAGCGGTGGGGCCATTCACACTGCTGTGTCTTCATTGCAGAGTGAATTGGGTGACTGGCAGTCGGCTCTGAGTGCCAGGTTAGCCACGCCTGGGTGCAAGCAGCCACAGTGCAAAGCCCTGCATGTGTTACTGGGTATGTCTACACTGCAAAAAAACCAATAACACAGCAGTGAGCCTTAGATCCTGGGTTAGCTGACTCAGACTTTGAGGCTGGCGCTAGGGACATAGCAGCATAGACGTTCCTGCGCGCAGAATAAAGTTTGGGGAAAAAATCCCCCGAGTCTCCATCCACTCTCCCAATGGAGACGTAAGCAACTCAAGTGACTTAATTCAGCTCCAGTGAGTCCAAACTCCCCCGGGCTGCTCAGCCACCAGGCATGTTAACAACAGCATGGCTGCCTTCTGGCACTGGACCCCTCAGTATCAAATTACTACTGTCCCCTCCCGAATTGCTGGGTGGAAAACAATTCCGTCACCCCCAGCACTGTGTGACAAACCCAGACCAGTGGGGTACAGAGTCTGGTAGAGGGCAAATATACTGGTCACTGGATGAGTAGTTTTCTGTTCCCTGAGTGACCAGAGCAGGGGCTGCGCTAGAGTAATCAGGAACCTGCTAGAACCAGTTAAGGCAGGCAGGCTAATTAGGACACCTGGACCCAATTAAGAAGAAGCTGCTAGAATCAATTAAGGCAGGCTAATCAGGGCACCTGGGTTTTAAAAGGAGCTCACTTCAGTTTGTGGGGCAAGTGTGAGGAGCTGGGAGCAATAGGCGCAAGGAGCTGAGAGTGAGAGGGTGTGCTGCTGGAGGACTGAGGCGCACAAGCGTTATCAGACACGAGGAGGAAGGTCCTGTGGTGAGAATAAGGAAGGTGTTTGGAGGAGGCCATGGGGAAGTAGCCCAGGGAGTTGTAACTGTCATGCAGCAGTTACAGGAGGCACTATAGACAGCTGCAGTCCACAGGGCCCTGGGCTGGAACCAGGAGTAGAGAGTGGGCCCGGGTTCCCCCCAAACCTCCCAATTGACCTGGACTGTGGGTTCTTCCAAGGGGGAAGGTCTCTGGGCTGTTCCCCAACCCACATGGTGAACCTCTGAGGCAGGAAAATCTGCCAATAAGCGCAGGACCCACCAAGATAGAGGAGGAACTTTGTCACAACTGGCTCCAGAGCATGAGGCCATACCAGTCACGCTGCCAGGCCGAAGGAGGTAAAACCGATTCTGTTCACATTTGGAAGCTTCCTCTGCAGAACAGCGGAGGTTTCGCCCCAGAATGGTGGTAATGGATCCCAGGCGGTCCTAGGGTTGGTGGCATACAGAGAAGCAGGAAATCTAACACGTTTCCGTCTGTCTCCTGGCTGGCAGCATGCCAGGAACCACACAACTCCTTTGCTCCCACTACAGTTTACCATGCTGCATCAGGAGGAGAAAAAATGGCTTTTGGGAGCATAGGATCTGGCATAAAAACCGACTGGGCCAGTCCATTGTTCTGCTTCCAGCAGTGATGCCTCAAACACCAGAGTGGAGGGCAGGACTCATTAAGTGCATGGATAGATGGGCAGAGAGATGCCGGTTCTTAATGCTTCAGAGAAAGGCCATAAAAGCAACCCCACTGCACACCTAGCACGTGCTGCCTAGAAGGGGAACACCCTCCTGCGTCTCCTGGCTGGGAATTGCAGGGGCTGAGAGGGTAGTTCATCTCACACCCCAGCCAATCCTGGGCTTCTTGGCTGAAATTGCCAACAAGTGGGCCAGTTAGTGCCACTGCTCATGGCGTGTTGTGTGTGGCAGACACCAGCCCACGGCAAACAAAGTAGAAGACATTTCATGTGTTTTATTTATTTGAATTTCTGCCTTTGTTCCATCAACAGGCCACTGAGCAACCACGAGCCAGTGACCATTTACGTCAGTGTTGCCCTGGGCTGGCTTTGAACCAGTGACACACAGGCTGGATGCAACACAGCTTTTGTAGAAGACTGTGAAAGGGAAAGGAGATCCTGATGGTTAAAGCATTATACTGGGCCTGAAGAGATCTGGCTTCAATTTGCAGCTCTGATGTAGACTCCCTGTGTACCTTGGGTAAGTCACTTTGGCCCAGTTCCATGAAGCTATTTTGGCTCTTAACTCCCATTGGCAGCTTTGTGGATCTGGGCCTTGCGTCTCTCTGGGCCTCACTTCCCCATCCTTTGTTTAGCTTGTCTATTCAGACGGTAACATCTTTGGGGCAGGGACCATCTCTATGTAACAGCACCTCATACAGTGGGAGCCCACTCTCAAGTACTAACAATGGTGTCCAACCAGAGTGTCCTAGAGCTAGATCAACTATTGTCTCACCTGCAATTAAGGCCTCTGCCCTAATAGGAAAGGACAGCATTAAAAACATTGACTCATGGACATTAGAGCTGGAGAAGATCTCCTTGGTCATTTAGTTCCTGCTCCTTGCCAGTACGGGACCATTCTCTCCAGAATAATATAAGCTGTTCTACCAGGTCCATCTTGTCATTCCTCTAGTGGTGGCAGGGGCTCCATCACATGCCTGGATGAGTCTTCCATGGTCTGACAGATGTTACACTTAGGGAAGTGTCCTCTGTGTAATTCCATTCCCCTTTGCTTCATTCCAGTTGTCCCAGCACATATGTTATGCACTGTGGGTGCAACGGAAGTATGCATCCGGCACAAACACACGCATTTGATATTGAATCAGCTCCCAGCACTACCCGGCCCTAGCTTGGGTTAATGCAAGTGAAAGATAAGCCATGGGACTTTCTGGCAGCGTTCCAAGCAGCTGAGTGCCTAGAGCAGGGAAGCTCTCTGTCCAGAGCACAGAGCGCTTCGATTGTGTCTCTGGGCCCCCAGACAGTGCTATCAGAAGAGCCCATTCAGCTCACCCCACCCACCCACTTTTAAAGCTGCCCTTTTTGTTTGATAGCTTTTTAAATTTCCAGGGTGGTTCCTTACCTGGCAGCTAAGTAGGGGCAGAGCTGAGAGAAGCAAGACCTTCTGACCCTAAAGACAACAGCCATAAACCCCCTGACACTTTTATATTATGTAAAGCCCATCATTTTCCCCAGCTGGGTGATGGGCTAGGGATACAGATCTGGGGTTACTATTTATAATTGTCAGCTGGTTTTGAGAAGGAATGTGGGTACTTTAGTATTTAAATTAATATTTTCAAATGATGGCATGGCACTGGTGGCCCCAATCCAGCAAAGCACCTAAGTACGTGCTTAAGGTAAGCCCTGAGTAATCCCCATGGCTTCACATGATTAAAGTGATGTCCTTATGCTTTGCTAGATGGAAGCTTTCAGTTCTATAAGTGCCTAGGTCCCAATTCCCTGGTATAAAACAGGAGTGATGCCCATGTAGTTGGCAGCTTCACCTGAACCAGGTAAAACTAAATGTACTTTCCATAGACGATAGTAAATACCTTGGTGTTTTCTAGTGTGAATTATACCCTGCCTCACCCACTTCCCCAAGTGGATTCAATAGGATACAGTCTTCTTCACTTCTTGCTCTAAGAAGTTGCTTTGTGTTGCTGTGCACTGGTAAACAATTGATATGTTCCACCCCAGGGCTGACTGCATTTTAAAGGGGGAGAAAGTGATGCCTCTATGGAATTCATCTATCAGCTTAAGGGCCCGATTCTGGTGCATGGAACTCCTATGGATGTCAATGCATGTAGAAGGCTGTCCGGATCAGCTCCTTGCTTTGGAAATCTTAATGATGAAGGATGGGTGATATTAAATTAACCGCTTTCCTGTTAAAAACCCAAATATAAAGAAGAGACTGAATGGAGAGTATTTACACTAGATTCTACCCCAGTTCTTTTAAAAACAAAAAAAACCTTTGAAGAGGCAGGACAGTACACCAGCCATTCTTTAGTGAAATCTTTCATCTTTTTCCCAGGCACACCTTCCATAGCGAAGTACTAGATAATGCCTACATCAGGTATACTCAAAGTATCTCAGCTCATCATACTACTTCACTCCTCTCCATGGACAGCTAGGGGAATCAGAGGTGGCTTCTGAAATTTTTGGCACCCATAATGCATTTTGTCTGCTTCTGTGCATATCACCCTAGGCAGTAACTCTGCACCTAAGAAATCATTTCAGACATAGACTAAGGCAGTAAGCAGCCTTTTACTGATGGTATGCCCAGCTTCCAGAAAGAATTGCACCACAACCAATCAACAGCATTTCTCCAATGTCTTATTGCCTGGACAAATAGGCTACTTGCAATAGCACCATCTGGTGATAGAAAGACAATATCATGGCTCTTTCTCCTCCCCTACAAAGGGGAGACAGAAAAATCACACCCCACTCAGTCTGTTTTCTCAGTGTTCCATATCACACCTGAATGAGTGAGGCACATTACAGTGACTGGCACTCCAAGTGCTCTCCCCGATTGGCATGCTTCTTCCACAGGCCCAGCCAAGCGAGGTGGGACACAACCCTGGAATAAGGAGGGGCTGCCCCTCTTGCCCCTCTGCTTGCAGCTCAGGTAGGATTTATGCTGCAGCATTCTCCCCTTCCCCACCTGCCTTTTTTTGGAGTTTAGCTGCAGTGATTCAGTGGGACTTTTACACCCCGAGAAACAAAAATTAGGTCTGAAGTCTCCCCTTTGGAAAGCGCAGTATATTAAGGCTACATTATGCTTCTTCATGAAGGTCACTGCAATGTACACAGCTCACCCAAATTGGCCAGTGTATTTGTTTGCAAACACATCCACAAATCTGCTCGGCAGTGGCGGCTGTGCCGGAAAACACATTGTATTAATTAGCTTAAAACCATGCCAGTCTCATCGTCGTAGATACGAGGAAGGCGCAGCGATTTGCAACCTTTATGCATTGTCAAGCATGCGATTGCAGTGCTGTAGGGTTGCTAGAGGCGGTGACCCCCCCCCCCCATACATAGTCTGCAGCATACTTATCCCCGATTCAGCAAGACAGTGGGGGCCACATTCAATGGCAAAGAGGGAATTCTGTGGGAAAGAAGCGCTCAGCAGAGCCCTCAGGAAATGGGGGCAGGAGGGAGGGTCTAGTGCTTTCCCCCATACCAGGGATGGCTGGCTTAGTCACTTACTGTTTCACTGAAGGGGAACTTCTCTTTGCAACTGTTTCACAGAGCATGCCAGGATGCTGCCTGCTTCCCAGGGAGTTCAGGAGCCTGGACTGGGATGCTGTAAAAAATGACGGGTGCAGAATTTATGGTGTGTGCCATCCCCCCTCTTCTGGCGGTGGGATGGTTCTGCCAAAATGATCAGTAGTGAAATAGATAATGTGCCCATTTATGTTGTTATGTTTGGGGTTCAGAGGAAGAGGGACACATTTACAATGTGCTTGTACAGCCTCTTGCACAATGGGGCCCCAATTGGCTGCCCCTAAGGCTCTACTGCCAAATAAGTGTTGAATAACAAATAGTCTATAGAGATGCATGGAGCAGTTCACCCCTCTCAGAGCTATTGTTTCAGGCTGTTTGCAGACTCAAGCAGGAATTACTGCATCAGTTTACACGTGGTTCACATTTTCATCGTGGCCACGAGGGCTAAAAACACCATTTTAAGCTTAACTGAAACGTAGCTTGTGGCACACAGTCCTGCAGCATGGGGCTCGGTGCTACTACAAATGCTGAAACTGCAAATCACTGCATGCACAGGGCCCTGGTTGTAACTCCCAGCCCACCATTCTACACCCCACTGGCAACTATGTCTCCAAAGTGTCCTCAGGGGTTAACCCCCGTGCGACTCCCTGCTAGCCTGCCTAATGCACAGAGTCATGCACACCCCACATTGAACACAGCTCCTGCCTGGCTGACTTTCAGATGGGGCAACCCCCACTGGGGCAAGAGACAAAGTGCAAAAAACCCAAACCAAACAAAAACCCACCCCACACCAGGGGAGAGGAGGGAGACCAAGCTGGAAAAATGGGTAGAGGGACACAAGTCTTCAGCTCCTCCTGCAAACCCTGGCTGCAGCCCAAGTACAGCGCTATGACGATGTATGGTGCTACATCATATGTAATGGCTATGGTGCATCTGGATTTCAACAGTGCCCACCCCCCAGCTGAGAGCAGGGCCTCGTCAGGCTGGCAACTGTACGGACACAGCCATGCCCCCAAAAGCTCACCATCAGCCTAGAAAAGACAAAGGCGAGAGGGGAGACTGAAGCACCAAGCAGTGCCAGGAGTTGCCCAAGATCATTTGGCCAATCAGGGGCATGGCTGGAAACAGAACATAGGCCTTAAGCCAGCACCCTAACCACCAGGGCATAGGTGGTCATGCCTAATGGTTGGAACAGTGGCAGTCAGAGCCAGGCAGGAGCAGTTGCAGACATAAAGCAGGCACTAGCCAAGTGCTACTGCTGGGCTTAAGAGCGGTCCTGGCAATGCTGTTCAGCCAGTCAGGCGATCTGGCCGATTAGGGGTTCAGCTGTGATGAGCAGCTGCTCCCAGGCCCAGCTGCACACCCCATTCCTGACACAGACCACCCAGCCCTGATAAGCAATATTGACCTACAGTGATCAAATATGAATGAGAACCTGTATCCCCTCATCTCTGGGGTGCTCCGGCCCTGGGGCGAGGAGCACTATAGAAATGACCAGAGATGAACTCATTAAAGCATGAACCAGCCTAGCAAAAGGCATCACTGAGGATATTCCAGGTCCAGTTTACAAGCTGGGTGGTCAATCCAGCTGGTCCAGTGTAGGTCCCCAGACAGTCCCATGCACTTAGCCCCATGACCCACCTCATCCCAAACTTCCTTTTCTCTCTGCCAGCAGGTATTTTGCCCTTCCTGGATGCATTTGATTCCATCAAGCTAGGGAGCGGGACAGGTTCATGCAGAGGGCCTGGGCAGTACTTGTGTTTAGTGAATTAGTGCCCCAGCGCTTGGTGCTGTCCATGGCCTGGGGGCATCCAAGTTGTCAGGGGGAGAAGGTCGTGTCCCACTGTGAGTTATGGCCTCCAGGCCAGGGTTTGCAGCTCAGACTCCATACTGCCCTCTGTGCCCCACTGCTATCAACAGGAGATTTGCTCAATGATCACGGGGGGAATATGGCCTTGTGAAAGGCCTGACCTCATTTGTTATTGTTTGCTCAGTGTCTTATTGTCTCACTCAGCACCCCGCGTCAGGGGAAGGCACGCTCCCCTTCGGGCCTGCCATTATCCTTTCCCATCCTCCTTCCCCATGTCTCTCACCTCCCAGTGCCCACGGAGCAGTAAATGCATTACACTAGTGCCTAGGCGCCACAACCAACCTGGACCATTCACTTTTCCAGAGCAAAACGTTCTGCATCTCCTCATGGATTGGTACCGGGGCAGTCAGCCAAGTCACTCGTCATCCCTCATCCTGACTCCACACAGGGTTGAGTCTAGCTTTGGCAGCTCTCCATGCAAGATAACACCTGAGCAGCCTGTAACTGGGTCAGCCACCTCCCAAGCACCCACTCGTGGCCAAGGGTGGCTCTGCAGCACCCTGCCTCAGTTTCCCCTTCACTCAAGCTCCTCACTTACACCACAAAGGTTTGCAGCCAATAACAACACCCCTTCTTGGGGGCCAGTTTAGTAACAAAAAATAAACTCAAAACCAAAGACTCCTCTGCAGGAGACACACGCTGGGCAAAACGCCTCTTCCCTGAGGGTGTCTGTCTGTCTTTCGGAAGTTCCTTTCTTTCACCCTGTCCCAAGTTAAGCAAAACCTCTGGTCCCAGAGGGTGGGTGGAGCAGTCTGTCTGTCTGTCTGTCTTCCTGCTCATTCAGCATTTCTTGCCTGGTGTATAGCCTTCTCAACCAGCCTCCAGCCCCACCGGCATCTTCTGCTAGCTGAATCAGGGCCCTGAGGAAATCTTCCTGCTGTCTGCAGGCATCTGCCACCCCTTCTCTGACCCAATGGTTCCTTATCTACTGCAGGCCAGCTTCACTCACCTGACCCATCAGTCACATGAACGTCATTCTCCCTACCTGGGGAGGTGAGTTAAGCATGTAGCAGTTGGACTGAGGCCCATCTCTACTGAAGGGGCCCAGCCACTCTACGCCAGAGCCCTGTCCAATACCCCATACCCACCACCACACTCCCCCCCACTGACCATCCACTGCTTAGCAGCAAGCCTGTGGCAACCCCTCCAACACCATCTGTTTGTGAAGCTCCGCTGCCTCTGGGGGCACTCTCCCCACCCCTACCATGGACTGGAAACTAAGAGCCAGCGCTGAAGGACACATTGCCACGGAGATAGTAGGAGAGAGACAGTTCAGGGTTGAGTTCCTTGCTGCTGCTTGTTGACATAGGGCAGGGACAGGAGTCAGGGAAGCAGGGCTGGTACTATGGTGAGTTGGATGTCAGCAGAGTCACTGTGTAGCCCTGGGCCTCAGTGGAGAAAAAATAAGAGTGCAATGAACACAGGGCTTTTCACCGTGGTCCTTCCTCAGTGGCTTGTCCTTGTACTTGGAGCAGCGCTTAGAAAGAGCCCATTTGGAGCAGACGAAGAAAATTCACCACAAGGATTGAGCTGTTCCTGCTCTCCAGGTGAATGCCACTCTGTGTAACCTGCTGCACATCCGACCTAGGCACATCATGCTCTGACACTACTTCTCCGATGCTCAGAAACAAACACAGCCAGAAGCTTAAGGCTTAAGGAAGTAGTTTCTTGCATTTCAGATCCCTGTTACCTAGCTTGTCTCTTCTGGTGCAAGGGGAAGGTTTGGTGCTCAGAACAATAACCCTTAGCACTAGAGCTGAATGAATAATTCCTAACAAATCAGGTCCTTGATGAATTGTGCGGGGAGAGGAGGTTGTGTTAACAGATGCCTGTGAGCTGATCTGATTTTCTCAGATTCATTCATTCTCTGAAATGATTCACCAAACAATTCTGGGACTCTAGATTGCTGGCGAGCAAGTCTGTGTGAGTATTTGCCAGTCAACACTCAAAATTCCAGCAGCACTGGTGACTTTTGCCTGGATGTGCAGATCACAAGGCATGCATTGGTTCCCTGGCTGGCTGAGTCTAAGCCAGACTCCGGTTTATGGCTATGAATATTCACCTTTGAAAATGTAAAATGTGCTCCCTGCGAACATTCTTTATTAATCACTGAAACTGGTTTGTTTCCACACTCAGTCCTGCTAGTAACTCTCACATTCGAGCGTCCATGAAGCATGAACGTGAAAAAAGCCATGAACCCAGCCAAGGCTCATTTCAACAGCTGCTCATAGACAATTTTTCCACAGTGTTCATCCAGCGCTGCATAGAGCTTCCATCCTGCTTTACATTTTCAACATAATGTGCAGCCGTTAATCAATTCCTTCTCATTCATTAGGAAGCATTATTCCTGTCCATTCTGCCTCTCAAGAGTCCCTCAGAAACTAATACCTGGAGCTGTTGCCCAAAGCAACACAATTGCAGAAGTAGAAGTAGAACTCAGACATCCAGCGCTGTGGTTAGGATATAGGCCTGACCATACTGCTACAGATAGGAGTTTGTCTCCCCCTGTCTGATGGGTGTGGACCACTGAATTCAGCTATTTGACCATCATTTCCCAGGCTAGTTCATCGTCAGCGTTAATCCCAACTCCTGCAGTGGTTTAATACTATTTTTAAACAGGAGTGAAGCAGTCTCTCTGTATGTTAACAAAATGATTATTATACTGCTGCCCCAAGCAGCCCTGGAACAAGACACTGCAGTTTCTCTGCCTCCTGTCCTGGTTTCCTCTCTTGTTCTCCTCTCAGTCTAGCTGCTGGGTAGCCAGTTCTAGCCTGTCAGCATCAGAGTTTTTTTTGTTGCTGTTCTCTTTGCCAGTTATGGGTAGAACTGTCTTTTGGGCTGGGACTGGCTCTCCAGATTATAAATACAGTGTATGTATGTAGATTATGGAACATTTACCACAGTATAAATGTATCATCCTTGTCATCACAATACGTTTGCAGAGGGGCTTGTTTTTCACACCGAGTGCTCAGGGGTAGGCATTCTCTGCTCCCAGACCTAGCTGCCGAATCCACCTCACCGGGATCGAGGAATGAAATGGAGACTAACATGGACACCTGCGATATCTTGTGGTACGTGTGATGGGTTGGATCACAGAAACCCTCTTGGGAGCTGCCACCCGATGTGCCAAGACTACTTCTACCCCTGCTTTCCCTGCCAGCTCAGGACTCCAGCACCCTGTCTTGCTGAGCCAGACACTCCCGTCTGCTCCAGCACAGACCCAGGGTCTGAATTACTTGCCCCAAAGCTGCAGGTTTACCTGAAAGCAGCTAACCAAAGTGTTCCTGTCTTTAACACTCAGATGCCCAACTCCCAATGGGGTCTAACCTCAAATAAATCCGTTTTATTCTGTATAAAGCTTATGCAGGGTAAACTCATAAATTGTTTGCCCTCTATAACACTGATAGAGAGATATACACAGTTGTTTGTTCCCCCAGGTATTAATATATACTCTGAGTTAATTAATAAGTAAAAAGTGATTTTATTAAATCCAGAAAGTAGGATTTAAGTGGTTCCAAGTAGTAACAGACAGAACAAAGTAAGTCACCAAGCAAAATAAAATAAAATGCACAAATCTATGTCTAATCAAACTGAATACAGATAAGAGCCTCACCAGTTCCAGAATGTTCCCTTTTACAGACTAATCTCCTTTTAGCCTGGGTCCAGCAATCACTCACACCTCTTGCACACTGTCCTTTGTTCCAGTTTATTTCAAGTATCCTGGGGGGTGGAGAGGCTCCCTCTTTAGCCAGCTGAAGACCAAATGGAGGGGTTTAAATAAACTTTATCTTGTGGGTGGAGACCCCCTCCTCACTCCTATGCAAAGTCCAGCTCCAGGATGGAGTTTAGGAATCACCTGGGCAAGTCACATGTCCATGCATGACTCTCAGTTTTTACAGGTAGCATCCATTGTTTACATGCTACCTTGAACGTCCTCAAGTAGACTTATGTGGATTGGAGCATTCCAAGATCCATTGTCCTTTAAGTGTTTCTTGATTAGGTACTTAACTTCAACATTCCTTTCTCCAGGAACTGACCAAATGCTCTACTAAGGTTATTTAGAAATCAAGCCAGTACACAGTCAACATTCATAACATTCATAACTTCAAATACAAAAATAATACATGCATACAAATAGGATTAATACATTCAGTAGATCATAACCTTTGAGATACACCTCTACCTCGATATAACACTGTCCTCGGGAGCCAAAAACTCTTACCGCTTTATAGGTGAAACCGTGTTATATTGAACTTGCTTTGATCCACCGGAGTGCGCAGCCCCGCCCTCCCCAGAGCACTGCTTTATCGCGTTATATCCGAATTCATGTTATATCAGGTCGCATTATATGGAGGTAGTGGTGTATGTTACATTGCATATGTAGCATAAAACACATTCTAAGCATATTTCCATAAAGCCTTATGGGAGGTACCGTCACACTACGGACCCAATTAACGGTGTAAGCGGAGGAATTTTCTCTAATATGCCCAGCGTTAAGATGATCACGATGTTCAGGAGGAATTTCTCTTCAGGGCTAGGGGTACTTCCCTCCCTCTGGAGCTCTGTTGGTATTACTGAGCAATGCCAATTAGATTGTGTCCAAAATTCTCATTATTCTTTGCAAGAAATTAACAAAAAAATGTTTTTATTTTTCACAGAGCAAGTCCTGGGAAATTCTCCTGGTGTGAGGAAGAGGGAAGGGCAGATTTCAGAGACATGCACCAAGAAGTGTAAGTATGGGAGAGAAGGAGTTTGCAGCATCAGCTCTATTCCTGAGACCATGAATGTGTGTAACCCATCGGTCAGTGTGTGTTATAGGCCACCCTCTGAGCCTGATCCAAAAAGCTCATGAGCCAGCCCCATCTGGAGAGCCTGACTCTTTAGCCCAAGCTGTAGCAGCTCATGCTTTTAGCGCTGGAGGTCCTTGACTGAATGCCAGGTGGTTGGCCAAAGTGACAGCAGTCACAAGTGAAGGACATTGCTGATGCGGGTAGGGGAAGAAGAAGGGCACAAGAGAAAGACGCGGAGCTCCAGTTCTACCATGTAGACTGTCAGCAGGCAGTGGGACCTCCAGGATAGGAGGAGAGGAAGAGATGTGAGGCGGAGAGGAGCGATTGTGTGGTGGGTGCCCTGCTCTTGCAGGGGTGGATAGTGGCAGGCTCTAGTCCTGCCCAGCTCCTCTCCCTTTGGGATGGTGCTTCAGTGATGCTGTATCTCAAGGATTTGTTAATTGGCACTTAGCCACGACTTGTAACATTAGCACTGAGGGAATCTGACAGGCAGAAAAATATCTCCATCTGTTGGCCAGCTCTCTCTGTCCATGGGAGCCAGCAAATGTGGCATGTTCTCAGTTCAGGGGGTAGCAAGGCTGCCAGGGTAGCTTTAGGAGCTGGCAGTGCCACACTGGCCTGCTGGGGCAAAGAGGGACACTCTCAGCTTCTTTTGTTTTCATGTATCAGCATTTAGACTTTGCAAACACAACCCAGCTCTCTGAGTGTGTAGCACCACAGAACACAAAGCATGCTGAGGCTCTCTTCTCTTGGGCTGAATCCACGGCCATGGGCTCCATCACATCTGATAGCCTGCCTGGGGCTGCGGCTACCGCAGCCGTCCCTCAGAGGCATCTTGGTGAAGAAAACTGGGTCAGCGTGCAATGCTGTGCATTATGGGAAATTCCATCCTGACCCCCACTGTGATGACCATGTGAATAAGATCCTGATCCCACATGTGCTTACCCATGTGAGTAGGGTTTTGCAGGCTCAGGCCTTAAAAGACTCGACTGGGCAAAAAAGCTATGAAACACTGTTTGGAGGGAGTGTTTATGTATTGCAATGTCCTCTATGAGGGGGGCAAATTCATCACAAGGGCAAATCCATTGACCATATTGTTCACCGTTAAACAGCTGCTATGTTCCATCCCAGAGGTGGCAGCCGTTCAGTGGCAGTTTGTTTCCTGTATAAATTTAGGCCCTGGGCTATATGTAAGGGGACTGTTGCCCCCTTACTAACACTCAGTGGGGGTGTTTTGGTTGGCTAGCTCCCAGCACTAAAAGGGGAAGGGTCGATGGGAAATCAGGAGCCTGAGACTGACAGTCCCCAGGAACAATGGGGAGAGGCCAATGCTCCAGATCAGCCTGATTGACAGGGCGGGCAGGCTAAGCAGGGAGTCAGGAGGCCGGGGGGGGTCCCATCCTCGTGTGTGAGCCGGAATTGCCTGAGTCAGACAGAGTGGGGCCGAGCTAAGGAGAGAGCAGGGGCCTGAGCTAAGCTGTTGGAAGCAGAGCTGCAGCCCCAAAGCCAGAGCACAGCCCAGAGAGAGCGGAGCTGCCCTGGGAGCAGAGCTGCAGCAACCAGAGCCAGAGGGGCCAGACAAACAGCCAGGAAGCAGGTCAGAGCTGGGAGCAGAGTCACAGAAGCAGCCTGCAGAGCAGACCTGTCCTGGGGGCAGAGCTGTAGCAACCAGAGCCAGAGAGGCCAGAGAAGCAGCCAGGGAGAGCAGATCCTGTGCTGGGAGCAGAGCTGCAGCCACAGAGCCAGGTGTGGAGAGCAAGTGAGGCCAGCCAACGGGGGACCCTGGGCAAAGGGCCCAGCAAAGAAAGACACCCCTAGCCAAGGGTCCTTGCAGGCCAGACCGGGAGGGGGACCATAACCTGACGGGGGGCTGACACTGGGAAGAAGGGTCCCACCACTCAAAGCCCGGAGGTGTGTGGCCACCACCATTGCAAGTGTCCAACCCGTAGCATACCTGCAGCACAGCCAGGGCCTGAGAAGGAAATCTGGGACCTACAAGGAACAGACTGTGAAGTGCCCTGATGTCCAGATACACTGTTTGTGATGTTCCCTGCCACAGAGTGGGGTGCTGGGTTTTCCTTTAACCTTTCCCATTTTTCCTTGTTCTCTTCTTTAGATTAATTGTTAATTAAACAACTTGTATTTGCTTTAAATTGAATGGAATAATCAGTGGGTCAGGGACGTGCCCAGTGCAGAGAGGGTACCCCGGAGTGGGGACACCCTAGCCCCTGTCCTAGGTGACCACAGCAGGGTTGGGGGTTGAGCCCCTCAGGAATCCTGGGCCCAGCCTCGTTGGGGTTATGAGGACTCTGCCAGACAGGAGAGTGGAAGGGGAGCCCTCTGGGTAAAGGGAGTGGGAGCGAGGACTCAGATCCTTTCGCTAGCCCACTTCACCGGGGTAGTGCAGAAGCCAGGAAAGTTCCCCACAATAGCGGGACCATTCCCCTGCTTACATATACTCTGTGCAGGACCTGAGGGGTTGTGGAGGCGGGCAAAGGTGGCTGTATGCTATTTGGGGCTCCTCTCACAGATGCTAGCTGGTCACAGCCCCCAAAGGGCCATTATGCCAGCTGGGGTTTGTCAGAGCACAGCAGCACGCCGGCCACCCCCTTCTCCTCCCAGCACAGCCCATGGCAGGGCGGGACTGAGGAGCGATGTAGAGTTGGCTGTGTGATCTCTACACCTAGCAGCGCTTCTTCTGTGCCTGGAAATCCTCAGCCCATTGTGCTACAGGACCAGGGCAAGGGGCCTAGGGCAGGCTGAGCGCTGGCATGTAGGTTGTAAGGCCCTCTGGGATGGAAGGTGGCAGAGCAATGTAAGATATTCTCATTCACACACTGCCTGGAGGATAGGAAGGGGCTGGAGAATGGAAGGCCAAAGGCATGACAATAAATGTGTGGCACATGCAGGAGCGGCGCCAGGGTTTTTGCCGCCCTAGGCGGCAGCGCTCCTCTGAGCATTCGGTGGCGGGGGTCCTTCTGCTCTGTGTCTTCGGGGCACTTAAGAGGCGGGTCCCAGAGCAAGTGAAGGACCCTCCACCAAAGACCTGGAGCGGAGGGACCCCCTGCTGCCGAATTTCCACCGAGGGCGGCAAAATGCCACCCCCCAAATCCTGCCGCCCTAGGCAACTGCCTAGGGTCGCCTAGTGGAAGCGCCGGCCTTGGGCACATGCAAAACAGAGCAGAGGCAAGCGGGGGCTAGAGGGAGGACATGCCATGTGCTAGAGGCAAGTACCTTCATGCATAAGGCGCTGCAGAAAAAGAGTGTGCAAAGTGCTGCCCTATGAAAGACTTTCTCCAGTTGCGATGCCAAGGTCACTGAAAACGCTGGCCGTCTGCCACACAAGTGCTGGCTGCTAGATTGAAGCCTGCTGTCCAGGGGTTGCTGCCTGTGTCTCCTCAATGCCCGCATGCTAGAGATTAGACGGCCAGGATTCTTTGGCTCCCTGCTGCTAGTTCCGCCCAGTTTCTTGCCTACACCCTAAGCCACAGAGCGGCAGAGTTTTCTCTTGAGTGGCAACCCCCTCTGAGGAGCATATGTGAGGATTTATGTGCAATTTACAAGAGGAAAGCACTAACTGTAGGCAGTTTTCATCTCGCTGATTAAATGATGTAAATCAAGTACAAACAGGAGGCCAAGGTTCTGCTCTCAGTTACAGCAGTGTAAATCCAGCCAGATTCCACTGGAGTTACTCCCCATTTACTTGAGTGAACTAAGGGCAGACTCTGGAGTGGCGTCTGGAATGATGAAGGAGGTTCTGGTCCAACAATTTCCTCTCACTGAGCTATCCTTTGTGTAGTTGAAGCTAATGGCAGCACGCTGCTCTCTGCTAAGCCTGGAATACCATGCAGGCCCAGCCCCTCGGCTGGTATAGGTCATCATAGCTCTGGCGATGTCCAACTCACGCCAGCTGAGGGAGCTGGGTCTGCCAGGTCGTTGGAGGCAGTGTGTGTTCAGATGAGAAGCAGGATGAAGTGACGTCAATGAGGTCAAGCAGGTAGAATCCTGGCTTAGGCAAGCCCGTCCCCTGTAGCATGCCAGTCACAGGGTGCATTATCAAAGACTGGGCTAAAGAGAGCTGGCACAGCATGGCTTTGCGTGACAGCTGGAGCCCACGCATGGTATTTTGGTGAGGCCAGTGCTGGTGAAGTGTGCTAGGCGGGGAGCCTGGAATGCGCTGTCTGGCCAGTGAATAAGTACAGCTGCATTGCCAGCTTCCTCCCATAGGCTGCCCCCCACCCTGACCTAGCAGGACCATTGCAAGAACTGAGAGAGGAGTTGAGTCATGATGATCCATTCACTTCTTGGCAGCTCTACAGAGACTAGCAAGGTGCCAAGAAGCGATGGCAGTTTTTGTGGTGTAGACACCTTTATTCAAGGAGACATGAAGTGACACAGCCACTGCACATCATTTGGTGTATCTATCATCTATTTATTGATCACTTATACGATCCTCATCACCACAGAGTGTGAGCAGCTGAGCAATGTGGTCACCTGAACAGAACTCAGACCATAGTAACCGCTGGTCACTGGCAAGGTGGGCTGGATTTGGAATGGTGACTTATGGGTGGAAGGCTACATTATTCAGTGTCAGCCCTAGATCCACCAGTTCCTGCTCCAGATGATGATTGTGAGGCGCAGCTCAGTAGAGTTGCCCACTATGACTACAAGAGATGAGACATGAAGCAATTCCTTACTTCTCTGATGTGCACACAAGCCTACCATCAACATGAGCAAACCTCACGGGCTCAGTGCCTCAGCTGGTGTGAATCCACGTAGTTTCCCCAAAGTTAATGGAGCTATGTCAGTTGGCACCAGCTGAGGTTTTGTCCCTCTATGTCTTGATCATTTCTGAGTGTGGAGATGTCAGTGTGAGCGGGTTGAGTAATGCGGCTTCACTCAAGCACCTGCCTATATCTAAAGTGCTGCTTCAGCCTTGGGGAAGAGGGAGTAAAAATTTTCAGCCTTCTAAGCATTTTGATTCTCCCCTCCCCCCCCCCCCCCAAAAAAAAAAAAAAAAAAAAAAACAGCCTGTGGTTACATATGGCCTGTCATAATCCCCCCTCCAAACAGTAGGAAGGTGGATTACACACAGCTTTACAGTAATCTTCCAATAAGAAGTCAGTTTATGCATGAGATAACAATAACAGAATACCATTTATTTAAATATTTTTGGATGTTTTACATTTTCAAATATATTGATTTCAATTACAACATAGAATACAAAGTGTACTTTATATTTATTTTTGATTACAAGTATTTGCACTGCCATGAAAGTTGAAGTTACAAATGTATAATTATGTACAAAAAAACTGCATTCAAAAGTAAAACATAACATTTTAAAGCCTGCAAGTCCACTCAGTCCTACTTCCTGTTCAGTCAATCGCTCAGACAAACAAAAATGTTTACATTTTCAGGAGCAGGGCTGCCCAGAGGGGGGGGCAAGTGGGGCAATTTGCCCCAGGCCCCAGGCTCCACAGGGGCCCCCATGACTATGTCGGAGGCTCCCCCTGCCTCCGTCTTCCCCCATCCCCCAGAGTCTCAGCTGGTAAGGAGGCGGGGCTGTGAGTTGTGGCCAAGCGGCGGGAGCTGAGGGCCCGCTGGAAACACCAAGCCGCTGCAGCGCTGGACGCGGCGTGCTGAGGCTCCGGGAGATGGAGTAAGCGGCATGGTAAGGGGCCGGGGCCGGGCACCCCCCAACCCCATCCCCCGCACAGCCCAGACCCCCAGCTCCGAGCTCAGCCCCTCTGAGCCGGGCACCCTCCCGACCCCATCCCCACACAGCCCTGACCCCCAGCTCCAAGCCCAGCCCCTCTGAGCTGGGCAACCCCCGACGCCATCCTCCCCACAGCCCTGACCCCCAGCTCTGAGCCCAGCCCCTCTGAGCCGGGCACCCCCCGACCCCATCCCCCCCACAGCCCTGAGTCCAGCCCCTGTGAGCCGGGCACCTCCCAATCCAGAGCCCAGCTCCCCACCCAGCCCTGGGCCACAGCAGTGCCACCCCCAGGCAGCGACAGCCCATTGGCACCAACCATCACCATCATCCAGCAACAGCCCATTATATAATTGCAAATGTATACATATCATTAAAGCATTTAATGTATTTTCAAATTATTACAAATTAATTTTTGAATGTATTTCACTAGTTATTTTTTACATTTCCAAATACATGTTACTATAGCATTGCAACTTTTTTTATGGAAGGGGCCCCCAAAATTGCTTTGCCCCAGGCCCCCTGAATCCTCTGGGCGGCCCTGTTCAGGAGATAATGCTGCCCGCTTCTTGTTTACAATATCACCTGAAAGTAAGAACAGGCGTTCTCGTGGCACTGTTGTAGCCGGCGTCCCAAGATATTTATGTGCCAGATGTGCTAAAGATTCATATGTCCCTTCATGCTTCAACTGCCATTCCAGGGGACATGCGTCCATGCTGATGGCGGGCTCTGCTCGATAACAATCCAAAGTAGTGCGGACCGACGCATGTTCATTTTCATTATCTGAGTCAGGTGTCATCAGCAGGTTGATTTTCTTTTTTGGTGGTTCGGGTTCCGTAGTTTCCGCATCGAAGTGTTGCTCTTTTTAGACTTCTGAAAGCATGCTCTACACCTTGTCCCTCTCAGATTTTGGAAGGCGCTTCAGATTCTTAAACCTTGGGTCGAGTGCTGTACCTATCTTTAAAAATCTCAGATTGGTACCTTCTTTGCATTTTGCCAAATCTGCAGTGAAAGTATTCTTAAAATGGACAACGTGCTGGGTCATCATCTGAGACTGCTATAACAGGAAATATATGGCAGAATGCGGGTAAAACAGAGCAGGGGACATACAATTCTCCCCCAGGGAGTTCAGTCACAAATTTAATTAACACGTTATTTTTTTAACGAGCGTCATCAGCATGGAAGCATGTCCTCTGGAATGGGGGCCAAAGCATGAAGGGGCATACAAATGTTTAGCATATCTGGCACGTAAATACCTTGCAATACCGTCTACAAAAGTGCCATGCAAATGCCTGTTCTCACTTTCAGATGACATTGTAAATAAGAAGAGGGCAGCATTATCTCCTGTAAGTGTACACAAACTTGTTTGTCTTAGCGATTGGCTGAACAAGAAGTAGGAATGAATGGACTTGTAAGATCTGAAGTTTTACATTGTTTTGTTTTTGAGTGCAGTTATGTAACAAAAACAAATCTACATTTATAAGTTGCACTTTCATGACAAAGAGATTGCACTATAGTACTTATATGAGGTGAATTAAAAGATACTGTTTATCATTTTTACAGTGCAAATATTTGTAATAAAAAATAATATACACTTTGATTTCAATTACAAGACAGAAACCAATATATATGAAAATGTAGAAAAACGTCCACAATGTTTAATAAATTTCAATTGGTATTCTATTGTTTAACAGTGCAATTAAAACTGCGATTAATTGCGATTAATTTTTTTGAGTTAATTGTGTGAGTTAACTGCGATTAATTGACAGCCCTAGTGGGGATAGATAGATAGATAACTGGACACCTTCAATTTTCTCTGGTAGTTCAGTCACATCCCTCCATCTTAGGTTAGTACTTCAAGGAATGGTTCTACTCTGAAGAGTAAATGTGCAAAAATATCATCATGGATTTCCATGTTCATCTTTCCATCACTCCAGATCAGATCTTCTCAGTTTACAATATAAAAGTAGATAGTTTGTTTCTAACTACTAGCCATAAAAAAATGACCCTGGGATCTGAGAGTCAAGCTGGGCTTTTTCTTAACTCATGCATCACAACCATCAATAAGGCCACTGCACTCAGAGCCAAATTAACAACTCGCTGATGATGCAAGAGCCAGATTACAATCCATCTCATTTTCTCAGAGTTATGTTGGGACACAGCCCCCCGGGAGAAGAGCTGTTGAATTAAAAGGCATCCTTTCACACTAGGTCATGTTTCAGCGTAGAAATGCACTTTACAAAAGGACACAGCCGTGTAACATGGATGTGCTTGCACCGCTGGAAAAAGTGGAGAGAGAGTCCCATTCCTCTCAGTTATAGCTGTAAAATATTGCTGCAGAATGTTACAAAACTGCATTTCAGCCAAGGATAGTTACAGCAGCTGTGCACACATGAATCAACCTTGAACTATGTTGGTCAATGTGCTTGCACTGCCGAAGGCAAATGAAACAATTGCTAGAAATGGGTCCAAGACAGAGAGATTTAGCTCCAGATTTTGAAGCTCCCGAAGTACAAGCACCTTTGGATCTGAGGTTTGGCTCACCCCTGTAGCCAGAGAAGGGCCAGCTGCAGAACTGACTCAGATTGGGATTCTGAGTCTTCCAGTAGCTGAGGGTTATGTGGACCTGGGGTATTGGCTCACGCCTGTCTTTAATATTTAATGAACAAAGTTGTTCGGTATCCAGAGCATTTTACTGAATGAAACCATTCCTTTCATTGCCTGTTGGTAGCTTTTTCTGCATTTTCCCTCCTTTAGTTCAAATGGCACATTCCTCGAGTTTATGATTTGAAATGTAGGAATTGCCAGACTCCATCAGCTCCCTGGTCAGTCTGGTGCAGTGTCCTCTCTACACCAGCACTCATTCTCCAGAGTAAGGTGCAAGAACCTGATAGCAGGCAGATGTGGGCTAATCTGCCCCTCACAATAGGTCTCTTTCTAAAATCTAATCATTAGAGATTGGCTTAAGCCTGGAAGCGTTTTAATAGCCCAAATCTTGTTAGCGTTATCTATTACTTAAAACAACCTGATTTTCCAAGGTTCTCCCACAGAATCTTCAGCTTCTAGTGACGTGTTTAATTTAGCTTCATGTTTTCAGTCCCTAGACTTTACATCATATGTATCACCCAGCCCAAGCTCCAGGTGAGAAATTCTTTCATGCACCCAAATGAATGCACATGGCACAGATGTTGCCCAGTAAACTCCCCCACTGCAGTTGTGCAAAAGGTGCTGAATTATTATGCAGGGATCAGCACATATTATTCAAAAACCTTAGCATTGCACAGGACATAGGCTTTGCAAGATGAATACCAGCTTAAGAATGACAGAACACAATGAATCTAAAATACCCCCTCTACTGACAGATGTCTTCACAGGAGCATGTTGCTAAAGCAGGTACTCTCTAGGACAGGAACCACTCCTTTTATGAGCGACAATAGTCATTTGTCTAGCTGCAATGCTGTATCTCTTGCCAGCTCAGCAGTTTTTTGCAGCAGGGAGCTGTTCTCACCATGAAAGAGAAATCTCCTGATTCCACCCCTTTTTGGCTCTTTTAATAATTTAGTTTTCCAAAGAAAAGGCAGAGCTAATGATAAGCATTAAAAATAGTATCTTTCCATGCAATAGCCATAAGCAGCTGGGAGCCCAAGCAGTAAAAGAAAAGATTCATTCATAAGTAAAGGTCAGCTGTGATCAATAATTAAAATCCCTGGAAGCAGTTTAGGAGCAGTCTTCTTCAGACAATGCTTTTGTCCTGATGGTCTGAGAACTGCAGACTAGATCCAAAAGCAAGAGATTGGCATTTAGGACTCCAGGATTCTGTTCCTGGCTCTGCCACTGAGACAGTGTGTAATACTGTGCATACTCCTTGCCTGTGGGTTAAGGCAGAAAGTAGCCAAAACCATCAGAGATTCTATTTAGACAATTTCCGGGAACCACCCAAAACACCCCTTAGCCAAGGAAAGTCTCTCCCTCCTCTTTTGAATTATGAGGAGAGGCTGAGGGAACTGGGATTGTCTAGTCTGCAGACGAGAAGAACGAAGGGGGATTTGATAGCTGCTTTCAAGTACCTGAAAGGAGGTTCCAAAGAGGATGGATCTAGACTGTTCTCAGTGGTAGCAGATGACAGAACAAGGAGTAACGGTCTCAGATTGCAGTGGGGGAGGTTTAGGTTGGATATTAGGAAAAACTTTTTCACTAGGAGGGTGGTGAAGCACTGGAATGGGTTACCTAGGGAGGTGGTGGAATCGCCTTCCTTAGAGGTTTTTAAGGTCAGGCATGACAAAGCCCTGGCTGGGATGATTTAGTTGGGGATTGGTCCTTTGAGCAGGGGGTTGGACTAGACCTCCTGAGGTCCCTTCCAACCCTCATATTCTATGATTCTTTTCCAGACAATCAGTAACTTTAGTTGGAGAATCCCTTTTGATGAGGCCAACAAATTGTGGGGAAAACCAACTAGGTGGTCACATTGGTATGCAATCTAGGTTTGTAAAGGAGATTGTTCTCATCAGGAGATACAGTATTAAGCAGTGCCTACCATAAACAGATCTTGCATACAGGACCATGATCTAGTACCACATTGTGGAAATGTTAAGCATACAGCTGGATGTGCGAAATGCATGCACACCTGCATGTCTAAATTGCATATGCAATTACAGCAAATGCCACTCCAAAGTGGATAATTTTGTGCACACGCTTCCACAGCCAGACATTTGCCCATGTAGCTGTGTGCTGAGTTTCTGAGGAAGTCCAACCCTTTCTTACCCACAGTCCTTTTTACACCAGGTGATTACTGATTCTAGAAGGAAACCTGGAAAAGTTGCAGCACAATAGCCCTTGAAGATCAGTCAAGGCAGATTGTGTCAAAAAGCTTATAGCCTCTGGGTTTATAAAATCCAAACCTAGCCCGTGACATGAGTTGGGGGTTTCGGTCTAGCTCTTAAGCAGAGAAGTGTCCACATTACAGAAATTTCTATCGCTGTTAGGACCGTTGGTATTGCCAATGTCTGAATGGGCCATGGAGACCAAACCTCCCCATCCCTGTGGGCTGCTTTGCCAAAGTAAAGCCTATAAGTTACAGTCCCTGAGACCCTTAAACAGAAAGGCCCTTAAGTCTCCAATAGACTGATTACCCTCATCCCAGGATAGAAACAAATACCCAACTGAAGCCACCAGAAAAATCAGACACAAGGAGTATCACAGCAGCAACTTTCACTGCCACAAAATTCATTCAGATCAAAGAGCAGCCATTTTGCAAGAGAGTCACCCCTTTTGCATCACTACCAGCAGGGTGGCTCTAGCTTTTTTGCCACCCCAAGCACAGCAGGCAGGCTGCCTTCGGTGTCGCGCCTGTGGGAAGTCCACCGGTCCTGCGGATTCGGTGTACCCACCGCCGAATTGCCGCCGAATCCGCAGGACCTCCCGCAGGCGCGCCGCTGACGGCAGCCTGCCTGCTGCCCTCACAGTGACTGGCAGGGTGCCCCCGTGGCTTGCCGCCCCAAGCACGCGCTTGGAGCACTGGTGCCTGGAGCTGCCGCTGCTATCAGCAACATTCCTCCACCTGTGATCGCTCCCCTGCCCCATGACAATCCTGAGTCTGCTCTGGAAATTCCTGGCTCAAAGCTGTGATGCCAACTACTGTGCCTCTTTCTGCAGTGACGCATTTCTGGCCTCTCCCCATTAGCTTTCTCCCAGGTCTCTCAGCTTACTTTTTCAAGTTCAAACTCATTTCATTCTTTGATGCCCATCTTTTTCCCCTCTAGGCCTCTCTCTGCCCTCCCTGGAATTTGCATGCCCTTTGATACTTCTAGAGCCCTGTTTAGCCCAACCCCCCAACACTTTTGGATCACTGATGAAGCTGTTCAACACCAGATCAACCTCTGATCATAGGGGCACCACTGTATACCTTGGTACAACATCATGTTAGCCTCTGTATGGGCCTTGTGCCAAGGGCTCCTGTTCAAGCCATTTATTTTCCAAGCACACTTTTGAAACAGCACAGCAAGTACAAATTTATTTCCTTTTCACTAATTAGAACGGGGCCTTTAATATGTTCCAGCCCAGGGTGTTCAGCTCAAACATAGGTGTCATCATTAGACTATTTCAGGCAAGAGGTAGAACCTGTAGATCAGATCTATTTGGTGGGGGCTATTAATGTCTGCCTTTCCACACAGATGACCCAAGAGTTTTACAAAGCCCCTCTTTGAATAGATTTAACAGAGTAGGCATGTTCTCAATTCCGCTCAAGAGGAATCTTCTAAAACCTGTATAGGCTTTTACATGAGCCCACTTGGAGATGAAAGTAAGTGGCTGACCTGACAGCTCACATTGACTCACCCAACAGTGCCGAAGTTCCCTGCTGGAAACTGGCAGCACGTGGACTTGGGAAGATAGGAGCAGCAGCTCAGAAGTGGAGTAGCTGAGTGAGCAGGCTTTGCTGTTAGTAGAGGAAAAACAATTTTGGTTTGTGGGGCAGAAGGGGGGCTAGCAGCAAGGGATGGAGGATACTTTAATCTGAAATCTACAGCTGAGAGAGCAGGAAGTTTAAGGAGTGAAAGCTCAGGCTCAAATGCAGAGCAGAGAGCAATTTTAGGGGAAGATCAAGACAAGATGCTTGTTGGGGTCAGTATTGACAGATATTGGAGGCGGCAGGGAATGGGAGGGTTTTGCAATTGGGATGAGAGTAGGGTTTAGATTTACCACAGAAGTGAAATCACTGCTGGGCGCTTGGGAAAGGGGAAGGAAGACACCTGGGAGTGGAGAGACTGGGATGGTAATCCTTACTTTGGGTGAGTTAAAGTATTAATTTGCACAGACTGTAATAGTCAGGAGGCAGTTGATACACTGTCTTGCCTGTTCATACTTAGTGCAAAGTGAGGTAAAGGAGAAGCCTTTATCTACTGACACTTGGTCAAAAGTCCAGTTTCTATGAAGTGTCCTCCATTCTTTGTACAATTCCCAGAACTGCATCTAGCCCAGACGAGGAGACATTTATATGGACAACCGGTCACATTTAATTAAGTTTGTGTTAGAAGCGTAGTAATGATGGGTATAAACCCTCATTCTTCATAGCAGTGGCCAACTGACTGCCTGGAAGAAACTTCTGTAAGTGCAAAAAGCCCCATAATGCACAATTTCTTCTGGAGCCAGTGATGCCTGGCTCCAAGCAGGACAATTCCTATGTTCCAAGAAGAGCATGCAAGCACTAAGTAAGAGAAAAGCAGGAAGAACCTTTCTGAATGTAACCAGGACTAAAGCATTAATGAAGCTAGTTTACTTCAAAAACATATGACATTCAGGTTTCCAATTTGCTCATATACTTTGTGCCAGAAGTGGGTCTACCAACAAATGCCACCTCACCAGGCTGCAACTAGCCAAAAACTCAAGAAAAATTGGATGCTTTTCCATTTTTATTAAAAAAATCCAGAATAGATCCAAGAAGAACAATTTTATTATCAGGGAAGTTGTTTTACCATACGCAGAGAACAGACATGGTATCGAGCAGAAAGCTTAGACAAGCAATGCATGTAACTTCAATGTGGCCTTATTTAAAAGGAATCAAGTTACAGCCAAATTAAAGTAACCCATTCTCCTTCAGTCCAAGAATACTAAGCTAGCTGCAGATTTAACGGTCTCTAGCAATGTAGCTGGCCCTGCAACTGCTGAACCCAGGACCTGTTACAAATCAGTTCACAGGCACTTGGCTCCACAAAGAGGATACATCAGGACTCCCATTCCCACCCCAGAATTTGTGACATGGTTTCGAACCTTTAAACAAATGTAGTATACCACTTCGTCAAATGTTAGGAGTAAATGAGGAGTGAATCCCCTGGGCGCTCAGTTGAAAATACCATAGGGCTGAATATTTAGAACTTTGTCTAGCATGAATTAACTTTCATGAAATGATGATTCATCTAGTGGACACAACACTAAATTTATACATTAAAGAAATTATATATAGAATACTGCAAAAACACAGTAAGACTGAATTCTGCCCATTTCTGCTCAGGAAGGTCCCTTCGCTCCCAAGCTTCAGAATTTTCACCCTCTTCCTGCTGCAGTCTCTGCGCAAGAGTGACATTCTACTGTTTCTCTTCCTTCTGGTCCCCAGAGCTTCCACCAGACCCCTCTCTCTCCGACGCCATCTGTGAAAGACACCATCTGTTAGTTACAGTACGCTACTCCCACAGAGATATCCTGATAGCTTGGAAGCAGCTGCCCAGGTTTCTTCTAGACTGATCACAAGACTCTTCTGACATTGAAAGACAAAGCCTAAAGGCCAGATTATTGAAGGTATTTAGGCGCCTAGTGGGAATTTCGAAAGCACCTAGGCACCTAACACCCACTGAAACCAATGGGAGTTAGGCACCTCAGTGCATCCGAAAATCTCATTAGGGCCCAAATACCGTTAACAATCTGGCCCTAGCTGACCATTTTAGACAGAGCAGTCAGGAAGTCCATGATGAGTCTCTAGCAGTCAGTGATTATGCACAGAAATTTAAACAACATTTACCATCATTTTAATTATCAGAGAGGTAGCCATGTTAGTCTGGATCTGTAAAAAGAGACAAAGAGTCCTGTGGCACCTTATAGGCTAACAGACGTATTGGAGCTTAAGCTTTCGTGGGTGAATACCCACTTCGTCAGACGCATGTGGCCATCATTTTAATGGTTTTTAATAACTGCATTTGAACATCTGGACACGGTACCCTTTCTAGGCTCACTGAAAGATCTACATTCATACTTCTGCTAGGAGGTTTGCCTGATGCACATTTATCTTGATGTAAAAAAACAGTCTCAAGTATTGCTTGTCACCAATCAAGAGCTTTGTAATGACTGTTTCTACAAGGTATTAAAAAAAAGTGATATGTAACCGGTGGGACACATCAGCAGCACAAACAAAATGCTGCATAATATTGAGGATCAGACTTCAGAACTTCCATGATTGGCTGGACAGCCCAAGACGTTGTGCCAGAGAAGATGTCCCTAGTGCAACAGCTGCTATTTAGGGGAGTTGACCTGTGGCTTCAAGCTACCCAGGCATGGACAATCCTCTAAGGCTTCATTCAGACCAGCTCCCTCTCCCTGTACAAGCACCAGTGTAATCCACAAGCCCTGCACACCCACCTTTTTGTATGCCATTTCAAAGAGTTTGAGGGACGCCTGCTGTAGGCTGGATGCTGCCTGTCTGATGTTTTCTCCTGTTTCCGCATCTTTACGAGCCAGCAGCTCTCTCATTTTAGCAATCTCTTCCCTCAGTTTGTTGCACTGTAAACAAGTTACAAACAATAGTTACATTGCACTTAGTTCATTAAAACTGAGCCCTGCCCTTCACTTCTACAGCCCCCTCTCAGCTCTTGCCAAAAGGAGTGGACTTAAGTCTCAAATTAAACATCTGCAGTGCCTAGTAGTTTGTCCAGTTCCCAATGGGCATGTATCCACATCACTGAATACACCACAGCTGGCACTAACTGGTCACCTTGTTTGCAGTCTCAGCAGAGAAGCCAAGGACTTAAAAGGGCCAGAGACCGAACTGCCCCCTTTGGCTGAGAGCTGGCCTCACTGATACCTCTAGTGACCTATTGCCACCACAGAATCAACGGGAGCAGAAAAAGCTGCTCTTCATCTACCCGTCTTTAAAACTCCACCAGAAAGAGCCACAAAGCAGAGTGTTCAACGCACGAAGCCCCAAAGAGTTTCCTCCCTTTGTTGTGTGTGGGAGGAGTGGGGATGCAAACAAAAGCAATATGGTCTCATCCCAGTCCCTGCTGCCATCTGTCAAACCCTCCACACAATCTGGCACTTCTCTGTCAGACTGGGAGTGCGCTCAAGAGGGCAGGATTGGCGATATGAGGTTACTGTGGGACAGCTGCACTGACAGAGCTGCGAGGGCGTGGGACACTCACTCAGCCAGGTCTAGAGGCAGAACGTGGGCAAGCACTGCCAGTCCTTTACTTTTAGGCCCACAGGTTGGAAGGAATACTATGTTCTTGAAGCCTTGTATAACAGATTTCCCTGCTCCAAGCAGGCCACACTTCTTCCAGGGCCCATTAACACTGCCCCTCTGGTCTCCCACAAAGCAATGATGGGTTAGACATATTTCCCATACAACTTCCCTTCAGAGGCTAAGTATGTAGTCTCTTGTCTTCCCAGCCCCTGCTAGGCCAGAGGACAAGTTCTACCCTCTCACTGGTCTACACGAGGACCTGGTGTGACCACACCCATGGTTTTTTTAAAAAAAAAGTCCAACAGTGATCTGGGTAAAGCCACTGAATATTTATCTAAGCTAATCTAAGGGTACTTGCCAAGAATCTCCAGCCTTGGCCCTTCCTAAACCCCAAATTACTTGTTTGAAGTGGATGCTTTAATACTTTTGCAGCTTGTGAACTCAGTTTTAAACATAGCTTTTGAAATGAAGAATAATGCAGAGATGAAGCAGTCACTGAACAGTATTAAAACCCCTCTAACACTAAGCATCTGACTCACTCCAGGTAAAGGAAGGAAACTATGTTAAAACCATTTAAGCTGCTCCCAAGTTCCTGGGTATTGTACTCGCAAGTTCACCCACTGTCTGAGACACTCAGGACAGAATGGAAGCCTTCACTTAATCTTATTAACTTACAGACAAAGAAAACTGGTTTCATACATTCAGTGTCTTTGAAGAAAAAAATTCCCTCTGAAATCAGCCATTGCAAATGTTTCTATGGAGTTAAATCAAGGGTATGGTTAACTGAAAAACCTTTCACATTAAACATCTTCATAGGCCACCTACACCTTACTAAGACTTGCGACTCAGGGTTTGAAATAAATTCTCTGCTACAATAAAATGTCCTCCCACATAGCCAATCACTTCCACCATCCAAATGGGACAAAAAGCAACCAAGGACTGTGCCTGCCTTCCACTGTTAAGAATTCTTCATGTATTCTGGAAGTTGGCTTCTCTAGCACGTTTCAGCCACATGCTATTTTAAACAATTAAGAATCCCTGAGAGGTTACGTGCTAACCAATGCTTCACCCGAGAGGCGTAGGGAACTCTGGCTCCTTTAACAAAGGCATCAGAAAATACCCACCTCATCTGCTGGCAGCTGATCCTTAAACTCCTCCATCTTGGATTCTGTATCATGGATAATCCCTTCTGCCATGTTCACAGCTTCGACACGTTCCTGGGCAAATTGACAACTGGGTAAGGGTCTATGCAATATAACATTCAGATCTACACAACTCAGTTACAGTGTAAACAGATGTGAGTGGCACAGAACTGGATGGCTTAGCGGAATGGCAATGGAGAGAACTCAGACAAGACTTAACCAACTTCCTCCCCACACTGTAAGGAAACAAACAAGTCACTTACAGGTGAATCTGTGTTTGGAAATCCAAGTGAGCCATCTCAACCCTCATACCCCTGGGAAATTCCCAGGTGCGTTCCCAGATGGCGAGGCCAAGCACATGGCATTTACTGCACATGGATTGTCCCATGTGCCAGTAACACCAACAAAGAAGGAAATATAGTTTTTGTTTCAGTATTTGGGGCAAGACACCTGGAGCCTCAGCTTTCAGACCCAACTACAGAGTTTCTCAGCTGACAGGGTACTAGGAGCAGTGTGGAACATCATGCATTCTGTGAATTTGGGGGTCCTTCAGATTTTTGGTATCTCCCATGCTTTCTGCAATATTTAAATTATTTTTGCAAAGAAATGCAAATCCCTAGCAGCTTTCCTGGTTGCAAAGATAACCAGCATGGGGCCTCCTGCAGTACTGCCTTACTACAGGCAGATGAACCATGTGGCCCATTGCTCAAGTGCGTTAATCCATGTGGTACCATGAACTATCGCACTGATGGCAGTCTCAAACAGAGCAGGGCTGGATGTTCCACCCATTTGGAAGAATGCCCCACAAGAATAATGTGATCCTCAGAAGGGTGAGGTGCAATGGAGTTGTTGGCAAAAAACAACCCTCCTTTATTTTCTACTGATCCTTGTCAGTGGTTCAAACTTCACAGCACCTAATCTGAAACCACCACCACCCTAGGCACCTGAGCTAGTACACCCTGCAGAGGCCAAGAGTTAAAAATGGGAACCGGGGAATGAACTACCCTCATCCATGAGTGAGTCACTCCAGATCACAGTTTAACCATGTAGCAGTCAGCACACGAAAACTTGTACTGCTGTCTGTCATGCACCCAATCTGTGGAGGGGTGTATCTCCCCCATTTCACGATTGTCATCTGGGCACTTGAAACCACCAACACTAGTTCAATGGGTTAGGAACACAAACAGTGACAAGACAAAGATGGGGTGGGAATGTTCAGAACACTCTACAAAAGACCTATATATCTACAAAGTCTGCCCAACAGACAATACATGAAAACAGACAGTTATGCAAGTAGCTAGCACCTCAAGTATGTATTTTGCACATGTAACCTCCAAACGCCAAGGGGTCAAGAATCTCAGGGTTTCAACAGAGGTATTAAGCAGAGAAGAAAAAGCTACAACTCCTCTTAAGAAAACTCAGCTCCTTTCACAGAAAGCTACTCCAATATTCTACCCTTTGGTCTATACCAGAACTTCACCCTTCTGAGGATCAGAGATTTAAAAGTGTTGTCAAAACAAGATCACTAGTTCTGTAGAGATGAGAGCAGTGTAAAGCATCTACAGTGTCAATTTCTGCAGTCTGTAAGCATATACTAGTGCCATATCCTACAGTAACATCTGCTTAAATCAATGTTCTATATTTAGTAGTGCAATTCATTATAGTTTACTCTCATTAAATCATTAGTCCCAACCATTAACCTTATGAATATTATAGATTGGATCACTTGAGTGCAGAAAGCATCACTCCTTTTTGACTAAGTCGATGTGGACTCTGGCCAGATATTCCCTGAGGGAATGGTGCTCTCATGCGCATGGAAGGCATAAATACCAAGACTCAGATGAGACCTGACACCCAAGATGCTGGAGACCAGGCTTTTAACATGCGCACTGCAATTGCCCATTGAAGGGGAGTGTGTCATGGGGGTTAGGACCAACATTTTGGTTTTGTAAAATTTACAAAAAAAACTTATTTCAATGAGTTCAGTGAAAACAGTTTAAACAGCTCCCTGCTGTATTTGCACCTAATGACAGCATTGCACTGCTCCATGAGAAACTGGAAGAGAAAGTGGTAGGTCTAGCTTCAATATCCAAGATGAATTAAATGTAAACATTCAACAGCATCTGTGGTGAAAAGTAGATTCAACCAGATTTTAAAAGTTCTATTCACATATTAGTAACAGGTAGGGAAATTTGTCTATTTATAACACAACCATGTCCCTTTAATTCTTTAGAAAAGAATTTTAAAATATTTGGTTTGTAAATGTAAGGTCAGCTATTGAACAGAGGTTAACGAGCTGGGTATTTATATGCCTATATTTTCTTGCAGTTAAAGCCAACTGCATGTAGAAATCTGGTAATAGGGGGACAAGTGGTTATCTAGGCATCTAAAAACCCATTTGCACATGCAATTGCAGTCATTGCACATGCAAACATTGGCTTGAGTACAATGACCTACATCTCTTAATCTGGCCCTTGTATGTCAAGCCAGAAGTCCTCTGAGTAGAGTGCAGTTTCAGAACATGGAATGGAGATTTTCTGACTGGTAAACTAGTAACCCATTAGATGAGACCACAACGACCACCATCAAGTTACCTTTCTTCGCCTATCTTCCTCTGCATATTTCTCTGCATTCTTCACCATGTTCTCAATGTCATCTTTGCTGAGGCCACCAGAAGACTGGATCACGACTGTGTTAGAAAATAAAGTACAGTATTAAAAAAAATCTGCTTTGCATTTTAATCTCTTCCCCTACAGCAGAGATCGAAATAATCATGCCCTTTCAAAGAGAGCGCTCCTACATTAATGCTCCAGCCACACCAACTAGTTTATGTTGCCAGGGATCGTTTCCTTGTACTAATGAGCCGCTAGCACAAGGCATGTATTTGAGCCAGTGCAATAGTGACACCATAGAGCAGTGGTTTTCAAAAAAAATTTCTGGTGACCCAGTTGAAGAAAATTGTTGATGCCCGTGAGCCAAAGGAGCTGGGGGATGAGGGGTTTGGGAGGGGATTCTGGGCTGGGGCAGGGGTGAGGGAGGGAGTTAGGGCTCTGGGTGCAAGCTCTGGGGTGGGACTGGGGGTAAGGGGTTTGGGGTGCAGGAGGAGGCTCTGAGTTTGGGAGGGCTCAGGGCCAGGGTAGGAGGTTGGGGTGCAAGAAGGGATCAGGGCACTGTGCTGGGGATGCAGGTTCTGGGGTGGGGCGGGGGGATGAGGAGTTTGGAGTGCAGGAAGGGGCTCTGGGTTTGGGCGTGGCTCAAACAAGGCAGACTTTCCGCCTGTCCTGGCACCATGGACCACGCTATGCCCCGGAAGCGACCAGCAGCACGTCTTGCTCCTAGGCGGAGGCATGCGCAAGTGGCTCTCGCTCACAGCACCCCCCACCAGCTCCCATTGGCCAGTTCCTGGCCAATGGGAGAGCGGAGCCAGTGCTAGGGGAGGGGGCAGTGCTCGGAGCCCCGTGGCCCCCCTGCCTAGGAGCTAGACCTGCTGCTGGCACTTCCGGGGCACAGTGCGGTGTCGAAATAGCCTGCCTCAGCCGGGCAGCACTGCTGACAGGACTTAACAGCCCAGTCGGCGGGGCTGACCAGAACCATCGTGACCCAGTCCCTTCCATTCTGCGACGCAGTTCTGTGTTGCGACACAGTTTGAAAACCACTGCCTTAGAGAGTGCTTAGTATAAACTAAGATCTGATAAGAGAAGAGTGCCAATCCCCAATGACATTCATTCCTAGTGCCGCATTTACCACTTCTCTGCTCTCATGCGAGCATTCAACTCTTGGGCTCAGAACAACCCTTGTACATCTTCAAAGTAACAATGCTGAACGGCTGCAGTTTCTCACAAAGTTGCTAGTAGTCTGTCTTATTCTAGTTAGTGTACCTATCTAAGGAAACCTACTAGAAAGTACAAGTACAAGGACAGAACTGCACTTGGAGAGGCTTGGTAGAATGGCAACTCAGATAAAGGCTCTGTTCCCAGCTGTGCTAGATACTTCCTTTGTAACCATCTGCAAGTCACTTCACACTGTTCTTCAGTTACTCCACATGGAAAGTGAGCCTGTGTATAAGGCCCTCAGGCCAAGGAGGCATTTTGGCTCAGAATGCAGGAGGAGCCTTTTTATCAGGTCATGGAGTTTCCTTTCACTTTTGGAGAGCAGCCCAGAGCAATTCAGAACCTGGCTTCAAGTTTGTTTCCAGCCATGCTCTCCCTCCATTTCCTTCAGTGATAGAGCTGTAACTAGCTTTCAAATAAAGGCAACTTATTTTTTCCTATGCTGCCCTGTGAAAACTGCCTAGTTTGAGCCAATATCGCAATCTACATTTCAAGTGGGGTGGCGTAATGCAATTTCATTGGAAAGCAAGGGACAGATGTCATTGGACATCTTACAATACTTCAGGAAGGGAACCAATTTTAGGTCATCTCAGTAAGCACTTAATTTTTCACAGAGTATTCTAGGTGACAGTGAGCCGAAACCCTAAAAACCTAATAGCACGAGTCTATTTCAAACTTAAACAGGGGATAAACAAGCCAGAGGTTTACAATGGGATCATGGTTGCAACCTTTGTTATTCGCTACAGTTCACTAAGGGCTGGGACAAGAACTGTGGTCCCCCATATCCAAGGGGAGGTATCTATACTAATCTAGAAGAATATCTGTTGAACACCTGCAACCAGCTAATACAAGGTGACAAACAGTGCATGCTTCTGCTCCAAATTAATTTGGTGTTGATAAGGTGTTTTTTGTGTCGTCAACAACAGCAACAGGACTGAACCCAAAAATATTCACCAAGATCATTAAACCAAATTTCTAATTATGTTTTCTTCAGCTATAACCCACCATTTTTGAATGAAGCAGAAAAAATTGGAAGTCAACAAATTATCATATAGGAAAATAAGTGTCAAATAATGACAATTTTTCTTCAAGCTTTGTAGAAATCCAGCAATCCAGGCTAAAGAAGTTTTCCAAGCCAAAGTTATAGGGCTCTAAACAGTGCTTCATGGTTACAACCGTAATTGTGGAGGCAATATTGCCTCTAATATTTCATTGTGTTATTAAGTAAACATAGTGACAACAACTTCAGCTCCCCAAACTCCCTGCAGTTAAAAGATGATGTTTCTAGTCTACCAGAATCAGCTGGTTATCAGGGGAATCTGCCTTTAGCACCTGGGTTTTAAAATTCTTGTGGCAGAGTAGCTAGGAATAAAGTACATTCTTAGTACTGTGCTTGTCTGATCAGATGCACTCTTCATGCCAGGGTGCTTGGTATTGGCCAGGTGTCTTGCTAATTAACCTCCTCCCCCTAATAGGGCTTGGCACACTGATGCTGTCCCATGACTAGACAATAAGCTGCTAGGACTATTGGCATATGACACTAGTTTCTCAGATGGACAGTGTGCCAAGGAGCACAGCACAGCAGACAAGTGAAAATGAGCTCCTACCTAGTCCAGGGTTCCCAGTCACCTACCTCCCTGCTCAGCCCCCTCCCTTCTCCCCAAAGAAAGGAAGAACAGAACAGTCGCTACCCCAAGTGCCACTGTGGGTAGGTAGCTCTGCTTCTTGGAGGTACATGGGGGCATGACCTACAGCTGCTCATTTATCACTATGAGGGGACTTCTCTTCTGCCTACATTACTGCATTTCACAGAGTGAAAGACAGTCAGGCTGCTTTCAATGCAACTTCATCTGCTGAAGTGAGGATTTAAAAGCTGGTCCTATTTCCCACCAGCGATGAGTCTCAACAGGGGCTGCTCATGTACAGGGCTCATTTTAAATGTAAGTTGGGCAACTGTAAGGTAGTAGCTGAGGGTCACAACAGCCACTAAAACCCTTTGGTGGTCCATGCAGAAATAAAAGTTAATGAACGAACCAGGTTATTGAAGGGTACAATTTTTTACTGAAGCCACCACCGCTGCCTCATACTGCTCCACTCCCCATTCACAACATGCTCCGACTGTGCCCAATGCCACCCAGTTCATTACTGCCTCCCACTGGCTGGCTGTTTGAGAGTTGAGAGTCAACATCAGCAGGGGCAGGGCACACCTCTGCCAGTACGGAGAACGCAATCAGAGCTGATGGGGAGCCTGGCACATGGGTGGAGTCTGTGTCCCTGAGGGAGGCAGAGTCTGGGGGGAGAACCAGTCCAGGTCCCAATGCCCCTCGCAGCAGCCAGGAAGGGCTCTACCATTACAACCCCAGCTCTAGATATGCCTCCCCACTGGTGGTAAGGGGTGGAGCCCCACCCCTGCTTCTGTGATGGAGAGGTGCTTGGGCCATTAGGTGGCACTGCAACCTGGTGTATGGGCTCCTGTTCCCAGTCCTGGGCTCCGTTTGCCCTGTATCCTGTGACTCCCCTTACTTTAAGCACAGTGCCTGGTGCTCAGATCTGAGTGGGCTGGGGGCCAGCTGGGTTGACTGTGGCTACATCTCTGCTGCCTACTGGCAGGCCAAATAAAACTATCTGGTGGCTGGATATGGCCATCAACAGCCCATCCCTGGTGCTCAAGGTTTAACACACTGGAGCTGATACCACGCCTCCTGGATAACTTTTCAAATACAACTTGTCCTACCTCTCCCCTTCCCTCCATTTGTCTGCCTATCACCTTCACCTGCTGTGCCATTCTGACTCTAGACTGTAAGCTTTTTGGAGGGCAGGGATCACATCTAGTTTGAGACATCTAGCACACTACTGCGGTTCATACACTCAGAGGTTCATACAGAGTAGCCAAGCATAATTCCATACATTTCCTTCCCTTCACTATAAGGGATCCAATGATAGCTGCACTTACTTTGCTGTTCACGTCCCGTCCCTTTATCCTTTGCTGAAACGTGAACAATTCCATTAGCATCAATGTCGAATGTGACCTCAATCTGGGGCACGCCCCGTGGAGCCGGAGGAATTCCAACCTGGAAACCAGAAGTGCTTAGCCATTAGTTCCCCAACAGATGTGGGCTTGGTGTCAAGCCTTCAGTATTATGCATATTATCTTGGTGAACTGCCAATTCAACTAAAACAATCTCAAAGCAGATCCCAGGATATGCTTGTCAGAATTTGTGGCAAATTAGTGGTATCTGACAGACTTAATGGGACAGACCTAATTTAATGCAGCAGCAGACTTCTACCCAGAAGCTAGGGAAGCTGCCATAAATGTCACGAGAAGAGCAAAAGCTGTTTTACAACTTAATGCCAGTAAGTCACTTTCCCCCTCCCATGCATGGCAGCAAGTTCAATTTCCTTTAGTTAATTACTTGGGTCTATTCTGGGGAGAGCCAGGCCCTGCTTGAGGCTACCCTATTTAAATAGTGACATATTCACCATGCTTCAGGAAAGGCAAAGTCCTGCCTTACTGGAGGGCTCCTTCCAGCAACTGGATAGAGTTGTCAAGCAGGAATAGGCCTCTTAAGAACCCGTATAAGCTTGAGTTGGCCCCGAAACAGTACATCCCTATACAACATGACCGCTTTTGAAATTAAATCACAAGTGTCCATACGGATCAGGAGGACAAATACCTGTACAGGCTGATTACTTATGAAGAGAGTCAACTAATCAGCCACTCTGAACTGCAGCAGCTACGTCCTATACACAATCACCCCTTGAGCATGGTAACTGCTGTCTAACACAATCTAGGCTGCTCCAAAGGGACTTGAAGGAAGGGGGTGATCGGCCAGCTACTGGCTGCCTCAGGGACAACTGAGGAGCAACATAGGATCTAAGTAGTGAGTTATATTTGGCAACAGGCTCCAACATCCTAGTTCCATGGGTACAAAAAAAAAAATCATCAATCCCTCTAAGATCGTATGGCTACTGAAGGCAGGCTGACAGTAAGGCCTACTGATTTACAAGCCTGGATCACTTTGTGCTTTACATTTGTGGGGCAGGTAAAATCAAATGGCTTCTGTGAAAGTCCCCACTTTCAAGAGAATGGGGGGGGGGGGGTGTCAAACAAAATGGGAGGAGGCTTGGAACTTAGTGAGTTAAGGTAGTTTAAGGTCATGAATATTTAGTGCAAACATACCAAAGTGAACTGGCCAAGAAGCTTGTTGTCAGAAGCCATCTCTCTCTCACCCTGGCATACTTTAATCTCCACTTGAGTCTGCCCATCAGCTGCTGTAGAAAACACCTGTAGAAGGGGGAGAAAGAATATTTGACAGCTTACAACACCTGAATTGAGCTACTTACTACACAAAGACAGGGAACAGCATGAAAACTAGGAAGTTAGGCTGAAGGGATAAAGAACTACTTTAAATGTGTATAATCTCTCCATGCCTCACAAGCCTTTTAATACAGTAAAGATTTTAAGGCAAAAAGATAAAGATTGGCAGGCACCAGGGCAAGATTTCAACAAAGGCAGTCAAAGTGTTTGTCTGGGAGTCAGAGGGGAACAAGGAAACGAGCGCTGGAGCCCAATCTTTTCAGTATCCCTGCAAGATAGGGGGAAGAGCATTCTCTGACTCCAGACCACCAAAGGCAGTTTTGGCCATGCACTGTGCTCAGTTATATTAAGTCTCCGCACCAGTTCTCTTCAGAATGATGTGTTGATAGTAACATCATAGCACAGACACAGACCGGTTCTGTCCCAAGACAAAAGCTCAAGGGATTTCTCACCACATGCTTCTAAAGAGGGGGGAGGGAAGTTGAGTTTATTGGGTTGAAATCTACCTCCGCCCCGACAAAGAAAAGTTACTCACTAATCTGCCTCATTTTGTGTTGGATTTCAGCCTCTCCTTTCACTTGGAATTCTATCTAGGCTTTTGGGGATGAAAAGGAGAAGAGACTCTTCTGGGATCCCCTGCTCTCCTCCCCAATGGCTGCCCATTGCAGGGACCCTCATTAGCCAGCTGAAGAAGCCCTCAGCCTTGGATGGTTGCTAGAGAGCAACACAAGGCATATCCTCTCTCTCTCTCGGGCAGAGGGCTGCCTTAACAGGGTTCCCAGCCCTTGCTGCAGTGAGAACTCATCTTAGTCCTGAGCCCAAAAATGCTACCACATGACCACTATTAAGCCAGCTGGATCTTCACTGTGTGTTCAATTCCAAATGCCCTATACCTATTCCCCATGTTGGGTGTCCCACCTTCTCCCTCCCCAACCCTAGGATCACGCCCACGCTGCTATCTCTGCACACAGTGCTCCTCCAGTCATGCTGCCACAAGCAGCAGAGTGAACTGTCTAGCTGTTCAGTTTCAGTCTGCTGGGCCATGAGGAAAGCACTGAGTGGCATGACTTCGACCCTCCTGGGCAACATGGATGGGGGGAAAAAAAAAGCACACTTATCATAGTGTCCCCATGGGACTTAAATTCAGGGACAGGGCAAAAATAGAACATGGGGCGCCCAACGCCTCCAATTGTGCTGTCCCCTAAGACAACAGCCCAGGAACACCATCAGAAGCAGACACTTACCAAGATGTTTAACCCTCACCTGGCTCTTCTTGGTTGGAATCGTCGTGTTCCTGTTGATGAGCTTAGTGAAGACACCTCCCAGCGTCTCAATTCCCAGGGACAAAGGAGTCACGTCCAGCAGCAGCACATCGGTGACATCACCAGCTAACACGCCGCCTTGAATAGCGGCACCAATAGCAACAGCTTCATCTGGATTAACTGCTTTGCTAGGAGAACGGCCAAACAGATCCTGCACAGTCTGCTGCACCTGAATGAGTACAGAACACAGCCCATGTGTAGGGAACTCCTGCTATCACAGCCTGGCTGCCACAGTCCATCCCATGGTATAGTGAAAATATATATGAGAAAGGAACCCCTCATTATCTGTCCTCCAACCAGCTGTCACTTTTGCAGTTCCCTTCCCCACACCCCTACTACTTCTGCCATCCAGTGGCAGATAAGATTAAGCTTCAGGCCCATGACTGGCTCCTACTCCCCCCACCCCCGCATCCCTCAATTTGCTCCTCATAGCACTCAGTTGAGTGGATTCAGGTGTACCCATATTTGCCCTACACCTACATCATCTAGGAGGCCAAAAGATAGCCAGTCCCCCTCCTCTGGAGTACTGTTTCCAACCCAGTGAGCCAGCAGTGAGTCACCCTGTGACGAACTGGGCCTGTTCTTACTGTGGTGTGTGAATGCTGACAGGGGAGTGTGGCTGGATAGTCTGCATTGGGGGATGGGAATCTGAGTCTGCCCGAGGGCGAATACCTGGGCGTGTAGCATGGGAGCCCAGGAAGGGGTTGGAGGCCAGGTGACTCCTTGGCCCGGGAAACTGAACAAAGGCTGTGGGAGGGGTCGCTGAAGGCAGAGTGCTGGAAGCGGGCTGGAGAGATGGCTGGGAGGCAGAGATGGCTCTGACCCCCCAAAGGGGGGTGGGCTGGGATGCCCTGGGACCCCAAGCTGGACCTAACTGAGGGGGGCCCTGTTGTCTGTGCCTGCAAGACCTGTCTTGGACTGTATTCCTGTCATCCAAATAAACCTTCTGCTTTACTGGCTGGCTGAGAGTCATGGTGAATCGCAGGAAGCCGGGGGTGCAGGGCCCTGAGTTCCCCGATACTCCGTGACACACCCAAGGAAGGGGATGAAGAACTCTAGCTCCCCAGAGTTCAACACTCCCACCTACACTGACCCCTAGCTCACCACACTCAGCAATAACGCAGCAACATTCTGCTCAAGCAGAACGGGGATCACTTATCCCAGCTGGGCACAAGTCAGCACATTCCAGGCTTGTTCTCCCCAGAGCTGGGCCCAGCTCTAGCGACTGAAATGCAATAGTAAGCACAGAACCGTGGGACAGGTTAGAAAATCCACAGAAAGGAGGGGGGCACACCTCATCTCATTTAGTATATTAAAGAATAAATGAAGCCATATGAAAGGCAACAATATCTCCAGACCCTTATTTAATGTGGTGTTTCAGTAGATACTTTGCTCTCCACCTTTTCAGAACAATATGCTGATGAAGATCCATGGCTGAAGTATCAGGATAGGAACTCAGCTGGGTGTTTGAAATACTCTACACGGCTTTCAATTCCACTCCAAGGGGCCCACTTCCACCACTGAGATTTTAGCCGATGCTCACAACTCCTCTGCAGCCCAAGCTGCGTTAGTGGAGCAGCCATTTTCTGCACAGGTGAACACTGTGCTCCTGGGGAGCTGTGAGCACTGCTCCAGTTCATCTGCCCGTGAACACTCCCTTGTACATAAAGGAAGACCACATAATTAACTGGAAATCTTCCCCCTAGGGAGCATGTTTTACAGTGCAAGGGGAAGCATTAGTTCTGATCACAGACCTGACATTTCCCGGAGCATTGTCTGTGTGAGAGCAGTTCCAAGTAATGTCAAATTTCACCCCAGCAGTGGTGTGAAGGGGAGCTGGGCAAGATGCAGTACAAGAGGGAGAAAGCTACATTACTGTGTGCAATACACAGGTGCAGTTTTCGGTATGCCTGTGCTCAACTCAGCCTGCAGTTAAAGCTCTGAGTGAAAGTAGTCAGGGAAGCGTTATGTAACCTTGCAAGGCCACATGGTGCTAGAAAGGTAAATATCAGTATCCTATTTATAAGTAGTGTCTTCCACCCCCAAAGGATTCTCAGTACTTCAGGAAGGGCTTCCCCCACCATGGAAATGAAGCCACAGTGTGTAACACTACATAAGACTCAGACAGAAGGCAAGAAAAATATTGTACCCAGTTTAAACTGCAGGGGCCTTAGCAAGGGGGGGGAAGTAATCACTGGATTTTGGCCAGGACAGCAGCTTTTAGTGACTTCTGTCCTGCAAACCTCACAGTATGTCTACACAGCATTTGAGCACCTGCAGGAGCAGCCTCCCAGCCCCTGTCAACAGACTTGGGTTAGTGGGGCTCCTGCTAGTGCTCTGAAAGCAGCTGTGTAGACAGCGCTTTGAAGTAATCACTCCCAGGCAGACCCTCCTCAGCAATGTACTCTGGATCCTGGATGGCTGTCAGTCACAGTAAGATAATGATAACATCTGAAGAGTACCACAGCACCTACTGAGTAAAGCAGTCTTTACTGTTCTCCACAGACTGGGAGAGAATAACTGAGGGAAACAAACCCATGGCAGTGAGTCTTAGAGCAAAGGTGAACTGACTTGGGCTGGTGCTGCAGGGCTAAAAATAGCAGTGTAGACATTTGGCCTTGGGTTGGAGCCTGGTCTCTGAGATCTCCCCGCCATCCACTGGGTTTCAGGGCCTGGGCTCCAGACTGAATCTCTACACTGCTATTTTTAGCCCTGCAGCACAAGCCCATGTCAGTTGGTCTGGGCTCTGATACTCACTGCCATGGGTCTTTTTTTCCCTCCCCTGTGTAGACGCACCCTAAGAGGCCTCCAAGTAGCAGCATAGTCTTAAGTTCATAGTCTTGTTCTTAAGGACACCCATGCACAAGCATGTTCCCCACTGACTTCAGGGAAGCTGAACAGTTCTTTTTGGAGCCTGGAATCTGAGAACACTAAATCAACAACAGGCAGGTCCTAATGTTCAAGACTTAGACTTGCTTTGCAGACATGCAAAGTCACCTGCTGGTGCTTATCACCATAGGTATATCTAGGTAGCCTGTGCTAAGAGAATAAGGCCAGTGAAACCTGCTCATGCCAGGGAGCAAACACGTACCCAATTATGCATTAGCGGCAGGTGACAGAATGGCTTTGCCGATAGCCAGAACAGTCAACCTACAAGATCCCTAGATGGCAAAGCTAAGTTGACAAGAGGGGGTGAATTCCACATATGTCACAAGTCTGGCAACAGCATACTGACCCACAAGCTGCTCTCCCAGGCTAGAGAGAAAGTCTTAAGTTCTTAAATCTCAACAGCACTGCTTACGTTCAGTCCACATCAGGCAGCAGGAGCCAGGAACAGAAATTTGTAATACCTGCTAACTCTCACTGGTCTTGGAAAGGGTAATCCCGTCAACAGTATCCTCCAGGCAGGCCCCTGGATCAAACACCAACCCAAGCAGGGAGTGGCAATTGTTCTACTCACATGAGCAGGCATGCCTGATCCTGTCCCCCCTCCCCACTCATCCTCCTGACTATATAGACAGCCTTTCACCTACAGCATCTCCAAAGTTTCTGGAATTAGGACTTAGGTCCCCTTTAAAATGCTTTTGTGAAACACAAATAAAAGTGACTCAATCCTTGGACAAAGGCGTTAAGTGGTGTGTCACAGGGGAACATGCCATACCTTAGGCATTCTGCTCATGCCACCAACCAGGATGACTTCACCAATGTCACTTTTGCTGACTTCAGCATCCTGCATGGCTTTTTGGCAAGGTGCTACTGTCCTCCTGATCAGATCTGCTACTATCCCCTCAAACTGGGAACGACTAAGCTTCATGTTCAAGTGCTTTGGTCCAGAAGCATCCATAGTAAGGTAGGGCAAGTTAATGTCCGTCTGAAAAACAAGAATTTACTGGTTATCAGAAGCAGGAAATCAAGACAAGCAACTATATGTGGCTTTCAGTGTTATGTATTGAATTGTGACAACCGATCACCTACAGATGAAGCCAACAGGTTTCTGTAAGAATCCCTTTAAGAATCTTTTGAAAAAAAAAGTTCACAATATATTTTAAGATTTCTGTATATCTTTACCCCATCCCCTATAGCCTCAGTTTAAGGAGGCTGGTCACATTTTATATTAAGGTTCCAGTTATAAATAGCTTATAAAGGATAAATTATTAATATTATAAGCAGGTTACAGACATGATCTGCTTATGTTAGATGTTTATAACCATGGCTATAAGCAATCCATTGACCCAACAGACTTTAAAAATCTAACAACTGATTAACCATTTATTAAAATATCAATCATTAACTCATTATAAACTACATAAACTATACAGAAACTTAACATTAAGTGCAACCACAGATCCTCCATGGTTAAGACAAATCCCATGTATTCTTCCCAATTTCTTCAGTGGTGCAACTTTTCTGTACATTTACCCTATTTTAATTTTATAAGGCTGAGTCAGGCCCCGTTCACAGTAACTTTGCAGAGTTGTGAATTGTTTGCTGTAACCAACGTGTGTAAACACACAGGAATGGCAGTCTAGAAACCACTAGCCCCTTATTACAGCCAATGTTTTTCATCAAGATCTTCACATCAGAGGTTAAAAAAAATCCAAGTAGAAAAAAAGTGACAAAACCCCAGAGACAGAGCACATGGGTATTTGCTGTTAAGAGAGTATAGAAAAATTCACCAAATACCCTTTCTTTTATTTTTTGTTTTTTTAAAAACACAAGACAGCCTACTTCACCGGGGTTAAACATAATCAGCAACAACAAACTGTTTTCTCAAAAAACAAACAAAATCTCTATTTTATAATATTTATGCTTGAGAGCAAAGCCAATTGAATATTTTAAACAATGATTTCCATTTAAAATTAAGCACCAGGTATTACAATTTAGAATGCTCATTTTCTCCAACTATTTATGCAAGAGGTTTAAAATCCAGTGTCCCTGCTTTATAAGTCCACTGCACTAATTTGAAGGCACAGCAAAATAATGGCAAAAGTGCTGAGTCATAATGACACCACAAATCACTGCAAAACATTAATGCCTCAACACACACATGCTCACGCACACACTCACACTCACTCGATGGAGTAAGTTTGCAAAATCAGAACAGGTCCCTTGTTATAGGCCAGGGCTGCGGCACCAAGCTGATTTTCAATGGCACTCACACTGCCTGGGTCCTGGCCACTGGTCCAGGGGGCTCTGCATTTTAATTTAATTTAAATGAAGCTTCTTAAACATTTTAAAAACCTTATTTATTTTACATACAACAATAGTTTAGTTATATATTACAGACTTATAGAAAGAGACCTTCTAAAAATGTTAAAATGTATAACTGGCACGTGAAACCTTAAATTAGGGTGATTAAATGAAGACTCGGCACACCACTTCTGAAAAGTTGCCGACCCCTGGTATAGACTAAAGCCACGCTCTCTCCTCTTAAATAGAAAAGAGACACTAAAGTCATATCAAAGACTTTCCTGAAGGCTCTTGCTTATTTAACTCTTACTGGTGCAGTACAGAAGAATTTCCTGGCAGAATGGAGTGTATTTTCTAACAGCGTATATTCTCTCTCCGGTGAGCTAGCAAACCAGAATCTGTTATGCCCTTGTCAGAACTATTTATCCATTGTGACTGGCCTAAAGACCACGCTTCCTGTGATCTCCCCACTTTGCCAAAGAAAACTCTCACCCAGAAATAACAGTTCTTAACACTAGTCAAATCCTGGAAATTGGAAACAGAACAAAGACAAACTCAGACACTGTCTAGTTGACTTCAACAACGTCTAAGAGAGACTGCTCCCTTCGATGAAAAATGGTTCAACGTTAGCAGTGGATAAAGGGGGGGGGGGTCTGGAAGCATCTGATGTGTGAAGCAGAGGGTGGGAGATATGATCCTTGGAATCTGCTCTCAGTGTCTAGTGACTAACCCCCTTGTGTGCCACTTTTAAAAGTATTTTTTTTTTAAACAGATTATTTTCTTGTTATTATGCAAATAAGTAGTTCAGTCAGTGGTTACATTTAAAATGACAAGATTTTGAATTGCTAGAAGTAAAGCCACAATGTACCAGAAGCAGGATTATCAGCAATTCAATTCCTTGATGCCCTCTAGAGTTCTGGAATAAGTAGCATGCAGACTTAAGAACAAGGTCAGATATTCCTACAGGAAAGAGAGGGGACATCTTTTGCGGTCAAAGCTAACAGGATTAATATTCCTATCCAGGAGGTAGAAACCGCCACTGTTGTTCTAAGCCTCAAGCAATTACCTTGCATCACCTAACAGATGTTCAATTTTCTCAGATTGTTAATACCAATACTAGCTTGTCAAAGCATTTCCCCACAGAATGATGTCCTTTGCACATACTCAAATTTGTTTTATCAACCGAAATCACTGTCTTCACATTTGGCTGTGTGCAAAGTAAAATGTGCAAAGTGACATATCAAAGTGGCCTACTAATGCACTTTATTATCCAGTCATCTCACCTGCACAGATGAAGAGAGCTCACACTTGGCTTTTTCCGATGCTTCTCTCACTCTCTGAAGAGCCATGTTGTCTTTAGTCAGGTCAATGCCCGTCTAACCAGTAAGAAATGTGTGTTAACAAAAAACCTGCCAATCTCCAAACACCCATTAGCCTGCAGCTGTCATTTGCTGTAGGCCACCCCCGTCCCACAAAGACATCTGCAAAAATTAGAATTTGGGTCCTAGTCCTTTGTCTGCTTATCCCCCACACTTGTAACCATAACAATAAATACAAGTATTTAGTATTTTACATACATTAGCCCTAACCACCACGTGAAGTAGTTTTGTAGTGATATATCCATTAACAATTAGAAGAATTGGGGCAGACGCTGTGCCTTGCTGAAGGTAACACTGGATCAAATGACTGAGTTATGATTAGATTGCACAATTTCCCAGCTGCCACCCTTGTGCGCCATCTACTAGGCAGTAGCATCATGCAGCACTAGTGGATTTATGTGGCCAATTTCCCTTGTAATATGAAAGGGGGTGAATTATCTGTAGGACAACCCCATAGAGACAGTGTCAAAGGAACAGAAGAGCAGAAGTCTTGCTATTCTGTTTGACCTAGACTCCTGTGAGATGTCCGCTCATTTGTTTTTAGCCAAATATGAGGCAGATTACTAAAGAGCAGCTCAAGTCATTTTAATAACCTAAATGCTAAAAATGTAGGGCAATGGTCAACTAAAACTCAAAACATATCAATACAGAAGAGGATCCTCATCCTTCTAAGGTAATTTGAGAGTCCCTAGCTTCGAGAACTGGTTTTCAAAGTATTCTTAGTAACACTATCAAAATTACACATGGCATGTTAACTGTGCAAACAGATCTCATTTACCTCTCTCTTGAATTCCTTGACAATATGCTGCAGCAAGGCCTGGTCAAAATCTTCACCACCCAAGAAAGTGTCACCATTGGTAGATTTCACCTCAAAGACTCCCTTCTGAATTTCCAAAATAGAAATATCAAAAGTGCCACCACCCAAGTCATAGACTGCAATACTAAGACAGAAAACAGAGAGAATACACCCTTTAAAGACAGTCTTTTGGCTTGAACACTTTCAAACTCATGAGACAGGGTGCAGATAGTCATGTGAACCTTTACATTGCATTCATAGGCTATTGTCTACAAAGGTGAAGGCTGATAGTGGGCCTGATCCTGCATTCCTTACACACCAAAAGTCCCCATTTGAAGACATCTGACTCCTATTTAAAGTGAGAGTTTGTGGTACACAAGGAATGCAGGATCACGCCCATTACGTAATTTCAGCACCTGGTTTACTGCACTATTCAATTCTTTCATCTCCTGGAGAACTGCTGAATACTAAGTTTTCCCCTGAAAAAGCCTTCTCTAAAAAGAGAGAGTTACCAAGCTGACATAATAGGCCCATTCCATGCACGTCTGGAATTCCTGACTTCAAATGAAAGTTCTGGGTGCATATGGACTGCATTATTGTGCCATTACATAACTTCGGTCATTGCTATTACATGCCTTACTAGGGAAGGCTTCTCCAGGAGAACATCATACTCACCAATGCTCTGTGCCAACCACTGACCAAAGTAGAAAGACTGGAACTGTATATTGCAGTTAAACCAGCCTTAATATTTTTATTAAAAAGGAGAGCGCATTTGTGGTTTGCCCCCCATAAAGTCACAAACAAATTAAGGTATGGAGCTAAAGCCCAGGCATTTCACAGTTATGAGACAGGTTTTGGGAAAGGCCAGAGGAAGGAGAGAGCGCTTACACAGCACTAAACTATGAACAATTCTCTTCAATAACATGAATTTACAGTTTGTAAGCTCTATCACAGCAAAACTGTTATGGTAATACTGACATGCAGAGGATAATAAAACTAATCTCTTAACAAGTACATTGGGAAACAAATGCTTTCCAGTAAACCAGAACCTGGATAGAGATTTTTACGCCAATTTAATCTTAAATATAAGGAACCTGTCAACTCAATCATCTTGAAGAACCATGCTAAGAAGTTATTACTAACCACAGTTGAGTATTCTTAAATTAGTGGTGTGCAGTTGTGCTGCTGTGGAGCTACTGCTAACTAATTTAAGATGCAGTTTTGGAATGAACATCTAAGATTCAGGGTTTTTGTTTTTTTTTTATTACTGTGGAATTAGTTTAGCAATAGGGTATGAACTAGTATCTTAAGCAGCACAAAGTCTTAAATTATTTACAAAACAGAACCCTAAAGTGCTCTGGCTAAGAGGGATGGGGATTACTAGCAGATATTTACACTTTGTCTTCAGCCTTGTCTAGACCGTAAGCCAGGGCAGCAGCAGTTGGTTCATTAATCACTCTCAGAACATTGAGTCCAGAAATCTGCCCAGCATCTTTGGTAGCCTGAAAAAGAGAAGACAGTTGACCAGTGAGAGAAGTTAAAATCTCTGCTTACCGACACAGGAAATCCAGGAGCTTGTGACCCTACCTGCCTCTGAGAATCATTGAAGTAAGCAGGGACAGTGATGACAGCATTCTTCGCTGAGTGTCCCAGGTAGTTTTCTGGAAAAGAAAAACCAGCAAGTTATTGTAATTAATAAAAACTTCAGACCCACTCTAAAATGTTAGTACTTTGTTTCTACTCCCTCAGCTATAAACAGAATAGGGGTCCTCAATCTGGGCTTTGTGACTTCCCTCCCTTTATGGAGGGATGGGAGAGGGTCCCAAAGCTTTTTTCATTTTTAACATGGGGGCCACAGTACGGAAGAGCTTGTGACCCCTTAGAATCGCAGTCACCTCAAGACATTTCTATGCTTTCCACTAGTGATCAGACAAAACTGGTTAGTGTGAATTCACCTATAACATTTGCAGAATTCTGTGCTTTTATAGGCGGTAGAAAACAATTCTGAGGCTATGTCTTTACTTTGGAATGTCTTATATTTGGTCAGACTGTCCACCCGTTTACTATCATTTGTTTGTCCAGTATAAATATTTTCCAAACAGGGTGATATACCGCAGATTAATGGGGACAAATAAAAATGTAATTTATGGTTAATCAGAAAAGCTCCTAGTTTTCTGGCACATCCCTATTCAGTATCATAACTTGCTGTTCTCTTTCAATCAATATTGAAAGTAGAAAGTCATCATTAAATGCAAACAAACTTGTGCAAGTATTTGGATGCATGCTACCCTCCCAGAGACTTCACAGTGCTTTATTTTGTTTGTTTTAATATCCTTACAGTATTTTATCCAATTTAATTTACAGCCTTTGTGGTGACTGGGCTATCTGGGATATGGGTTGGCCTGCTGCACAACACTAAAGACCGACATTTCCAAAATCTGGAGGCAATCTCTAACCTCTCGCACACTGTAAATCAGTCATCTAGGCCTCTCCTTCCATCCCTGCTAGCCATGTATAGTCAACACCCACTTGCAGTCTTACTTGTTGATTACTTGATATTGGGGTGCACAGGTGCTCGCCAACCCACACAGCAGCTGAGGAGTAGTGAGGGTTCCAAAACTAAATGTCAAACTACCCCACCACACTGTAGTTGGGGGATTTCCTTGAGATCACAGTAGGGATGGAAGGGGAAAGAATCCTCAGCTCTGTGGGCCATCACCCTGGCAGAGCTCCACAGCCACCACTAGCTAGGGAGAAGTACTTCACAACATGAGGTCCCTTTAACATTTCTTCTCTTGCTGATGGATATCAACTAGCCATGTAAGAACCAACCCACTCCCATCAATCTGCTTACCACATAATGCAACTGGGCAGAGCTTAACTCCACATGTAGAAAAGCAGCAGATTTAAGAAGCTGACATGTTACAGCTAGCTAGGCAGAGGACCTAACCCAGTCTGAACAGGAAGTCAAATAGCTGCTGTAGGGACCAAAGGCTAGCAGTTATTTGTGGCAGCAATCACTATGCTAAAGGAGGCAAGTATTAGAAGTCTGTAAATGGCAAGTTTTACAATATGCATGGTTATCTGGAAGAGATGAAGACAAGTGTGCACTCCTTCACAGCCAGCAGACAGGACTGACATTTTGTTTTAAACACTCATGTATTTCAAGACTCTGCAAATTGAGACTTCGAATAAGAGCAACCAGGATAATGCTTTGCCTGAAGCTCTAACTCGGTCAAATACCCTAAATTGGTCAGTACAAAATTAAGGGTCCTTCACTCTCCCAGAGGGTAAAAGATAACTTACTACCTTATCCTTACACAATCTGATGTAATTCAGGCCATGGTTTAGAAGGGTTCTAGAAGAAGGAAGTTTTTATTATGGCTGTAGTACGCCCAATATATTTATCAGACACCTAGTACCAATACCAAGGTTAAACTTGTGCTCAAACAAGTCAAACAAGGTAAACACCTTGCTGTACCAACCTGCAGTCTCCTTCATCTTCATTAATACAAAGGCACCAATTTGGCTTGGAGAATACAGCTTCCCATGCGCCTCTACCCAGGCATCACCGTTAGAGGCACGGACGATTTTAAAAGGAACATTTTTACTGAAACACAAGAATTTCACATTGAGTAAAGTTTGTCTAGAGAACACTAAATGCATCACACAAGACTTTAAATCATGATTTGAGGACTTCAGTAATTCAGCCAGAGGTTATGGGGTCTATTACACGAGTGGGTGGCTGAGGTTCTGTAGCCTACAATGTGCAGGAGGTCTGACTAGATGATCATGATGGTCCCTTCTGGCCTTTTAGTCTGAGTCTAAACCCTACTGTGAATACATAGCTAGTATTGCTGGTTAACCTGAAATTGGCAAAACTTAGTGATACCTTGGTTTTAAAGGGAGAGATCCTATAGTAAACCTTCCCCTAACAGCCTCAGATGTAAGGGAGGCATCTGAAAATACCATTTGCAAAGATCCCAGATGGAAACCACTGCATTTCTTGGAAAAGGTCAATACCAATCAGTTTGAGTCAGCTTTGACGTATCCTGGTATCAGTTACAGCCAAGGACCCTGAGTAACCTCCGTGTTGTCCAGTCTGCTCCCTTCCAAAGGGACCTATACAGGCGGTCAGACTCCTGACACCATTCTTCACTCAACTCTGAAATATGGACTCTGGAGCCCTCATTTGCTGCATTGCAGTTGGTGGTTGCTCCCCTTTCCCTCCACCCTTCTACCATTGCAACCGTTCAGCTACCCAGCCCAATCTTACTGCCCATTAAGTTCCTTGCTGCTCTCCTCCGCACTTTTCCTTTACAGCCACCCTTCCCCCATTACTCTCCTCTCCAGTGAGGACCTACCAGAACACCCAGTTTTTATCATGCACACAAGAGCTAAAATATGCTGTTGCTACAGAAGTCACAATTAGAACCCAATGTGTGTGCACATTGCTCTAATCCAGCAACAGTCTTATTGTAACGTGTCCTTTCACATCCCCCAGCTCCTCTGTTTTTTTTTATATCCATTTGTTATGTTAACTCTTTATTTACAGTAGACTTGTAAGTTCTCTGGGGGTAAATACAGTATTTTCTGAGTGCTGTAAAATAACCATCATAGCCTCTTGCTTGCTTAAGTCCAAAATAACTTAAGGCCTATACCATTAAAAAGCCAGAAGAATGTTTAAAAGCTTTCACACTAATCTGTGTTGGACAGAGTAATTTTGCATAAAATACCTGCATAAGATTGTTTTCTAGACTCAGGTACACAACTTTCTGCAATATTTTGCAGAAAGTGCTGGAATTAGGGATATACATTAAGTTGTAAATACACAAGAATTTCTGGGCATACAATAAAACCAGTGCGCACTTAAACTGAACAGTTTTATTTAAGAATCCCAGTGTAAACTTTGCCATAACTGCTTTTATGCAAACTTTAATTCATGTTAAACAAGATCAAACCAGTGGTCCACCTAGTCCAGAAGCCATCCTCTGACGGTGGCCAGTACCAGCTGATTCAGAGGTAGATGCAAGAAACCCAGTTGTGGACAATTAAGTCACATATGGAAAAGATTTTCCTAAGCCCACCCCCCGTCAGCTAGTGGTTGGCTTATATTTCTCATCCACTTAACTATCTAACCATATTTTGAATCCCTAAACTCCTGGCCTCTGATATCATGTGACAAATTCCACAGGATACTTTCTATCTAGTGCATAAAGTATTTCCTTTAGTAAATTGTAAGCATGCTGCTTTCCTTTTCATTAAATGTTTTTGTATTATGAGAGTTTCCTAAAGTGAGGAAAATAGCTTTGGAGTAGGACAAGCCACTAGAACTGAATTGCAATCCCAGGGAGAAGTGGCCATTAAATTACTGTTCCTCTCCCTCCCATGAAAAATAATGGCTATTCAGTATCCCAATCACAAGGCATCTGCTCACAACTTTTATATGATAGACATTATGTAGAAAGTATAACCTTCCTTGTAATTCAGTGAACATTATGTGTGCAGTGTTCTATAGCACGAGGATTCAATCAGAAGTGAGATGCAGGAAACCCTCAGGGCAGGGGCGCTCAGGGTTCTGAACAGTACAAAGTACAGTCAGCACTTTGTCATTTGATCCATTCTTCTTGCCAATGCAGACCGCACCAGCTATATTGCATTGTCAAGAACCAATTACACTTATGAGTCCACCCCTGAAAGCTTAAAAAGCATCATTAATAAATGCAGTGAAACACAGGCTAAACTTTTGAGGAATATGAGCAATCAACATGTGGGACACTACGCACGGAGTACCACGTCTCACAATGTGCAAACAGCACTTTGTTTTAGGCCATGCATGGGCACACTGCACTCTACAAATTCTCTTTCCAGAACAGGGGAATAACTTTAATTAGTTCTACTTACATATCTTTCTGTACTTCAGAATCATCATAGCGCCGTCCAATGAGACGTTTAGTAGCATAGAATGTATTCTGTGGGTTAGTTACAGCCTGTCGTTTAGCTGGCATCCCAACCAATCGTTCACCATCAGCTGTAAATGCTACAACAGATGGGGTAGTTCTGGCACCTTCGGCGTTTTCCAGCACCTACATAAAAACGTTAAGAGGTATAACCCAGGAAAACTACCTGTGAAAGTGGCAGCACTGATTCCCTCCCTTAGATACAGATTGTTATACACGAGTAGTCATCAGTTAGTTACTCACCTTTGCCTGTTTTCCTTCCATAACTGCCACACAGGAGTTAGTTGTGCCCAAATCAATACCAATAACAGCACCTTTGACTGCTTCTGAGCTGTAAAATATATTTAAAACTAATGTTAGGGTTACTGCAACCGGTGAAACAACTAGAAAGCTTTCTCTCCTCCCCTCCCCGCATCATCTTGCCAGGAATTACCTTTAAACCAGATTCTACCTGCAGCTGGGGAAGCAAATCCATTTTCCACTCTAGAGTAAGAGGAAATTGGAGAACAACCCAGCTTATGTTGGAAATCAACTTGGTATCATCAAATTGTGGTTCTGTATTAGATTTGGTCATCCCAGGCGTTTGTTGTGTCTAAATTCTTACTTGTTTTCTACATTCCACTGTGAAATCCCCTGGACTTTTTATTGGCTAGCATCATACTTTACATACTTAAGAGTCTGTACGTTATTTGTGAATGTGGTCCTTCAAAGACTGATGTCAAGTCAGTTCTAAACATCAAATCTTTCATATGAAAGGCCTTATTCCCTCTCAAGTAGAATTAAGCTAAAATAAGTAGGGCTGTCAAGCGATTAAAAAATTAATCGCACTGTTAAACAATAATAGAATACCATTTATTTAAATATTTTTGGATTTTTTTACATTTTCAAATATATTGATTGTACAGTGCTCACTTTATATTTTTTATTAAAAGTATTTGCATGTAAACAAAAAAAATAGTATTTTCTCAATTCACCTAATACAAGTACTGTAATGCAATCTCTATCATGAAATTTGAATTTACAAATATAAAACGTTCAAAAAACCTGCATTCAAAAATAAAACGTAAAATTCTAGAGCCTGCAAGTCCATTCAGTCCTACTTCTTGTTCAGCCAATTGCTCAAACAAGTATGTTTACATTTGTAGGAGATAATGCTGACCACTTGTTTACAATGTCATCTGAAAGCGAGAACTGGAGTTCTCATGGCACTATTGTAGCCAGTGTCCCAAGATATTTACGTGCCAGGTGTGCTAAAGATTCTTATGTCATCCCTTCATGCTTCAACCACCATTCCAGAAGACATGCGCCCATGCTGATGACGGGTTCTGCTTAATAACAATTCAAAGCAGTGCAGACCGACGCAAGTTCATTTTCATTATCTGAGTCAGGTGCCAACAGCAGAAGGTTGATTTTCTTTTTTGGTGGTTCAGGTTCTCTGGTTTCCGCATCGGAGCATTGATCTTTTAAGACTTCTGAAAGCTAGCTCCACACCTCATCTCTCTCAGATTTTGGAAGGCACTTCAGATTCTTAAACCCTGGGCTGGTCTACACTGGGGGGCAGCGAGGGGAGGGGGGGGGAAGAGGGCTCGATCTAAGATACGCAACTTAGTTCGACTTACCTAGCCATCCTCACGGCGGCAAGTCAACCGCCGCGGATCTCCCGTCGACTCCGCTTACTCCTCCTGCTGAGGTGGAGTATGGGCATCAATTCGGGGATCGATTTATTGCATCTAGACGAGACGCGATAAATCGATCCCCGATAGATCAATTACTACCCACTGATCCGACGGGTAATGTAGAAGTGGCTCTTGAGTCAAGCGCTGTAGCTATCTTTAGAAATCTCACATTGGTGCCTTCTTTGCGTTTTGCCAAATCTGAGTGAAAGTGTTCATAAAATGAACGTGTTGGGTCATCATCAGAGACTGCTATAACAGGAAATATATGGCAGAATGCGGGTAAAACAGAACAGGGGACAAACAATTCTGCCCCAAGGAGTTCAGTCAGAAATTTAATTAACACTTATTTTTTTAAACAAGTGTCATCAGCATGGAAGCATGTCCTCTGGAATGGGGGCCGAAGCATGAAGGGGATACAAATGTTTAGCATATCCGGCACGTAAATACTTTGCAATACCGGCTACAAAAGTACCATGCAAATTCCTGTTCTCGCTTTCAGGTGACATTGTAAATAAGAAGAGGACAGCATTATCTCCTGAAAATGTAAACAAACTTGTTTGTCTTAGTGATTGGCTGAACAAGAAGTAGGGGTGGGGGGAGTTGTTGGTGTTGATTGGGGGGGGGGGGGGGGGGGGGGGGGAGTGCAGTCACCTAACAAAAAAAGAAATCTACATTTGTAATTTGCACTTTCAGGATAAAGATTGCACTAAAGTACTGATATGAGGTGAATTGAAAAATACTATTTTTCATCATTTTTACAGTGGAAATATTTGTAAGCAAAAATAATATACACTTTGATTTCAATTATAACACAGAATACAATATATATGAAAATGTAGAAAAATGTCCAAAATGTTTAATACATTTCAATTGGTATTCTATTATTTAACAGTGCAATTAAAATGGCAATTAATTGCGATTCATTTTTTAAAATTGCAATTAATTCAAAGTTGAGTGAGTTAACTGATTAATCAACAGCCCTAAAAATAATTAAAGTGATCAGAATTACTAGCTGTAGCTTTTTATTTCACCTTTACAATAATTCCCCCTATCCACAATTTTGATTACAAATTCCCACGTAAAAGGCTATTTCCTGCAATCTAACCTGGAAAATCCATAACAGATTTATTCATTCATATAGCAAGCATAAAAACTGTAGTACATTTATGAAGAGTTAACACAGAAATACAGGTTTTTTGTTGTCAGAGCCCCTCATTTGTATCTAATAATTTAGATGTTAGTAGTCACACCTGCTTGAAAGCAGCTGCCTGGAGGAAAAAGACTATGAAAAGTGCTCAGATCATATTATTAGGCAATTCTCAGTATGGAAAAGTACACATCTATAGATAAAAGGGATGAACTAAGGCCCTGTTGAGGTCCTCTGAGCCTGGGGTGTTTAGAGCTACAGCTAGCTTTCTTTTTGAAATAAGACATGCTGACATTTTTAAGCCTTGACTGTGGGGATAATATGATGGGTGGTATTTCCAAATGAACTGATTTACAGGGAGGTGCTGCTTTTGGGGGAGGTTGAATATCCTCTTTCCTTAGTTTACTTGAGAAGTCTTGTCTTCAGTGGCAATTATACCAATTTATTAGACATGCAATGAGCAGAGATAGGGAGGTAGCCCCAGGTATGAGCTTTTCCTCCAAGGTCTCACCCCATTCTCCCCACCACCCAACCCTCCCATCCCTCTCCCCGAGCTACCTTACCTCCATGACTTAGTTTATTTGTCTCCAGTGCTAAGGACTTACATCAATTATATTGTTTTCATCAAGTTATACAACAGACCAGAATCCCTGAGGTTTATTTTTACCTTGGATTAACAAATTAAGAAAAACTGCAGAATATATTGTGAGGGAGCACAAACCACTTCAAAGAAAAAAAATTAATGTAAACTGATCCGCAGAGCTGTGGAACCTTCTCCAACACAATATTAGAAGATAATGTTGATGATGCATCAGGATTAGTAGATAGTACTTTATCACACCCATTTAATGTTCGGATTTCACAAGAAAGGGGGATTCCTAAACAGAATAACCTTTTTCAGGGATACAGAGTTTTAAGTGTTTCCTGAAAAAGTGAGGGAAACAAATTAGGAGACAGAGTCAGTCTTGAGAAATCACCAAGTTTTGCAAATTCTAATACACACACAATTTTCCTCCATTACTTTATATTGGACAGCAGAAGATTGGTATATTGATTATGCTCACAAAAATGTTAAGTTTCATTGGCGTCTATGGAACAAACTGATGGATTAAATGAAGTTAAAGAGGTTTTATTAAGTTTCTTCTTTGTGTTGAAATAAATAGGTTTGTTTGGAATTTTATTAGGTCTAAGAACTTTACCTATAGCAGGAAATTTTTTGCATACTTAGTATCTGATTATTTATGAAATGCTGTGCCAGTAGAGGCCATTTCGTTTCTCCTTAATTAACCATACACACATCTGACCAAGGATTTCAAATTATGAAGCTAGAGTCAATTTAGGTATCAAGACTATTACAGTTTTTTGTTTTTCTTGCAGTTCAATCTTTTCCTCAAAAAAAAAAAGGGGGGGGGGAGACGGAGGGAGAGAAGAGAGATACTTACGCATACTTCCTACTTGATACTGTTCTGATAACATCTTGACCGAGAGTATTCCAGACTGCCTATAAAATAAAAATCAGGATATTACAGCAATGAGAGGTTTCTTGCATCTTATTTCGGGTAAGATTACCTCACATCCAGTATTTTAAAAGGATCTGTAGCTATGCTACCTTCAAATAATAAAAAGTGATACACCCCCACTACCACATTAGCTTTGTGTTTAATCTTCAAAATTCCTTTTACTTAACTGAAGACTAATCGAGGACTCAAGAAAATATTTCAATATATTATACAGCCACAGAACATTTACCTTAAGTTTTATTTGTTGTTTATATGAAATGTGAACATTTTAAGACCCATATTATCCGAGCTGAGCAAGTTGCTAGTATAGAAGATTCTTGCTATGAACATGCACAAGTTAAAGTTGTTGCAATTGCTGCAACGCGTAAAGCTGAACCTTTAGCATGACACAGGCAGCAGCAGATAAACATTAAACAAGTTTCTTGAAATTTCCTCAAGGGGTAGACTAGATGACAGTGCTTCAGAGTTTCATTCTTTCAACTAGGTTTAAGAGATGCTGGATGAAACACATCAGTGTTTTTGAGTTTGTAACCTCATAACACATCTTAGGACAAATAAAATCCCATCATGAGAAGAAAATACTGCTTTGTTAATACGTCAGAGACTACAAACCCCTCCTGCTTAGCATACACTTTGACCTGGGGATGAGTGAGAAGAGGAAAGGCAGGAGAGAGTAATGGCTGAAGCCTGGTCTACACTTAAAAATTAGATCAACCTAGCTACATTATGTAACTAATGTCACACCCTGCACACTGCAGTTAGGGTGACCTAATGCCCGGTGTAGACATGGCTAGGTCAATGGAAGGATTTTTTTGTTGACCTAGCGATCACCTCTTGGAAAGGAGGATTAACTACATTGATGAAAGTGGTTTTTCTGTCAGTGAGGGAAACACCATAGCTATGCCACTGTAAAGCATCCTGAGACCGTGACAGAGTATCTCTCTGTACACAGACCAGGGAGTTCAGAAACTAGGTTACTGTTCAGCATTGAAAGGGTCTTGCAATACAATCTCCATTATCCTTGAACTACTTAACCATTTGCCTCATCTGTAAAATGGGCATAATATTTATTTACCACAGGGAAGTAGAAATGCTTAGCCAATTTAAGATTCTCATTACAGGGCCAGATACAACTCCCATTAAAACTAAGGGGAGTCTTTCCGTTTCAAATCCCCCAAGTTACCTTTAAAAATCTCTTTCTTGTCTGTCAGCAATACCAACTAACAAATGCTCCTTAACTAAAGATTCTCTACTAATTTTCGCAGTTTTGAGGGAGCAAACAGAGAAGACACAAAGCTGTTTACTTTTAAAAACAGTTCCTAGAACAGGTACTTAGATTAGCTGAAAGCCAACAGTAGTATAGCTGAACTCTGGCACTAAACTCGGTCAACACATGCTGACAATGAAGGTCAAAGGAAGAGCCCCCGCCCCTAAGTACCAATGACTCTGTGTTGAGCCACTTTTATTAGATATTCCCATTCACCAGTCTGGATGTTAAAATCAGAAATCTCTTGCTCTTACAGTTAAATCCATTTTAAACGCCCAGATTCCAAAAGCGCCCTCCCCATTTCCAGCTGCCCCAGTTCTCTGGTGCTCCCTCATCATTAACCTCTCAGCACCTAACGGACCCATGAACTCATCCGCCAGCAGTACAGGCCGGCCGGGATGGACAGGGAACGAGACCGAGGTTAAAAGACTTGCGCCAAGTGGCCTTGGGGCAGCCACCGATCCAAGCTGGAGAGTTACACAACCCCGCACGATGCTGGCCCTGGACTCGCCCCGGAGCTCAGCACAGGGCTGCCAGCACCAGGGCCTCCGCCAGCCATCGGCCCCCGGCCTAGGCACCCCCTCCCTCCGTCTCGGGGCCCCACCGCGCAACTCGCCGGCAGAGCCCGGCCGTGACCCCCGGGGGGGCCTTATACGGGTGCCCCCCGCCAGCACCAGGGGAGGCCGGCTCCTGCACCCCTCCCCCATCCTCGGCCTCCCTACACCCCGCACCCCGAGGGTGCCGCCCCCCACGCCTGCCCCCTCGCTTCCCACCTCCCCCAAATAACGCGCGGGGGGGGCCGCCGCACCAGCCCCCCACGGACCCGGCTCCGCACCTGAGCGAGGCCGGGGCTGGGAGCGGTGCCCCGGCAGGGCAGCAGGTGGAAGCGGGCGGCGGTGCGGCTGGCGCTCAGCATGGTCCGGGTGTGGCGGGCTGGAGACTCTCACGCGGAGAGGAGAATGGGGACTGCGCAGCAGCTCTTCTGGAAACCTCCACCCACGTGGGCCGGGTCAGCTCACCCCGACGGGGCTGGCTGCTGCAAAAGCCTGACCCCGCAGCAACGCCTCAGCGCCCCGCGCCGCAGCGGAGACTATGCGGCGGCTCCGCGCAGCACCTCCCCGCGCGCGCTACCCGATCCCTCGCTGCGGCCGACAAGCCTCCTGTGAAGCGCTGGCACCCCGGGGGAGTTCCACACAGGCACTGTGAAGGGCAGCTGGGGTCCTGACGGGCACTGCGTACTCAAGGTCGGACGGGATGAAGAACTGGGAAATTGCAGCGGCCTTGCGTCAGGGCGACTGCACACTACGCTTGCGCCGGTTAGAGGCAAGAGCGCATGCGTTGTCTGCTTAGGGACGTCTGCATGGCTCATGCGCAGATGAGCCGAAGGGAGGTGGCTGTTTCCGACGCCTTACTGATCATGCGCAGTCGGAAGGCTGCCGAGTGACCACGTGTGCTCTGCTCCCAGCGGTGGCTGGCAGATTTGTGCTACTGAGCCGCTAGGGGTGTGGGAAACCAGCCCCGGCGGGGGCCGGGGCCCTGGGGGAAAAGCCCGGCGGGTGTAGCTCCGCAGGCACAGCTTCCCCGCGCAAGAATAGGCGGCTCGGCTCCCCACTCGCTGCTGGCAGTACAGGGCTGTGACACAGGGTCACGCCTGCGCATAGCAGGGCGAGTCCCTCCTGCCCTGACTCCCTTGTCCTGTTTGTTCCATGCAGGACATTGGCCTTATGGGTGCCTGGCCCAGCGTGGCACGCCCATGGGCAGCGCTGGCTATAGAGCCCTTAAAGCCAGGAGGCTGCTCCCTGGGTGCGGGGGCCACACTGCCCTGAAGAGAGGTCTCTCCGTGTGCTGCAGCAGGCATGCTGATCCTGTTAACCTGCCCTGCCATGCCGCCACACATGGGTGCAGCATGCTCTGTGTTTCACATCAGCATTTTCAAAAATGACCCCTGCCCAACCTCAGCCACTTGGGGCCTGCTTTTCTGAGTTGCTGAGCCCAGATGCAGTAAATGGAGATTCTAGTTGCTCCGTATTCTGAAAATTGGGCCCAAGATGTCTCAGACTGGGCACCCAAAAGTGAGGCACACAAACTCTCCGGCTACTTTTCAAAAATTTGGCCCATGTGATTGCCCTGGGTCGAGTAGTTAGTCAGTTTTGGAACCTAGCATGGGACCCAGAGGTTCCAACTCCCAGTCCTGCTCTTAACCATTTATTTCCCAACTCTGCCACTTGTGCATTTTGTTACCCCCGATTTCCACATATATTTGCACAGGCTTTCCCATTAGTACATAATAGATATGAACAAGTGCAGTTCACACTACTCTAAAAGCTTGTTTCAGTCTCTGTAAGACAACAAACACTACCTTAGGTCACGTTCGGAAGCTGATCGTCACAGCCAGAAAGGCAGGGAACAATTTTCAGCTATTGAAACCCTGCATTCTGTAGGATCTGAATCTATTGGAGGGAGAGGGGGCTGTGTTCAGATAAATAGATAAATGAGTTGGAAGTACAAACAATATACCCATGTAAGCGTATCTGTGGGTGCTGCTCTGTCACATTACCAGACGGGGGCAGCAGAGTGCCATGCTAAAGTTGCATCTCTTTCAGACTGTTCTTGTGAATTATGAGCAGTATGAGAAAGACAACTTAATTCAAATTACTGACAAATAGCTTGCAAGTATTGGCAAGGCTGCAATTAAAGCAAAAGTGCTCTCAGAGGGAGCTGTCTTGAACAATTGTCTGCAACAATCCCCCTTGTTTTCTTTTCATTTACAGAGTCAACGATAGAAAGAACGTCTATCCAATCCTGCCGAAAATGAGCCTCTAAGGCCAGGTCTACACTACCCCCCTAATTCGAACTAAGGTACGCAACTTCAGCTACGTGAATAACGTAGCTGAAGTTCGAAGTACCTTAGCTCGAATTAGTTCGAACTTACCTTGGTCCACACGCGGCAGGCAGGCTCCCCCGTCGACTCCGCGGTACTCCTCTCGGCGAGCTGGAGTACCGCAGTCGACGGCGAGCACTTCCGGGTTCGACTTATCGCGTCCAGACTAGACGCGATAAGTCGAACCCAGAAGTTCGATTTCCAGCTGTCGAACTAGCGGGTAAGTGTAGCCAAGGCCTAATTCTTGGCTCAGTTGCACTAACTGTACAGGCCGCTATCAACAAAGCAGCAGCCAATTCAATTCAGTACTCCACAAGGATGTTGTAAGAACAAATGAAAAAAGCAGCTCTCTTGAGTAGCTGAACTCAGTGCCTAAACATTTCCTCCATGTCACTGCAGGGGTAAGAGGCTGAAGTTTCCTGCAGCAGCTCTGGGTACAGTGCCCTTGGAATGTTGGTGATTTAATATTTCAGAATCTAATTGATTTTAGCTGGGAGCATACTCCTGAAAAGTCAGTGCCCCTATTTACAATTTCCAGATGTGGCCTTGCGCGGGCCTGGGATGCAGCTGGACTCAAGGCTCAGTGGATGATCTAAAGAACCATTGCTGAAATGTCACACATCCATCTTTCACCACACTAAGTGCAAGATCTTTTGTGTTAATTCAATATGCCCTGAATTAACTTACTGGATTCTATTTTCCCCTGCCTCTTTACACTCCCTTTTGCACCACTGATGCTATTCTAACTGACTCTTTTCTTTCCTTGCCCTGTTCTCATCTCCAACCCTTCTTCCATGCAGTTCCTACTCAGACCTGGTCCATTCTCCTGCCGAATCTTTGTCTATGTGATTCCCTCCCTGACCTTGTCTGCCATGGATCCTATCCATCTCTCCTCCTCCAAGTACCTGAATGAAACAGACACTTCCTGACAGACAATGTGACATTCCCCTCACCACTCAGTCACTCTGAACCTGAATCCTGCAAGATGCCGAGCAACTCTTGAAAGATGCCCAGTGCTCTCAACTCCCATTGAGTTCTCAGGGTTTGGAGGATGCTCAGTGCCTTGCAGGATTGGGCCCTATATTTGCAGTTTCCTGGATCTGAGCCTTTCTAGGGAAGGGCGCTGGTGTGAGGAGGGGCCATGAGGAAGAGAAGAGGGCTGGTAGGGTGTGTTTCATCATCATATACAATGGTGTGATTCCCTGAGGATTCTGCGACATTGACTCAGTCTCCCAGAATACCTTTCTGGACCCACATTAGGTTCTCTCACAAACCGCTCTTTAAGGAGCTATGCGGGGACCTGTGGGATGGGTACCCACAATGCAGTGCCATTGAAATGGTAAGAGGGAGTCGTGTGTGCAGATACAATTAACCAGTTTTATGCTAGTTGGTATGGTTAGTGAAGACACTTCGCAACATTTCAGGACCAAATTATTCCAGAGCCACGCAGCGTTCTAGCCTTGAAATGGTCTAGTCAGCTAGTGCAAAGATGAGGGAGAGACAACACAAAAATATCCTGCCATAGGGTTGTGTCCTGCTCCCATTGAAGTTAATAGCAAAACTTTAATTGACTTCAGTGGGGACAGCATTGGGTCCTAACTGATTTTTGATACGGTTTAAGTCAGTTTCAATTTGTTTGGGGAAACGTCTTGTTAGTTCAAGCTGCAGTTGTCTTAAGCAGATTCCTCCGTAACTGGCAGCGTGCAAAAAGGTTACATGCAATCTTCAGTGAAATTAGTATGTTATAAAACATCTGTCATTGCCAAGGCAACTTAAATCCATAGACAAATGTGACAAGTTCTGCAGGGAGCTGTGCATTAGCTTCTCCACAGTAATTAGTTCCTGTCTGCAGTGACTCTAAGGCAGCTGCTGCTCTCTGGCTCCTAGGTGTATTTTGTACATGCATTGCTGATATGTCCTACTACGAAAGGGTCTGGAAGAGCAGGCTTTGGAGTCAGCTATACCCCAGTCGCTTTCCTACACACAGAAATTAGGTCCAATAGAAAAGGCACTGGCTGATCAAACATAACATGGAGTCAAGCTATATCTAGGATTCAAGAGCCCAAATGGAGAATATTAGGAGCCAAATTCTGCTCTGTGTTATTGTTACAGTGTACAGGCCCATAATAAGCAACAGATATTCAAGTCAATGGGAATATTCATGTGCTTAAAGTTAAGAATGTGTGGTGGGGCGGCTGCACTTGTACCTTGGTAATTGTCAATGAGGATCCCAGCTGTGCACAGGCAGAAAAACGGTTAAAACAGCCTTGGGGAGGCTGTGCAGAACCCAACCAATTGGAAGAGGGCTTATTGAGCCAGCCAATAGGGAGAAGACTTAGTGGAGCAGCCAATCAGGGCCAGGCTGGCCCATATAAGAAGGGCTGCTGAGCAGCTCAGAGGCAGTCTCTTCTTGGGGGGGGGGTAAGGATGAGGGGCTGCCCTGTAGGAGGGTTGAAAGGGACAGCAGCATGGACAGAGCAGTGCTAGGCAGGGTCAGGGTCAGGGGGAGCAAGAAGGAGTTCTAGCCTGACAGCTGTCAGCCTGAGGTCCTGATACAAGGGAGGAGAAAATACTAGGGCTGTGGGGAAGTGGCCCAGGGAAACAGGTGGTGGAGTAGGAGAAGGGGCAGTATGTGCCTGCTGGCTATAGGGTCCCTGGGCCGGGACCTGGAGTAGCGGACAGGCCTGGGTCTCTCCCTCCCCCCCGGCCACTTTTCACTGAGGTGAATGGCCAATGCATGGACTACAGTTTGCCACTGAGGTGAGTGGCTAGACCAAAGACTGCAGTTTGCCACTGTGACATTCCCCTGGTGTTATCTGGACTGGTGATCTGCTAGGTCACTCCAATCCTTGACTCTGGAAGCCAGCCTTACCCTGCTCTGCTGTGAGAACCCCCACTCCTAGGCTGTTTACACACAGCCTCTAGCATGTAAGCTTCTTGGATTGTGCAACCGAATGACACTAGCCAATATCTCTGGTCCCAGACAATCCTAGGAACCTCTGTCTTGCGGTGTCCAGTTATGCCCGCTGGATGCTGCAAGCTTATATGAGTTTGTCAATTTAACAAAGAAATTGATATGCACCAGGCTTGTTATCCCAAGGGAAGTCTCTGACATGCTTCAAACCAAACACACTGCTCCAGGTAGAATAAACAAACAGATTTATTAACTACAAAAGATAGATTTTAAGTGATTATAAGTCAAAACACAATAAGTCGGATTTGGTCAAATGAAATCAAAATGCATTCTAAGCTGATCTTAACACTTTCAGTGCCCCTACAAATTTAGATGCTTCTCACCACAGGCTGGCTGGTTACCCTTCAGCCAGGCTCTCCCCTTTGATCAGCGCTTCAGTCGCTTAGTAGTGATGTCTATAGATAGAGGTGGAAGAGAGAGGAAGAGCATGGCAAACGTCTCTTCCTTTTATCATGTTCTTTCTTCTCTCTTGGCTTTGCCCACCCTTCAGGGTCAGGTGAGCATTACCTCATCATAGTCCCTGACTGACTCACTTGAAAGTCCAACAGATCCTTTGTTGCTGCCTATGCCAGTGTCCTTTGTTCCTGTGAGGCTGGGCTGGGTTTGTCCCGTACATGCCCTGATGAGGTATGAACTGCCCCTCTGTTCCTGGAGAGCTTTGCCTGGGCTTGTTTTAAGCCATGAGGACACATTTTCAATCTCATAACTATATACATGAAATTACAACCTATAACATTACTATAACAACAATACTCAGTGCATTATGAGCCTTCTGAAGACACCCAACATGACAAACTTTACATTGGATACCACACAATCATATTATCAGGATGAACATGGGAGTGCAGGGTGTTTTCCCGAGATACAGAGTGTCACAGCCACCGAGGCAAGTGGCTGGACTAGGACTGTTGGGTCCCCTGGAATGGGGGAGAGAACTGAGTGGGGCATAGCCAGAGGGCTGTGTCCAGGAGAGGACACTGCAGTCTGGGGAGCAACATGGGTCCTAGAGGGGGAGGCGAGAGTGATGATGGATGAGACACCACTAGATAAGGGTGCTCTGGTGAAATGAGAGCTAATTCCCAGGATGGCCAGCAGGAGGTGCTGCGGTGGTGAGTCATGCCCCGTTACAATGTTCTTGAGTAGTTTGCTGGATCGGGGCCTGAACAGAGACAAGACACAACAGGTGAGCGTAGAAAACAACCAAGAGGTGGCAGGGAGAAGAGTTGAGAAGATCAAGGTGAAAAATGGGGTTCATAGGTGGTATGTTCATCTTTGTTAAGGGAGTAAGAGAGGTTAAGGAATCACTGACAGGACACTTGCCTAGCCATTATCATTAGGCACTTTACCATGGGCATCACAGGGGATGGGAGTCTTCAGAAGTTATTTGGTGGAGGACAGGAGTGGCTGTATAAATTGATTCGGTATGGGTGTTCAGCACATAGATGGGAGACAATTGTACCATGCTCATCACTTGGGTAACCCCGCTGCCTTCAAGAGTTACTCCAAATTTACCTCAGCACAACTGATACTAGAATCTAGTGCAGCTGGGATCCTCATTGACAATTACCAAGGTACATTTTATCAGCTACGTGGATATGAATTTTATTACTTGATCATGGCCTAGAGGGAGACTAGAAAGTCATATGGAAACAACAGAACAAGTAGACAAAAATCTTTAGAGCTGCTTTAGAGTCTGTTAGCAGCTCACAAAAAAATCCTTCCTACTGTTTAAGTGTCAGTGACTTGTCACTTGTGCTAAAGATGCAGACCACAGTGGGAAGCAGCAAACCACATTTCACTCTTGCACAGTCGCAGCTGTTGTGATAGGTATGTGAGGCATCCCCAGGAACCGGAATAATGAAGGCAATTAGCATGTTACAAATGAGAACCTCCCCTTTATACATTCTGTAGATTGTTTCCCTGCTCTGAAGCTTTTCACAGATAAAAAATGAAAACCACTGACAGAGGGAGGTTCCAGAAAGCCTAGTTCAGTTCAGTGAAGGTTTGATCTCTGTACAAAGAGCCATATTCCAAGAAGGCTAGCTGTTTACATGTTCAGGTTAAAGAAGACACAGGTAAAGGATGGGGCCAACCTAGCCTGAGTCCATCAGTCCACAGGTGGGAGCTCTGACTGGGTAAGATTTACAATTAAGCCACAATCTCTTGTACATTTAAAGTGGAACATGAAGTCCATGCAACAGCACATTTAACTCAAAGTAAATATTTGTGTCTGTTCAAAGCCCACACAAAGCCAAGGCAGAAAGAGGTTAGTGGTCTGTGCAGGAGATGAAGGCCAAATCTTCAGCTGGTCTAAAGCAGTATAGCTCCCTTGACTTCAAGGGAATTACACGATTTGCACTGACTAAGGATCTGGCCCAAGTACCTAAATCCATCATGCAAGGCTTCCTGAAGTAGGGTGACCAGACAGCAAATGTGAAAAATCGGGACGGGGGTTGGGGGTAATAGGAGCCTATATAAGAAAAAGACCCAAAAATCGGGACTGTCCCTATAAAATCGGGACATCTGGTCACCCTATCCTGAAGGGTCAAGTGTGGAAAGAGGACAGTCCAGCTGGAGTTAATAACCAGACAGGACCAGGGCCGGCTCTAGGATTTTTGCCGCCCAAAGCAAAAACAATTTTGGCCGCCCCCCCCCCTTATTTAATTACCCCACCCCGGCCCCGCCTCAACTCCGCCCCTTCCTCAAATCCCCAGCCCTGCCTCCTCCCCAAAGGCTCTCAAGCCTAGGAGGGAGGGGGAGAAGCGGCGCCGCGCCGCGGCCACTCGGAGTCTCCCACTCCTTCCCAGGTTTGAGAGCCTGGGAGGGAGAGGGAGACTCCGAGTGGCCACGGCGTGGGCGCTGCTTCTCCCCCTCCCTCCCAGGTGCCCAAGCCTGGGAGGGAGGGGGAGCAGCGGCACGCGAAACGGCCGCTTGGGATCTCCCCCTCCCTCCCAGGTTTGAGAGCCTGGGAGGGAGGGGGAGACCCTGAGCCGCCGCGGCGCGCGAAACAGCTGATTCGCGCGCCGCGGCTCCCCCTCCCTCCCAGGTTTGAGAGCCTGGGAGGGAGTGTGAGTAGCGGCGTGCGAATCAGCTGTTTTGCGCGCAGTGGCAGCAGCAGCGGAGGTGAGCTAGGGAGGCCGGGGCACATTTTTAGGGGCGGCATTCTGGTGCCGGCCATGCCTCCCCTAAAAATGTGCCGCCCCAAGCACCAGCTTGTTTTGCTGGTGCCTAGAGCCGGCCCTGGACAGGACACACAGGAGAAGTCAGGCATCAGAGATGGTGAGTGGGTTATCCTTATCTAGAAGCAGCTGGTCAAGGGAATACAAGTGCTTGTGAGATGGGTGATTTCCCTGAGGAGAGAGGACAAGGCTCAATCAACAAACCTCCTGAGTGGGAGAGCCTGACTAGGACTCCTATGCAAAAGACAGACTATACCTAGGTCTGTATTTTCCCCCCAAACCAATCTGTCTGTCTGCTCTGAGCCAAAACTCTGCTACCTTTACTCTATTAAAATCAATGGGGTCACCTGAGAAGTATGGCACTGCTCAGTGAATAAAGGTGGTGGAATCAGACCATTTTGGAGTGGGAGAGACCAACCAGATAGCTCCAGGAAAGGGAAGACCTAGGCTTGGACTAGAAGTGTTCTTCACCCTCCACTAAGGAACTGACCCTGGCAAGGCAAGGGTACATCCATGGAATTGTTTTACCTCTTTTAAGCAACAAAATGACTTCTTCTGGAGACATGTCCTTTTTGACCCAGTAGTGAGCACTTGGGTGAGTTGATATCTACACAGTGGCGAGGTCCAAGATTATTACTGGTCTTACAAAATGCTCAGCAAATATTATCAGGGATTCTGAGAATGAGGAATTTAACTTCAATCGGGAAACACTTACCTGGCATAATAAAGAATCAATATCCTGTGTCATAAACTACTACAACTAAAACTAACACATATAAAATAGTGGGCTACAGTGGAGGTAGAAATAAAATAGAATTATGAGCCCATCTAGATCCTGTAAGGCAGAGGCAAACTATGGCCTGCGGGCCATATCCGGGCTGCGGGACCCTCCTGCCCAGCCCCTGAGCTCCTGCCCTGGGAGACTCGCCCCCGGCCCCTCCCCCACTGTTCCCCCTTCCCCGCAGCCCCAGCTTGCCCCGCTGCCGACGCAATGCTCTGGGCAGTGGGGCTGCGAGCTCCTGGGGCAGCAAAGCTGCAGAGCTGCGGCCTGACCTGGTGCCCCGTGCTGCGCGGTGGCGTGGCTGGCTCCAGCTGGGCAGCATGGCTGCCTGTCCTGCTGCTCTGGGTGGTGCGGCTCTAGCCCCGCCAGCCACTGGTGCTCCAGGCAGCGCGGTAAGGGGCTGGGGGCATGGAGCAGGGGGGATTGGATAGGGCAGGGGAGTTCGGGGTGGTGGTTAGGGGGCAGGGGTCAGGGCGGTCAGAGGGCAGGGAACAGGGGCTTGAATGGGGGAAGGGATCCCCGGGGGGCAGTCAGGAAGGAGTGGGGGTTGGATGGGGCGGCAGGGGGCAGTCAGGGGCAGGGGTTCCGGGGGCGGTCAGGGGACAGGGAGAAGGGGTGGTTGGATGGGACAGGGGCCCCAGGGTGGCAGTCAGGAAGGGAGGGGGATTGGATGGGGAGGCAGGGGGTCCGGGGCGGGGGGGAGGGGGCACGCTTGGCTGTTTGGGGAGGCACAGCCTCCCCTAACTGGCCTGCCATACAATTTTGGAAACTCAGGCCAAAAAGTTTGCCTGCCCCTGTTACTAGTATAACTTCAAAAATCCATGTGGCCTATGAGGTCTCCCTCCAGTGAGAAAGCACATCAACCCTTTGTCTGAATGATTTGCAATCTTGGGGCTTTAAAAATCAGCGGAGGGATGATGCAGAGGTTGGAGCATTACCCTGGTATATATTAATCTGGGTTAAGTTATCTCCTCTGCCACAAACCTCCTGGGTGACCTCGGGCAAGTCACTTAGCCCCACCTGTGCCTCAGTTCCCCATCTGTACAACGGGAATACCAGCACTGCCCTGCCTCATGGCGTGGTGTGAGGAGAAGTACATTAGTTTCTGAGCACTTCACAATTTTTACAGTAATGGGGGCCAGATAAATACCCAAAGTGGATAGATTGGTGCTCCTGCATTCCCCAGATCCATGGCTGGATTCCTGCAATGTCCTATGCTTGGCGCATACGTGCAAACTTCAGCCATGTGCCTTTTTAAGGGGGGAGACTGGCATGAGTACATGAGCACAAAACAAAGATGCTCTTCATTGGCTCAGTCTGCTTCTGGGTGCAATTCAGTTAGCATCCATAAAGCCCTAAATAGCCTGGGACTTGGCTGGCTTCCCGAGAGCACTGTCACTGTTACGGAAACACGAGCTCATGTTTTGAAGCAGATGAGTAAGACAACAGCTCTGAACCCCACTGCACTGTAACCCAGGGGAGCTCTGCCACTGACTTCAGTGGGGGTAGGATTGGGCCCATGTTGCCCCACTGGTGCAAGTATTGCTGGTGGCATTGCTATAGTATAGGCCCACATGGCCATCTCGCTGACACCTCCAGTTTGTGCTGCTCAGGATGAATATACGTTTGTCAGAAGATTTGTGCTACTGTACACGGCATGTTCCGCTGTGTAAAAAGCTGACAGTAGCCAAGGAAGATGATGCTGATAAATCACTATTAAGGCCCCATAAAAACCCTGTGAAATTCATCTACTGCCAGGAAACCAAAGGCTGCACAGTGCTCAGCACCTTGTCAGACAGAGCCCTCACGGAGCAACAATATCTGCTCCCTGCTCTGTAACTTGAGGCCTCTGGGTATGCCAAAATCGCATTAGCTTTTTCAATTGCCATATGCCAGAGATTCTCAAACTGTGGTCCGTGGACCACCAGTGGTCTGCGAGCTCCATTCAGGTGATCCACAGATAGTTCCCTCTAAGGTGAGTGCTTGAGCGGCCGCACACAAGAAAATGAAGGGCCACCCACCTAATTAGTGGAACCGTGCAGGCACTAATTAGGTGCCTGGACGCTGGAGAAGACTCACATGTAAGGTAAGATGGTGGCCTTGAGGAGAATAAGGGGTAGGTGGGAGGGGGCAGTGGAGTGAGGCGAGGAGGTGGGGGAATTTGGGACATGCAGAGCTGCGGCGGCCAGAGAAAGAGGCGACTTTCCCCAGCTCCAGGGTTGCAAGTGCCTGGGAGAGATGTCCCTCCTTCCCAGCCTCAGCTCTGTGGCTGCTGTGGTGGGGGAGAGACCCCCCTCCTTCCCAACCACAGCTCGCGAGCTGCTGCGGTGGGGGGAGAGAGGGAGAGACCGCCCCCTTCCCAGCCCTGGCGGGGGAGAGAGGGCACATCCATCACATTAGAAAGGTAAGACTACTGATATTAAAATGAGTTGTGTGCTTTTATTTGTAGAACAAAAAAACATTAATTATTATTAAGGTATTTTTATAAAGTGGTTTTATCCAAAATGCTTTACAATAGTTAGCTAACGGTACAAACAACATTTGGAAAGATCATTAAATGATCCTCCGAGACCAGGGCCGGCTCCAGGCACCAGCTCAGCAAGCAGGTGCTTGGGGAGGCCAAGGGGAAGGGGCGGCAAGTCGGGCTCTTACTCGGCGGCGGGTCCCTCGGTCCCTCTCGGAGGGAAGGACCCACCGCCGAAGAAGAAAGCGGTGCGGTGGAGCTGCCGCCGATCGCGGCTTTTTTTTTTCTTTTTTTTCTTCTGCCACTTGGGGTGGCAAAAACCCTGGAGCCGGCCCTGGCCGAGATCCTCAGCAATTTTCAAGTGGGCTGCAAAAAAAAAAAGTTTGAGAACTACTGCCATGTGCTATTCCAATCTCAGATCTAATTGCTGTCCTGGATCACCCCTGGCTCTCACTCAGCCTTGCTGCTCTCCACATTTTGCCCTGGGATTAAATGCGGTTTGAATGGTTATCTTCCAGATGAACTAGCCTGCATTTCTCTGTGCTCTATCTCATTCTCTTATTTTCTGCCCATACTTCTAACCTGTCTGGCCTTGCTGTTCGCACCAGAGTTTGAAACATGCCCCAATGTCCCATCATGAACACAGTGGGATGTTTACTCCTTCTTCCAAATGAGTCCTGACCTAACGCCAATCCCTGCGGTAATCCATGAGGCACTTCCCCTACCCTCTCAATACCCTGGACTCGATCAATACTCTTTGTTTGCACCCTTGGCCAGTTTTATGTCCATATGACAGCACTAGTGCGCCAGTCCCTTTGCCTCTGTGCCTCAGTTTCCCCGTATGTAAAAGGGGGATAATGATTCTGAGCTCTTTTGTAAAGTGCTTTGAGATCTGCTGCTGAAAAATGCTATATTGCGATTATTTATTATTCTGTTCAGGTTCTGACGCTGTGCCCATCACCAGGGTATCAGAACACTTTTACCCCAGCCAATTTGAATTTATACTTCAAACTGGCTAGAATGATCCACTTGAGTCTGTGTGTCAAGCCAGGATGGCTGCTGCCTGGATACACTGAGTGACATTCTGAGTCAGCCTGCGAATGACACACTGAGTCCTGATACTGAACTGCTTGTTTTTGCAATTGATACAAACGATTGTGGCAGTTTATAGTGAGCTCAGCCCTGTGACAGATGCATGTACATTGAAAAGGAAGGTTTAAATTTAGAATGGTGAAAAAAAAAACTGGTTTAGGCATAAAAAGAACAAACACTCATTTTCAGCCACCCTGGTGCTGAGAGGATGGGGGAGAAAAAGAGATCAGAATTTCAGATCCTCTTCTCTGCAATTTTGTGTCATAGAAAAATCAATAGTGAAGTCTTTTTTCATAAACACCAAACCACCACAATATTCGGACGTGCTACACGGCACCTCCTACCTGCGCAGCAATCGTGCCCAGCTCAGAGCGGTGTTCTCCACTCCTTACTCACACAAAACTCCCACTCAGGCTGGTGGGAATTTGTGGCATGATTCTAGATCACAGATATGAGCCAGTCCTGCCAGAGCTGAATGCTTCTTTCAAGTCACTGAGAATCCTCAACTCCCATTGATTTCAGGGGGAGCTGAGGACACTCACAGCCTGATCTTCTGACATGCTGAATACTTCAGCTCAGCAACTCACAGGATTGGGCCCTACATTTTTGTGTGTGTGTGTGGGAGGGAGGCTATTAAAGAAGTTAAAAGGGTTTGAAAAATTGCATCTGATCATGCTCCATGGGCACCTGCTATGGGCTATATGGTGCCCTGTGCCTATGTGGCCACCCAGGCGGGGAGGGAGCAAACAAAGAGATTTCCATGTCTTACATCCCTCCACAGAGCTGACCACAAGCACAGTCTCGCTCAAGTGCCATGGCTGAGGGAGGCGAGTGGTGCTGGTCATCCCAATGCAGCAGGAAGGAGGCAGGGTCCAAACCCCAGTGTGTGCCAGGAAAGCTAGCTGCCCCTCCGAGGGGAGTGAGTGCTGCACCCCCTGAGAGGGGATGGAAGTAGCTGCAACAACTCAGGGGAGCACAGCAAGTCTCTGGATCTCCCTGAAGTGCCACTAGAGCTTCCTGGATCTCCCAGTGCAGGGGGGCAGGGCGTAAGGCACAATCAAGCAGCTTGTGGAGTTTAATGAGCCCCATTTGTGACATGATATAGAGAGGCGGGAGAAAGTCAGACAACCCCCCACTCCCCGCCAGCAGCCCTGCATGCACTGGGGCTGCTGCTTCACTGAAATCCAAATAGAAAAACTTCCCTGTAATAGGGTAGCATGGCCCAGTGTAGAGTGACTACATGTAGAGTCACCCCAGGCTCATGCTGACTCTTGCACTGAGATTCAGGGTAACTACGGCGGAGTGATGCTGGCAGTGGGAGTCCAGACAGCTCATCCAGCAGGTGGAAGTGTCAGTGTGGCTCTTAGGATGGTGACAGAGGAGGCACTGGAGGGAAACGCAAAGAGCTGCCAAGCTGCTGTGTAGGTTGTATGACTGCTTTTCAGTTACCAATAAAGCCAGCACCTGGGGAGTAGGTAAGTTGGGACACTAACTCAGAGTCTGTGTGTTCTGCTGAGGATGGGCTAAGGACTCAGCCGGTTCACACTGCCAACTTCCCCCCACCCCCATTGCCTTCTCTGAGTGCAATTGGACAAAATGGGGCATTATGAAAAAAAAAAAAAAAAAAAAGGCAAAATGATTTTAGGGTCTCGCCCCAGTTTTTGCTGCATTCTGCAGCATCCTATACATTCTACTTTTTGTTAAAGGGCCTGTCTTTCAGAGGGAAATTTGTACTAGCGTAGCTACACCTGTGTAAACCCTTAATGCAGACACACTGCACCAGTGCAAAATGAGGCTTGCAGCTTACCCCGGTAACTATTTGGGCATCAGGCCCATTTTGTACCAGTGCAGACTATCTGCATACGAGATTTGCACGGGTGTGGGTGTGTCCGTGCAAGTTCCCCTCTTTTCGGTAGGCTCGGAGTAACCGAAATCCCTGGGTGTAGTTAACAAATGCACTACTGGCTTCAGAGGCATTGGAGTCCTGCGCCAAGATTGTGCACTGTACTGCGTCTCAGATCAAATCACTTAAATCAAGAGGAGAATGGCTCCAGCAAGGAGAAAAGGGAGGGGAAGGACTTTGCATTCTTCCCCTCAGCTCCTTCTGTCATTAACACCTTGCTGCTGTTTCTGAGTCAGACGCCTCAAGCATCCAGAATCGTCACCTCCAATGTAGGCAAGACCAACTGCGCCTGAGGTACAGAACATATAGACACAGTGTGGACAGAGGTGGCAGCTGTTCAAGTGCATCTGCCTCTGGTTGTGTGGCCATCTAACTTGGGGCAAGGCAGAAGAACTTCTCTCCTTCCAATAGTTTTCCTTCACCTCATGCAGTGCTGCAGTCCGTCTAACCCCCCCCGGCCTGCTTTAGACCAATGGACACTAGCCTAGAGGCAAACATGGGAGTTGCCAGACCTGAACACCCCATTTGTTCATCTAGTCAGCTGTTCTGCTTTGGGCAGTGGCCTATAGCAGGTGCTTCAGAGGGAGGTGAAAATCCATCTACACTTGGACACTTGTGCAACTAGGAGGAAGTTAAGTATCAGGGGTAGCCGGGTTAGTCTGTATCTACAAAAACAAGAAAGAGTCTGGTGGCACCTTAAAGACTAACAGATTTATTTGGGCATAAGCTTTCGTGAGTAAAAACCTCACTTCTTCAGATGCATAGAGTGAAAGTTACAGAAAGTTACTGTAATTTTTACTCTATGCATCTGAAGAAGTGAGGTTTTTACCCACGAAAGTTTATGCCCAAATAAATCTGTTAGTCTTTAAGGTGCCACCAGACTCCTTCTTGTTTTTTTAGGAGGAAGTTGATAGATTTATTCTTGAGTCCAGCCAGCAATCAACTTACATCCAGAGAATTCTTAAATAGCAATTCTTAGCTAAGGGGTTAGTAGCATTATCTCCATCTTTACAGATGAAGAAACCAAGGCAAAAGACTCTGACTCATCAAGGGTCTCCCAGCAAATCAGTGGCATAAAATGCATTGTCCTGACTTCTACTCCAGGGCTCTCCCCACTGGGCCTTGCTGCCTCCTTGGTAACCCTTTGAATTTTCAACCTCATTAACGTCACTACTCTAGTCTTGCTCAAGATGAGCAAAATCCATTTTTAAAGCAAGTTGGAGTTATTTGCTTCAACAACCACCTGTGGAAGTGAGTTCCATGGATTAATTACATGCTGCTTTAAGTACAATATTTTCTTTTATAGCCACTTTGAATTAGTGCCATGAAAGGTTCCCTGCATGCAGTCTTCTTCTCAGAAGATCATGTCACCAAGTCTGGAATCCGGCTGAGTTTGCTGATGAAAAATAGCACAAGGCACACAAAAGTGGGCAGAAAATAAAGAGAATTAGACTGACAAAGCTCTTGTTATTTCCAGGGAGTCATTTAGGAAGCTGTCTATTACTGTGCCTTTCAAAATGTGGCCATAGTTTAGTACAGTGATTCAAGTGACCTTAGCCATTAACCTTTGCAGTTTCCCCCATCCTCTGAGATACTGTACAATTTTAGCCATTAAAACTACATATTTCAACCCAAAATGATTAAAGATATTCTTTTGAGAACTAGTGATTTTTGTCTGGTTTTTCCTCCCAAACTTCAGCAGCAAGAATGCATAAATTGTGTGACATAGCTGCCTTTTCATCTGTCCGGGGAGTTATAGACTGCACACATAAGACAATTCATGTACCTCCGCATAATGAGGTGAGTTTTATAAATCATAAATCTTCACTTAATATGCAGGCAGTGTTTGCTGCCAGGTTTAGGAAATCTGATGTAGTTGCCAAGTTCATGAATGTCATAAATCATTCATGCTAAGGTAGCTGGCAATTGCTTAGTCCTTTGAGGCAGGCCAATTTCAAGGTGGTTGTTTAACACACAAACGTGATCCTCGTTGATTGTTGATACAAATATCTATTTTCATTATTTTTTAAATATACTTCAATTTTTTCCTCTTTAGGAGAAAGCAGTTGTGCCCTGAAGAATCCAGAGCTAATGACATTGTTCTTTTTAGTCTCAAAATTCCATCAGAAATACATTATCCAACACACAAAAATCTATAGATTTGTGATAGTCTCTCAGTGCTCCAGTAATTCAACTCGGATGTCTCAATAAATCTTGATGCATGTGATTAAAAGAAGAGGAGATCCTCATCTCTTAGCAGGGTGTTTTTGGATACACTATATTTTCCATGAAATTGACATTAATTAAAGGTGCACTGATCCCCACAGGCTTTTGATCTCTGCTTGAACTGCAGCCGCTATGTGCAGAGAAACAGGTAAAGCAGCTGTAGGGCACAATGGACATAGCACTGAACGTTTGGTTTGCATAAGCATCCACGTGCTTGTTTCGGGTTATCAGGCTCTCTTGGATTTGCAAAATGCAGGGGGAAATGTCATGGGGAACCGGCCTTATGGTGATTACAGGACATAGGACTGGAAGAGCCCTCGTGGGTCATCTTGTCCAGCCCGCTGCTAGCGCAGGCAACCCCATCATATCAGCCCAGTCATAAACATATCAGGCTCCATCTTAGAACCAGTTAGGCTGTTCGTCTCCACTTCTTCCATTGAGAGGTTGTCCCAGAGCCACACTCCTCTGATTATCAGAATCCTTCTTATAATTTCCACCCTACATTTATTCATCGCCAGTTTCTCCCTATTTGTTCTTGTGCCAATGCTTTCCTTTAGCTTCAGTAGCTCTTCTGACTCTCTGGTGTTCACCCCGGATGTATTTACAGATGATCAAATCCCCTCTGCCTGCATTTTACTAGGCTAAACAGCCGAGCTCTTCCTTTCATAAGACAGGCTCCCTATTCCCTTTTTCATCCTAGTAGCTCTTCTCTGAGCCTGTGCCAGTTTGAATTCATCTTTCCTGAATATGGTAACCAGAATTGTACACAGTATTCCAGATGGGATTTTACCAGTGCCTTGTCCAATGGCATTAATACTTCCCTAGCTCTACTGGAAAAACTTCTCCCAATATATCCTAGGATCTTGTTTGCCTTTTTCACGGCTGCATCGCACTGTGGCTTATAGTCATCCTATGACCAACTAATACTCCCAGGTCTTTCTCCTTTTCTGTTCTTTCCAACCCATGAGCCCCCAACTTACAGTAGAAATTCTTATTAGTCCCTAAGTGCATGACCTTCCACTTCATATTATTACATTTCATCCCATTTCTATCACTCCAGTCCTCAAGGCTTCCGGTATCACATTCTGGTCTTCCTCTGCACAAGGGCGGCTCTAGTTTTTTTGCCACCCCAAGCACGGCAGGCAGGCAGCCTTCGGCAGCATGCCTGCTGGAGGTTCCCGGTCCCGTGGATTTGGCGGCATGCCTGCGGGAGGTCCGCCAGTCCCGCGGCTTCGGCGTATCCGCCGCCAAATTGCCGCCGAATCCGTGGGACCAGCGGACCTTCCGCAGGCATGCCGCCGAAGGCTGCCTGACTACCGCCCTTGCAGGGACTGGCAGGGCACCCCCCGCGGTTTGCCACTCCAGGCACGCGCTTGCTGCACTGATACCTGGAGCCACCGCCGACTCTGCATTGATGATGCCTCCCAACTTTGTGTCATGAGCAAATTAGTGCACGCCTACATTTTGTGCCAAGGGCATTAATGAAAATATTAAACAAGATGGGTCCCAAGATAGATCCTTGAGGAATACCACTAGTAACCTCCCTCCAATGTGATCATTCTCCTTCTGGCACAGGCAATTGCTGCCTCCCCTTTAGCCAGTTCAATACTTACAATTCTTGTACTAGTTTCCGGGCAACAGTACACTTAAAACGCTGCATTAGCCCAGCTGCACCGATGCAGCTGAGCTGTGCTACTGTAGAGCTTTAATGAAGACGCTCTAAGGTGACAGGAGAGAGCTCTCCCATTGTCTTAGTTAATCCACCTTTCTAAGACGTGGTAGCTCTGTCAGTGGGAGAAGCTCTCCTGCTGGCATAGTGCTGTTTATACGGGGGGGTTAGGTTGGTATAACTATGTCGCTCTGGGGTGTGGATTTTACATTTCTGAGCAACGTAGTTATACCGATATAGGTCTGTAGACCAGACCCCCATCTTCTCCAGTTTCACGAACCATTTCCCATGTGGTACCGTATCAAATACTTCACTAAAGTCCAGATGGAGTAGATATGTGGTTTGTGGTTGGGCTGGATGTTAGAGCTGTGTGAATCCAGCTAGGAATCCACAATTCAGTGTGTGAGGGGCTGGAATGAAAAACCCCCTTCCATCTCACTAGGACAGTGGTTCTCAAAGGTGGTCCGCCGCTTGTTCAGGGAAAGCCCCTGGCGGGCCTGGCTGGTTTGTTTACCTGCCGCGTCCACAGGTTCGGCCAATCGTGGCTCCCACTGGCCGCAGTTTGCCACTCCAGGCCAATGTTCCAAATCCCACTAATTTTGAAATTATCTAAACCAAAACCGAATTAGGTGTCTGAGGGGGGACAAGATTAAAGTTCCAACTGCTGATTTTAAATGTTCATAACTTCCCACATAGTTGGCTCATCCTTTGCTGAAATAACTAACTCATAGGGAGCAACTTATTCAGTGAATTCTTTTTTTCTCTGAATTGCCCACAAGTACTGAAGTTTCTCAAATTTCTTTCTTTTCCAGAATTATTCACTGAATAATTTCCACTAATAATTCTTGGGCTGTAGATGTTCACCGTGAATAGTCAGTGTCCCAAATTGGAAATTTGAGCTGTGCTGGTTAATTTGGATTGGACACAGAGGTCTGATGATACCAATTCTCTTCCCCTGTTTGGATGCGCATCACGCTTAGAATCTGGTACCCACTGCAAAGACCTTTGAGTTCAAATCTGACTTTCCATAAATATTCTCTGATATTCACTTGGTTCTCAATCCATCTTTGGGGCCACGATTTCAATGGGGTTCTGCATGGACCCCCATTGAAATCATGGTTCTCTGTACTGGATCGGGGCCTTAAGCTATATCTGTGAATCCCCTTCAAACCCTGGAAAACCTGACTACTAAGCCCGCCTGATGAATTATATAGCAAACAGTCCACCAGGGTATTTTCAATAAGTGTATTAATATTGTTTCTTCCATATGTTTCAGGTACAATGCAATATAGCAGCAGGTGGATGGAGGCCCCAGGGCCAGCCTTTTACACTGCTTGCTTTCTTCCTTGGCTTTTCCAGCTGATGAGCTAATCACCTCCATAGTTTATCTGGCTCCCTACAGGTGTAACTGATCCCTTCTGCCCTTCCAAACCCAATCAAGCCACCCAACTCCCTCCTATGCTAACCACAGCTGGTTTTCTACATGATCTAAGTGACCAGTGTGCTGGCCTCCAAAGGGCTCTTTGTAGCTGCTAACAGCATCCTGTCAGCGTCATTTCTATTAATATTCCTGCCAGCAAACTCATTCCATGGAAAATGAACACAACGTCACAAACGCAGCCAAAGCAAATGCAATCTTTTGTTTGAGCAAATATTCACAACACACTTAAGATGTTCCCCTCCTACTCTGGGGCATCCTTCAGAGAGACACCTTGCTAATAAAAATAGCATGCACTTAATAGTAACTCAAAGTTAAGGTTAAACATAAATTAATCCTAAGCATTTTAAGATATGGACATGTAGAGGTAAGGCACCCAACCAACCTTAACTCTGTTCTATAGCTACATTGGGCAATAACCATATAATTATAGATGAATGTATTTTAATGTTTATGGTCCCTGATTTGATTAAACTGATTTTTAAAGACAGATTGCCCCTTTAAAAAAAACAAACACACATTTTCCCACATGTTGTCACTGGAGTTCATGCTGCTTTTGTGCTTGAGTTGTATGAATGAGTTTATAGCAAATAAGTATAAAGCCAGGACTATATATCAGGGGCCTCATCCAAAGCCATTGAAGTTAATGGGAATCTTTCCATTGCCTTCAGTGGCTTTGGATCAAGGTCCAAAGAAGAAAAAATGTTCTAGTCTATACTGGAAGAATATCCACAAAAAGTGAATTTGGAATATGTAGTCACAGATATTAGCACAGAAAACCTCTTCCCAGGAACAGAAATATCTCATCTGATTTGTGTCCAATCAAATCAGCTTGATTGTCAATAGTGACGCTACGCTCCCTGCAATGAACTGCTGGCAAATGATGCCTAATGAGTGTGAATAAACTTGAAAAAAAATCACACTTTGTGAATGGACAAATAAGAAATTACAGAATAAATGATTCCTTCTTAATTATACCCATCAATTTAATAGATCCATAATTACAGCACAGATGTAGCCATGCTAAACATGGAATAAACACCTCTATTTATTTATCTAAGTCAAACTATTTTACATCCATCTCTCCCAGAGCTAATTTCTAACAACCTAAATCCCTGAGCAGCTACCCCACAGCCACCATATCTTACATGTCTTGTCTATACTAGCCCAGTAATAAGGGATCAGGAGTGGAGAGGAAGGGAACAGAAAAAGAAGATGAAAACAATGGAAGGGAAAGAGTAGATACGGGAGGAGGAACATGACAGGTGGAAATTAAGAAAGGGAAACGAAAACAAGAAGAGATGGCTTTAGTTTAGTAAAATATCTTGCAATTATACCAACGTATGAGCATTGCAAGTGAAATGCTAACTAATATGATGTTTATGTAAATATATGCAGATTAGTTTGGGCCACTGAGCTCCTTACAAGTTGCAACCCTTAGAGCTCAATAATCTCTCTTCTGTGCAGAACTGGTTTCCTAGGCTCTCCAGCGATATCCGGCATCCATTTCTAGCCATGGCAACTTGCGAGATATTGGACCTTAAAACTGTGACATGATTTTTTAAGTAAGTTTTCCATAAAATGTTTAGATTTTTTTGAAAATGTGTTAGTATAAACTCCTCTGCCACGTTGGGACCTGTACACAGTCACCTAGGCCACATACTAGGGAAGCTTCCCGAACTGTAAAAAAATGTTTTCTACAATATGAGGCATCAGCAGAACATATGAGCATGCGTGTGGCAGTATAAAGCATATGCTGGCACTCCTTAAGGGCAACTTGTATGACTCGCTGATGGCTTCGCCCCTTATGAGCGAGGAAGCTACTCCAGCACCTAACAAATCATAGCTTTAAACCATCCCACCTGCTTAGATACTTACTCCACAGAATTGCATCCCCACATTAGAAACTTGAACATAGAGTTACAGGATTTCTGGGGCCTTTGCAGTAACATTTGTTTAGATCTTTATTTATATGGACGTCTTCATGAAATGAAACTTATTTATTATTATTCAGCACTTTCCTCCTTCAAAGAAATTTACAAACATGATTTAATCCTCAGAGCACTCTTTAATGTAGAAAAGTGTTTTGGAGCAGGGTGGGACCAGCCATCAGTTCACTGGTCAACAGTAACTCAACACATGCTATACAGAGCCAAAACACAGCCCCTTCCTGGGGTTCAACTTATTATGCAAATAAGAAGACAGACCCAGTGCAAGTCGTCTCCCCACACTTGGTTGCTCCTAGGGTTCCTCATCCACTAGGTCCTGTTGTGCAGATGCCTGTACTCTACGGGTACATCTGTGCAGCATCAGGGAGGTGTAATTCCCCCCTCGGGTAGATGTACAGGACTAGCTTTGATTTGGCTAGTGCCTAAAAATAGCCGTGCAGCTGTGGTGGCATGGGCGTCGGCAAAGGCTAGCCACCCAAATACAACCCTGTCCAACCCCCAAGGTGCATACTCTGGCAGCCAGCCAGAGCCACCGCAGCCACACTGCTATTTTTAGGTACTAGCGCATGTACGTCTACCCAATCTGGGAATTACACCTCCCAACTGCAATGCAGATGGACCCTTGGTTGTTCCAGGTAACAAAAGTCCAAATTAGCCTGTGTAACGATGCGTTCTCTGGTGGGACACAACTGAGAGTATCAATTCAGGACAATTGCTTAGAGCAGGGCAGTCACAGCCCAAAGCTGTGTGTCCTTTATTACTAAGGCAAACCAAACCAGCCAAACAGAGAGGACTTCGGTTTTACCCCACAGGCTAACCAGAAGTCATACAAGCAATTCCCTCGTCCCTTCAGCTTCCCAGTATCACCACCAGCAGCCACTTCTTATGGGGATGAATGGTTACAAAAAACAATACCCCAGTAAAAGAAAAAAGGTTCTCCCAATCCCAAAGGGCCAAGCCCCAGACTCAGGTCAATATGCCAGTCAGATCTTACCCACAAATCACACTGTTGCCAATCCTTCAGAATCTAAAATCTAAAGGTTTACTCATAAAAAGAAAAATATAGATGAGAGTTAAAATTGGTTAAATGGAAATCAATTACATACAGTAATGGCAAAGTTCTTGGTTCAGGCTTGTAGCAGTGATGGGATAAACTGCAGGCTCAAATCAAGTCTCTGGAGTACATCCACAGCTTGGATGGGTCATTCAGTCCTTTGTTCAGAGCTTCAGTTTGTAGCAACGTTCCTTCAGAGGTAAGAAACAGGATTGAAGACAAAATGGAGGGGTTTCCAGGGGTTTCCTTTTATATTCTCTCTCTTGTGGGTGGAAACCCCTTTGTTCTCCTGCGCAAAATTATAGCAACAAGATGGAGTTTGGAGCCACATGGGCAAGTCATATGTCTATGCATGACTCGGTTCTTTACAGGGAGAGCATCCATTGCTCACATGCTACCTTGAACGTTCCCAGGAAGACTTCTTATGTGGATTGGAGTCTCCCAAGGTCAATTGTCAGTTAAGTGTTTTTTGATTGGGCACTTAATCTGAAGAGTCCCTTCTCAATAAGCTGGCCAAATGCTTTACTGGTGCTACTTAGAATTAAACATATTGAGATACAACAAGTACATAGACAGTATTAATAATTTCAAATACAAAAATGATATATGCACACAGATAGCATAATCATAACCAGCAAATAATAACCTTTTCATAGACACCTCACTCAACAACCTCTGTACAATATTTGCTGTAAATATATATCAGTGGTTGCAACAATGATATATACCGTTACAGTTCATGTCAATAATGTCGCAGCCTGTTACATAAAATCATTTGTAAAAGTCAGCAACAGCTGGGGACAAAGACTGGAACAGACTGGATTGGTCAGGTTACAAGAAGTAGCATAAGGGGTCTGCAAGACTGCAGGTAGAGTCGTAGATTGAGGTGGCAAGACCCTGAGCGAGTTTAGAAATAGGAGAAAATGTTTATAGTTGAAATCACCCATGTTAATAGGATGATGCTGATGCCCCTTCCTGGACATTGTGTATTTGGGGGTCACTAAAGGAGAAGTGGGGACACATAGACAGGCAGGATGAGCTTTACCATCATGGCTGCCACCCCCACTGTCTCCTAGGACCTGGGGATCCACCATGACATGCTTGGCCTTCATCGTGCTGATCTCAGAAGGCAACTTGACTAGACTGGCCTAGAGAGAAGGAGGCAATGACACCACCACCAGCTTCTGCTAAATTCTGAGCATCACCTGGGATGTGAGCCTTGGGGTCCTGCTGTCACACTCTCTCATGTGTCACTTTCCTCCCCCACCATATTTTCCTTTCTCTCCCCTTTTGCCTTCTCTGTAATAAGTATCTGGGTGAGCCAGCAAGACTAGTCCATCTTTTGCAACCCTGCTGTGAGCCCATGACTAGAAAGGCAGCTACACAGCCAGCTCTCAAAGTGACTGATCAGACCATGAGCAAGCAAATGTCAGCATCACAGAGGGACACAGCATTTTCTCCCTTTGCTATTCTTTTCTCTCCCTCAAGAACATATGAACAGTCATATTGGATCACACCAATGGTCCATCTAGCCCAGTATTCTGTCTTCTGACAGTAGCCAATGCCAGATGCTTCAGAGGGAATGAACAGAACAGGGCAGTTATCAAATGATCCATCCCTGTTGTCCACTCCCAGCTTCTGGCTGTCAGAGATGAGGGACACCCAGAGAATGGGATTGAGTCCCTGCCCATCCTGGCTAATAGCCATTGGTGGACCCATCGTCCCTGAATTAATCCAATTCTTTTAAAAACCTGGTTATATTTTTGGCCTTCATAACATCCCCTGGCAATAAGTTCCACAGTCCTTCCTTATGTTTGTTTTAAATCTGCTGCCTATTAATTTCATTGGGTGATACCTGGTTCTTCAGTTATATGAAGGAGTAAATAACACTTCCTTATTTGCTTTCTCCACAACAAGTCATGATTTTATAGACTTCTATCAGATACCCCCTTACTTGTCTCTTTTCCAAGCTGAACAGTCCCCATCTTTTTAATCTGTCCTCGTATGGAAGTTGTTCCATACCTCTAATAATTTTTGTTGCCCTTCTCTGTACCTTTTCCAATGCTAATACATCTTTCTTGAGATGGGGCTACCAGAAGTGCATGCAGTATTCAAAGTGTGGGCATAACATGGATTCATTAGTGGCATTATGATATTTTCTGTCTTATCTATTCTTTTCCGAATGGTTCCTAACATTCTGTTTGCTTTTGTGACTGCCGCTGCACTTTGAGCTGATGTTTTCAGAGAACTATCCACAGTGACTCCAAGATCTCTTTCTTGAGTGGTAATAGCTAATTTAGATCCCATCATTTTGTATGTGTAGTTGGGATTATGTTTTTCAATGTGCATATCTTTGCATTTATCAACTTATCTGTGTTTGTCTTGTTTTGTTTTAAAGAAAACAGGATTGGACTTTGTAGTGAGGCCTTATTGGAATCCTGGGAGGTGGGCAGGCACACGTTTGCTAAAATAAAAGTCTTACTTAATCCTTTACATTCCAAATGCTTTTTCATCCCCTGATCTTTAATAAAAGGTTAAAAAGATTGTAATGGTGGTTGTTGCAATGGGAGTGAGCCAGCAATAACTTGACACACAGTCTCAGATCACCCTTAAACTGTTTAATGTTGAACCAGGAAGAGGAGGTGGATGAGATATTTCTAGAACAAATGGGTGCACAACTGGTTGAAAGACCATTCTCAAGGAATGATTATCCATGGTTCACTGACAAACTGGAAGGGTGTATCTAGTGGGGTCCAGCATGGGTCAATTCTGGGTCCAGCACTATTGAATATTTTCATTTGTGATTTGGATAATGAAGTGGAGCATATACTTATAAAACTTTCAGGACACAAGCTGGGAGGGTTGCAAGCACTTGAGAGAACAAAACTTGACAACTTGGAGAACTGGTCTGAAATAAACAAGTACTTAGCACTTGTCTCTAATGAATTTAATCTTAACTTAGGAAGGAAAAAATCAGAAATGCACAACTACAAAATGGGGAATAAGTGGCTAGGCAATAGTACTGCTGAAGAGGACCTGGGGGTTAGAGTGGATCACTAATAGAATGAGATTCAACAGTGTGATGCAGTTGTAGAAAAGGCTAATATTTCTGGAATTTATTAACAGGAGTGTCATATGTAAGACACAGGAGGTAATTGTCTCACTCTACTCAGCACTGGTGATGTTTCAGTTGGCATACTGTGTCCAGTTATGTGCCCCACACTTCAGGGAAGATGTGGACAAATTGGAGAGAGTCTACAGGAGAGCAACAAAAATAATCAAGGGTTTAGAAAACCTGCCCTATGAGGAAATATTAAAAAAAAAACAAAAAAAAACTGGGCATGTTTAGTCCTGAAATAAAGAAGACTTAGGAGGGAAGCAGATAATAGTCTTAAAATATGCTAAGGGTTGTTATAAGGAGGATGGTGATCAATTGTTCTCCAGGGCCACTGGAGGTAGGACAAGAAATAATGGGCTTACTCTACAGCAAGAGAGATCTAGGTTCGATATTAGAAAAACCTTTTTAACACTAAAGGTGGTTAATCTCTGGAACAGGCTTCCAGAGTAGGTTGTGGAATCCCCATCACTGGAGGTTTTAAAGAGCAGGTTGGACAAACACCGATCAAGTATGGTCTAGCTTCACCTGGTCCTGCCTCAGCACAGGGGACTGGACTAGACGACTTCTCCAGGTCCCTTCCAGTAGGGTTACCATATTTCAACAAGCAAAAAAGAGGACGGGAGGAGCCCCGCCCTAGCCCCGCCCC
>NC_048305.1:33412685-33449801 GCF_013100865.1 Trachemys scripta elegans
CCCTGTCCCTTCTCCTGCCCCCCCTTACCCTGCTGCTCAGAACAGGGTGTTGGGCTCTGTGCCAGCCGGACACATGGCTGAGCTCCCCTGCACAACACAAAACCCGGTCCCTGGCCCTGCACAGGGCTGCCGGAGCGGGCTGCAGGAGGAGGAGCTGCTGGCCGGCTCAGAATGCAGGGAGGGGGGGGTGGGAGGAGGAAGCTGCTCCGGAGTCCAGCCCGGGACTTTCCTGCAGCCCTCCCAGCCGCTCGCTCTGCCGGGGGAGGGGCAAATCCCGGACATTGTGAGTGCTTTACAAATTCCCCCCGGACGCTATTTTTAGCACACAAAAGGAGGACATGTCCGGGTAAATCCGGACGAATGGTAACCCTACTTCCAGCCCTGCATTTCTATGATTAATATCCTATCCCTTGTTGGGCCTGAGACACCCCCACTTTTTAACACAACAATCCTCTGTCTCACAGCCAAGATCCCACCTCCAAGGATCTGAAACCTGGGACCTTCTTTCTGGCTGCACGTCCTTCCCTCTAGATTTGATAGCACTGGCAGGTGTTGCAAGGCGGGGTTGGTTTCTGTCCTTGTGTTCAGGGCAGACCATTAACCCCTTCTTGCCCTGGTTCAAGGTGGGGTTGGTCCACCCATCACATCTCTCAATTTCATCAAAGGGGAAGCTGGGACACAAGTGAAATGACTTGATAAAAAAAAGATTAAAAAAAAAAAAAATCAAATCACACAGTGCGTCAGTGTCAGGACTGTGAGTAGGACTTGGGAAACCCCAGACCTGAGCTCATCTCATTAGATCTCACATCTCTCTCTCTGTCTCTCTGTCTCTCTGTCTCTCTCTCAAAAAAAAAAAAAAAAAAAAAAAAAAATTTCCTACTACTGCCAACCCAAATTATTCAAAAAAGAAATCACAAGTTAGGAACCCAAAAACTATGAGATTTTAAAGAACCCTCATGGTTTTAAAGCCAAAAACAAAATACATTTGGGGATCCTTTCACTTGCCTTCTAGTTTCTGAGCCTTTAGGCTGCTCTTGTGTCACATTTCAGGCTCTATTAGTGACTGGAGAGGTAGAAACCCTAAGGCTTTATGCTCCACTAAAGGTACAGTCTCTAGAGACCTGATTGGAGGAGCTTCGGAGTCCCTGATTGGGCTGGGTACACTATTTAAGCCAGAAAGAGATGCAGGAAGTTGTTCATACCACAAGGTGGATGCTGGCTTGCTGCTAGGGTGACCAGACAGCAAATGTGAAAAATCAGGACAGGGGTGTGTGTGTGTGGGGGGGGTAATAGGAGCCTATATAAGAAAAAGACCCAAAAAATCGGGACTGTCCCTATAAAATCGGGTTATCTGGTCACCCTACTTGCTGCTGCTGCTGCTGCTACAGACCCTGCCATCAGCTATCGCAGTGGTTCTCAACCAGGGGTACATGTACCTCTGGGGGTATGCAGAGATCTTCCAGGGGGTACATTAACTCCTCTAGATATTTGCCTAGTTTTGCAACAGGCTACATAAAAAGCACTAGTTAAGTCAGTACAAACTACAATTTCATACAGACAATGACTTGTTTATACTGCTCTATGTGCTATACACTAAAATGGAAGTACAATATTTATATTCCAATTCATTTATTTCATAATTATATGGTAAAAATGAGCAGCAATTTTTCAGTAATAGTGGGTAGTGACGCTTCTATATTTTTACGTCTGAGTTTGTAAGCAAGTAGTTTTTAAGTGAGTTGAAACAGGGGGTACACGAGACAAATAAGACTCCTGAAAGGGGTGCAGTCATCTGGAAAGGTTGAGAGCCACTGAGCTACCTGACTCCTTTCCTTGCCTCCAGTTCCTGACTTCAACCGTGCCCTCAGCCTTGTTCCCCTACTTTCTGAATGCTTCCGCTCCAACCCTGGGCTATGGCTCTTCAGTTTCCGGCTCAGCACTGACCCTCCACTTAGGCTCCTCTTTCCTGTCTGATGTCTGCTCCTGACCTGCTCATTGGCCTTGGCTTCCTGAACATCACACTGACTACCAGCCTGGACTGCCCAAGTCCCAGTCGCTGCTATCAGTCTTCCACACACCCTGATGTATGAGTTTCTTTTGCTGTGTCAGCTCATTCCAGAAGCTTCTGCAGACTGCCCTGCAGGGATCCCTTGCCTTCAATATTCACAAAATCAGTTACTGGATGTTCTGATATCCATGTAGCGCCAGCGCAACCTTGAAATGCTTCCAAAAGAGGACAAACATCTAGAGAGTCATTCATCCGTAACTGCTGGGAACATTTTATTTCCCTTCTTCAGACTCAGCGAGCCTCTTAACTTCTGAACACTTAAACATTCCTCACTGACTCAGACATGTCTTTAAACCTTAAATGCTACTTAAAATTACTTCTGTGACTTCAGATGTAGATTTTATTTCCAGCCTTGGAGTAGTTGAAAAGTTTCTGATATATGCTTGGATGTCTTTAAAAAGTGTTCATTTGTAGAAGCCATTCTTATAAAGTAATAAACTAGGAGCTTCTTGAGTGGGAGGAGAGAGACGGGAAAATGTAGGAAGCGGAACAGAAGGATTGTTAAAAGCCCATGAAGGTCTTACCAAAGACTCTCAGATGGGCAAACAGACACTTGTACAAAGGGCAGAATGAAATGAGTTCTTGGATGAAATGAAATTAACAAAAGGAGGAAAGGAGGTCTTGACGTTGAAGCACAGAAGAGTGAGAGCCAGGAGATAAGGGGTCTGATTGTCAGTCCTGCTTCACCCCCTTTATGCTCCTCCTGTGTAAAAAGGTAGTAAACTCAGACAGAACTCACTACTGGGAAATAAGCCCTCTGTGTCCAGGGCTTCCCCAGGTGGCATGGAGCCAGCGGAGCCAGCTCTGTCTCACCCTCTGGGAGTCTCTCATGAAGAGGCTGTGGCTCGAGCATTGCTGCATACCAGCTGTTTGAAGCTGCTGGAATAGCCATGGGGCTGATGGAGGCCATGATGAAAGGTGTAGTTGCCTGTTTGCTACTATAACTTATATCTGAGACCAGACAGAAACTATAGTAGATGGCAAAGTAGCATAAAGCCACTTTTACCCTCCACCCCAAATTCCTGTACATGTCAAACAGAACTGGTCACTGGTCCCATGGCTTCTATTCCAAACTCTGGCACTGACTTGCTGCATGGGCTTGAGCCAGGCACTTTCCTATTTGTTGCCTCAGTTTCTTTATTGGTACAATAAGGATAGTATTGCTCCCAGGATGTTGAGAGGCTGTATCAATGTCTGCAAAGTGCTTTGGCATCTTCACAAGGTGCTATAGAAGGGAAAAGTATCATTTTTCATCTGACATTTGTCAGATATTATTGTTAGACTGGAATCTACCAAAAATCTGCAGAAATCTCAGCTCTAGTTCTCTTGGGAAATGGAACTAGCAGGAAGGATGTGGGTTTCCGTGAGGCAGGTGCTCTCAGGGCAGAGAAACAGCTGCCCCTCACAGCTTCTGAGACCTGCTTGGGAGGAATGAGAGCAGTCCTCTCAACTCCTGCTCAGTTCCACAAATGGGCTGCTAGTTCCTTCCTAGACTGTGTTGGAGGCAGAAGATAGGTCCAGTATGATTAGTGGGGCTGTCTTTGTGCTGTCTTGGCCACGAGATCTTCTATCCTCACACCCAGTGCTATCTCCATAAAATCTCACGAGATTTCGCATTGGCTGAGCTTGTGAGATGTCCGCCATTTTGAATCCAAACCCAAACCACAAGATCACCTCAAAGCTTGAACCCTGAGCAAAAACTAATCCAGACCATATCCAAACACAAATGCTGCCACCTCAGCACATCTCTTTTCTAGACCACAAAGAGTTCTGTTGTGAATCAAACCACAATCCCCAATAAGCAAAGCTAGAGTGGGCCAATTAAAAACACATCTGAGTCTAAGACAAGGGAGGTCCCATGGCCAATGCTCAGGTGATTTGTGTCCTTGACTCGTCTGAAAAAGGGCAGATATAAATATACATATAAAGGCTCATGATAAATTATGGAAAAGGGAGAAGGATATTTTATAGACAATTTTGATAAATGGACAGAAAGAGTTTTACAGGAGTTCTAAGCAGAATGATCTCTGATATGAATAAACAATGAGCGCTCTTTGCATGGATGTAAAGTTGGTATGGAAATGAGCTCTAAGAAGCAGAATGAGCCTGAACCAGCATTGTTTGTTCTCAGCATTGTGCAGCATGCACCTCCTCTGCTCAGTAGCGCATTGAAGATTGGCCCTTGATGTTGGCACTATCGACGCTGAAAAATGAGTTTTGATGTTTACCCTTTACAGATCATTTAAATGTTATGTGATTCCTTAAAAATATGAATGAGCTGCCTGCTAGTGCAAGATGAAAGTCTATCTCCATACCAGTGATTTTCATGATGATCCTTCTCATCTTTGGCTGCTGGAAGCTTTGAGAGAAAATTTATTGCATTTTCCCCTCTAATAAAATGTGATTTTTTTATATAAACGTACATTTATTTTTGAATTATATTGAGCGGCAGGCCCTAGCTGCGGTTGAATCTGAAACATGGAGGATAAATCTCATTTCTCTTGCTGTCTCAAGTTTCTGGGGCCTAATTCTTCTGCTGCAGGGTATAAGTAACTTCTATTGACTTCAGTGAAAGTTACTTGTATCCTGCGGCGAGAGAACAGGGCCCCAGGGATTAATTTGCTGTTGATTAAAAGCAAGAGACTAATAGCGCTAGGCATGCTGTTGTGTGGACAAGCATTGTGGAAGCTTCCCACATGCAGCTTTGTCAATGCATTGACTTGCAAAAGCGCAGCTACTGCAGTCCCAAGGGCCCCCCATGGCTCTGTTAATGCACCTCGCTCCTGACCCACAAAACCTCCCGTTTCAGTTCTCACCCTCACCACACAATTCAGCCTCCTTGATCCGGATACACAATGAACCTATTCTAGCTATTCCCCTTCACAGAACTCTGCCAATGCACCTCAGAATGCCACTTGGCAGCATTTTCTGCTCTTCCAAGCCATCTACAAACAGCACAATTTTGACCCACAACACTCCATGCCTGGAAACACCTCTCTAATGCCAGTGCACCTCAGTCCTTTGCTACAGCATCCAGGTCTGCTATTCTCAGCCAGTGCCTCTCCTGAGCAGACTTTCTCTCTGCCAAATTGTGTGGGGATTTTGCAATAATGTGACCGTGCAGTCAGCAGACGTGCAGATGAAACTTTCCTGCTCAGTTCTACTAGTGATCTGGCATGATTTGAAATGTGGTCTTCAGAAATTAAACAGAAACACTGTAACCCACTTTGTCTCTGACCTCTTTCCATACCTAATTTTGTTTCTGGTTAAATCACCTGTGTTTGGAGAAACTGAAGGAAACATGATAAAAAGGAAGGAGGCAACGCCAGTGAGATTCTTGTTATTGTATTGCAGTGGTGCCTAGAGGCATCATTGTGCAAAACCTGTATAAATACATGGTAAGAAGCAATCCCTGCCCCAAAGACAAAGAAATATTATTATTCCCATTCTAGAGATGGAAATTGAGGCTCAAAGAGATGAAGGCTGAGATTTTCAAAGCTGCCTAAGGGTGTTTGACACCCGACACCCATTCACTTTCAGCAGCACGCACCTAACTCCCTTAGATTTCTGTGAAAACACCAGCCAAAGCTTCTTGTCCAAGGTCACACAGAAAGCATGGGGGAAATCCAAGAACTGAACACAGATTTCCTGAGTCCCAGGCTAGTTCTTTAGCCACCTGACCATCCACCCACTTTGATCTGATTGAACATAACGAACTATGCAAGAATGAGAGAAAACTTCCAGGAGACCTTAGGAAATACACCATCAGCACGATTAGAGTTGTTCTCCAGGGAAACTGACACGACAAGAAGATGGGAAGATGACTGGTGATGGAACAGGAACAGATGGTCTTTCTCAAGGATAACGATAGGACAGTAATTACAAGAGACAAGAAAAGAGTTATTGGCATCCTTACAAGAATTTGTCTAAACAATCACGGAAAGCATTAACCTTCCATGAGAGCAAGGAAGAAAGTGCACAGGAGGAGGAGGAGGAAGAGATTTGCCTGAATAATACTAAGGGCTTTAGATATAATTTTACAGTCTGCCCCAAACAAGGTGCAGCCTATAGCTGACTGCCGAGGGAGCAGGTTGGAGTACAAATTGTGGCCTGGAGACTCACAGTTCTTGGCCTGCTACTGCTGGGTGAGGACAGTTGAGTCAGCCTGGTATACACAGGGCAGGGTAAGATGCTCTGTGGAAAAGGATATCTACTCCAGCTGGTGAGTAGGGAATATGGAGCCAAGGCTCCTACCCTTCCCCACCACAAAACACACACACCTCCCTCCTCATGGCAGGAAGTATCAAGTGAGGCCTTTGAAGACAGCGTAGGGGCTTCCCCTGTGACACTAAAAATGAACATAATTCAGCAGCAGACTTACCAAAATGCCACCCAGCAGGATGTAACCTGAAATGCGCTACCTTGGGTAGAATACCAGTTCAGCTGTTTAAACTGTGGAGGAAACAACACTGCGCCAATGATCTCACAGCCTAGGATTCGCAGTGGTCATTGGAGCTGCTGCCAAGAGTTCTCTTGGGCTTGGAGTAAAATGAAATTAAGAGTCCAGAGGCAAGTTAGCAAAGCAAATCCTGTTTTGATTAAGGCTGATTCATCTGAGTTTAATTGAAACTATGGGTACGTCTAAACTGCAATTAGACACCTGCAGCTGGCCCATACCAGCTGACTTGGGCTCTTAGGCTCAGGCTAAGGGGCTGTTTAATTGCCGTGTAGATGTTTGGGCTGCAGCTCCAGCCCAAGCTCTGGGACCCCCCTACCTCGCAGGGTCCTAGAGTCCAGGATTCAACCCAAGTCCAAACATCAACACCACAATTAAACAGCCCCTTAGCCTGAGCCCTCAGAGCCCAAGTCAGCTGGCCCAGGCCAGTGGCAGGTTTTAAACTGCCGTGTAGACATACTAGAGCAAACTAGAACAGGGGAACTCCAGCTCCTCACTTCCACCCCATTCCCATTGCCCACTCAGATTTAACACTGACTTCGGGTAAAATTTACAAAAGTCAATATAGCAAATGACTAGATTATAAAAATCCCAGTTCTTATTTAAGGGGTCAGCCTCCAGCCATCTCCTACTCATTCGTTATTTGCACTTTTGCATATGCAAATATTGTTCTGAGAACAAACTAAATTGGTGTGGGCAGAGGTGAAAGTAAGCCGGTTCGGTCCGGTACAGCGTACCGTCAAGAGCCGGTACATCGTGCCGGACTGGACCGGCTTCTCCAGCGGTGATTTAAAGGGCCCAGGGCTCCAGCTGCTGCAGGGAGCCCCAGGCCCTTTAAATCACTGCCGGAGCCCTGCCTCCACTACCCCAGCCCTAGTCCGAGCCCTGCTGCCTGGGGTAGCGGCAGCAGGGCTCCCGCGGTGATTTAAAGGGCCTAGAGCTCCGCGGCGGCAGGAGCCCCGGGCCCTTTAATTTGCTCCTGAGCCCCAGGGCTCCCAGCCGCCTCTGTAGCTGGTAGTTCCGGGGTGATTTAAAGGCCCTGGGGCTCCCAGCCACAGCCAGAACCCCAGGGCCTTTAAATCTTGAAAGGCCCCGCCTCTTCCGGTTGAGGCCATGCCTCTTCTGGTTGAGGTCACGCCCAGCTCAGGACTCCACCATACTGGTAAGTCCTTTAAGTTACTTTCGCCCCTGGGTGTGGGCATTGTAAATGGGGTGGGGCTGGTGAGTCGGAGTTATATGGCAGTGAGGCACCGACTAGGGCAATGCCCGAAAGGTTCTGTTTTTATAGTGAGATAGCTAACAATGTAAGAGCCTAGTGGAGACAAGGTACTCTATGCCCAGGCTCTCAAAGGTATTTAGTTGCTTAACATCCATCAAATGCCCAAATACCTCTGAGGATCTGGGCTTGTTATATTTACCTTGATGTGGCTGCTCACTAGTCAAGGTCAACCCCAATTGGTGGCATGGGGGAATGCTTGAATGTTGTCCTCATATGGAAGTAAAAACTACCAGTGCCTTCTCCCCACTAAGATTTTATAGTAAGACAATTAATTCGAGAGACCCCTTGCATTGTAAAAAACACACATTTTGTGGCCATGAAGACATAGCCTAAATCCCTAAGCCGTTATCTCTAGACTTTCTAAAGTTTGGGGTTTTCTAAATGGAATCACATTTTTGTACAGAATGGGTCATTTGGGGGTGAGGGGGATGCCCATGAACTTTAAACCTTAACTCTTCTCCAACAAGTTTTTTTTTTTTTTTATTTACAGCTATTTAGAATTAAGGCAGGGCAGCAGCCCTATCTATCTAACAGCTGCTTTAAACCAGGAACTTCTGATGAAGCTGGATTGCACTCCCAGCCCATTATATATGTCTCCGCTACCCTCATGTGGCCCAGTGGCGGATTAATAATTTTGCCGTCCCTAGGCCGGGAAATAATTGCCGCCCTGGCCCCGCCCTTCTCCTGCCCCCATTCCAACCCCCTCCCCAAAGTCCCTGCCCCAACTCCGCCCCCTCCCCTCCCCTATTGGATCCCTTCCCCAAATCCTTGATCCCGGCCCCGCCTCTTTCCCCAGCGCGTGGCGTTCCCCCTCCTCCCTCCCTGCCCCTATTTCACGGCGCAAGCGCAGGGAGGGGAGAGAAACAGGACACGGCGGCACGCTTGCAGAGGAGGCGGAGATGAGCTGGAGCAGGGGGGTGGGGCGTGGAGGGGAGCTTCCGCCCCTGCAAATTTGCCGCCCTAGGCCTAGGCCTTGTCGGCCTAGGCAATAATACGGCGCTGATGTGGCCCCTCCACGGTGGGAGGATCAATATAGCAGGAGGTTCTATATACAATTTCTGCCCAACTTTATCCTGGCAACTTGAGCTGGACATGTGGGCAAAATTATAGGCACACCCATTAACACATTTCCCCAATAACAGCCAAAATTGAGTTGAGAGAACTGGATGTCAGGAGGCTGCCCAATATCTGGAAGAACCTGCCCAGCTAGAATTACTTGTGTATTCAGTTTTGCATGGATTCCACACCAGAATTCATGATGAGCCTGCTCCCAGGGAAGTTAATTGGGGTTGTACCCATGGAGATCTGTGATCACTCTCCAGAATTGCTCATATAGAGCAGAACTCCTTGCTATGAGCCTATGGATAATTGGCAATGTAATTTCCAAGCCATTTTAGATAATGGGGTAGTTATTGACTCTATAACTATGTTTTCCACTGGATATATTTTTTGAGATTCATGTTTCCATTGGTTTTGTTACAGGTATCCTTTGGAGCAAACAGAAGGCACTAGAGGTCAGACTATTGCACACACACCATCCTGTGTGTCTCAGGAGGTGAAGGAAAAGGCCTTGCTGAAGAAATTAGTTGTCCTTGAAGATGAAATTAAACAGCTGGAGCTGGCGCATAGAAGACATGGCCGCCCCAACTGCCTCCTGTGAACTCTTCAACAAAAAGCTGCAAATTAATTCATTTAAAACAAATCTGGAGGAAAGAGCTGTTTTGCAGAGCAAGCATAATTACTACCACCGAGGAGACCAAGAGGGCAGGAAAGCGAGTGGCTTCCTGGGAAATTAAGACGATTTAGGCTCCTGGGGGAGATTACGTTCCTGATCTTATTAAAATGATTAATCAGTTTTAAGAATTTGTATTCTGAGGAATCCGAAGCAGATTGGCGTAAGCAGGAAAGGGGCAGATGCTTCTGAAATCTGTGCACCAGCGCAGGCTGCTAAGGGGGAAGAGAAGTCAGCCGCGTTCAGGAGGCTGGTTACAGCCATCTCATCATGCAAAAGCAGCCAAGCCTGCGGTTCTGTACTCAGTCTTTCCCAGGCTGTGATCCCTGCAAAGCCCAGACCCACCTAGCCAAGAGAAAGCTGGGACCACTCTCCCATTTCCCAAGATGTGAAGGGCAAGACAGTCAGAACATTCAGGTTGAGAACCTTTGTCCTAGCTGACATTTAAAAAAAAAAAAAAAAAAGAAGTCCAGTTGAAATCAGTGGCCTCTGTACTAGAGATGATTTATGACTCATACTCCACTGATTCCATGTCAACCCCATTCCAGAGGGAGTGGCAGTCACCCTGTCTTCATAGACCAGCTGCAACAAGGGAGCATGGACTATGGCTTAACCAATCCTGTGTTCCAACTTTAGCTCTGACACTAGCTTCCTGTGTGATCTTGGGGCAAGTCATTTAATCTTCGTGCTTTGGTTTGCCCACGTGTAAGACAGGCACAGTAACAATGCTGATGGGGGCATTGAGGAGCTGAATTAATCAGTGTTAAAATGGGAGTCAAAGTGCTTTAAATAACTTCAAACCCACACCATGTGCTAGCCACTGAACAGAGAAAGGATGGCCCAGCCTCTGCCCCAGAGAGTAGGGTTGCCAGGTGTCTGTTTTTTGACTGGAATGCACGGTTGAAAAGGGACCCTGGCGGCTACAGTCAGCACTACTGACCGGGCCGCTAAAAGTCTGGATGGCTGCAGTGGCCAGCTCCACGCGGCTCCCGGAAGCAGCCGGCATGTCCCTTCAGCTCCTAGGTGCAGGGATTGTCAGGGGGGTTCCGCATGCTGCCCCCGCCCCGAGCGCTGGCTGCCCCTGCACCTAGGAGCCAGAGGGACATGCCGGCTGCTTCCCGGGAGCCATCTGAGGTCAGCGCAGCCCGGAGCCCAAACCCCACACCCTCTCCTGTGCCCCAACTCCCTGCCCCAGCTCAGAACCTCCTCCTGCACTCTGAACCTCAGCCCCACCCTGCAATCCAGAGCCCCGTCCTGCACCCCAAACCCCTCATCCCTGGCCCCACCCCAGAGCTCACACCCCCAGGTTGAGCCCTCACCCCCCCCACCGCAACCCCCTGCCCCAGCCTGGAGACCCCTCCCACACTTTGAACCCCTCAGCCCCAGCCTCACCTTCTCCTGCACCCCAACCCCCTGCCCCAGCCCAGTGAAAATGAGCGAGTGAGCAAGGCTGGGGGAGAGCAAGTGATGGAGGGACGGGGGATGGAGTGATCAGGGGCATGGCCTCGGAGAAGGGGCAGGACTTTGGGGTGTTCAGTTTTCTGCAATCAGAAAGTTGGAAACCCTACAGACGGCATCGTGTTTAACTCTGGGGAACTAAGGAAGTTAGGCACCCAACTCCCACTGGAGCTGGGAGTGAGATATATTGCAGGAAATCACCCTCTTTGGGAGATCTCACTGTATTAAGTTTAGATATCAGTGAGAGTCAGGGATTGTATGGAATGCCCTGGGGGAGCATTCCCCCTCTCCAGCCTACATTACTTCCAGAACTAAGAACAGTGGAGGTGGGGGAGAGGGAATTAGGCAAATTCACTCAGTTGTAACACCTCCAAAGAGGTACCACCACATGGAGCGGTTCATGTAGACTTGTTCAAACTGGATACTCCAGAGACTAATAGACAAAGAAAGACTATTTATCCCCAAAACCCTGAGTTTAAACTGACTCAGGGCCTTCTTTCTGATCCAGCAAATGGACAGTATCCACCCCTTCCTGGGAAGGGTTGGAAGGATTAGGGTGATCTCTGGTAAGCTATTAGCATGCGTATAGGAACTTTGAGTTTTAATCGGTTTTCTCTGTAGTTCTTTCACCTTAAGAATAAATGTGCTTGCTTAGAAATAGCTGGAATATACCTGCTCAGGAGGGAGGGAGAGAGACATGGATCTCTGCCCAAGAGAGGTGACTGCTAAGGAACCAGGAGAGTGGGTGCCCTGGAGGGACCACAGAGCAGAAATACAGATGCAGTTACCCTGACTGACACTGGGCACCTAACTTGTTTAGATGCTTTTAAAAGTCTGACTAAGCACCTCTTTGCATCTTGAGACACCTAAATGCCTTTGGAAAACTGGCCTGAAAAGCCTAATGCTTTTAGGCTGTGGTGGAACTTATCTCTACTTGGAGAAAGGTGCACTGGGGTAAATCGTTATGCATAGTGGCCTACCCTAGAGGCAGGCATCAGAGCAGCTACACAGAGGCTGGAATGGGCCAAAACCCTCAGTACAGGTATGACAGGGTGCAACCCTTGAGCACCTCCTTGTGGTACAAGGTGGTCCTGCACCATATTGTGTCAGTGTCTCCACCCCCAGTGTGCTGGAGCTCCTCCAGCCATAATATCAGCGTAATCCTCCAGCCATGTGATCTAAAAGCTCCCACCCCTTCCAGGGTAAAAGAGTCTTTCAAAGCAAAGTCCCCCAAAAATACAAAACAAAGAAGTCTTCCTCCCCGCTAGGCTCTACCTCCAATCTCTTTTTCTGCACATAAGTGCCAGTCATTTTCCCTGGCTCCATGCTCTCATTCAGACAGTTTGGGTTCAGTTGCTGCCTTCCTGGCTTAAGCCTGCCTTTCGGCCAATGAACTCTGGCCAGCCATGCTCTCCATAGGATTCCTCGCCTCCCAGCAAGCTGCTTGTCCCTAGCAGAAGCAGCCTGTCTGCACTCTTCCCCCTCTCCAGCCTCAGCTGCTGGACTTTCCCCTTTTAAAGACCAAACCCAACACCGGTGCAGTGGGTGTGGCTAACTGAGCCCAAGCCTGGCCTTTACAGCCATGTCTACACTGCAATAAAACACCCACGGCACCAAGTCTCAGAGCCCGGCTTTGCTGACTCAGGTTGAAAGGGCTAAAAATAGCAGCCTAGATGTTTGGGTTTGAGCTGGAGCTTGGCAGGGTCTCAGAGCCTGGGCTTCATCTCGAACATCTACACAGCAGCAGGGCTGCCGACAGCAGGTTTGGGCCCCGGTGAAAAAGATTTTTTGGGCCCCCCAGCAAGGGCGGACCAGCTAAACAGGGCCGACGAGAGGGGCGGGGGGAAGCCGGGGAAGCCGGGCCCCCTTCCGGACCGCCAGGCCCTGGTAATTTGTACTGGCTTCCCCCACTCTTGTCAGCCCTGCACAGCAGTCTGATAGCCATGTCACCTGAGCCCCACGAGTCTGCATCAGCTGACTCGGGCCAGCCGTGGCTGTCCTGGGGGGCTATTATTGGAGTTTAGACATACCCTATTTCTGTCTAGCCCAGGGCGAAGTCACACACCTCACAGCAAGCAAGGCCTTGGAGTCCTATTTTGGATTAAGAGACTTTTCACAGCTCCAGACCCACGTCACTTATCACAAGGGGCTTTTCAAAGTGCACCTTCACTGTAGCTAATTTCTGCCTATTGCAAAGAAAAGTGGAAACATTTTTTCTTTTGAAATGACTAAAACTGAGTCAGATTCAGGAACATATGGAAGTGGGAAAAGAAATGGCCATCAAAGCATGTCACTTATATAACTGCATTTGAAAGGCAGGGGCCTTTCAACATGGAGAATTAAAAAAAAGACTTTTTATTTATATTTTGCAGAAATTGAGCAGTTGCAAGGAAGGGGGGAAAAAAATCAATCATTGTTCCCTTTCAAATTACAGAGAAGGATAGCAGATGGGTAACTCCCATTGGTTCTGTTAGGTACCTGTTATCATTAGAATACAGGTGACTCAATTTACTACCATGCCATCTAGATCTGCTCTAAGGAAGGCTGGAGGACATGGTGGTTAACACATTTGGGACAAAGGCTTGGCTGGTGTCTTGAAGTTATGTCAGTTGACACCACTGGGGATCTGCCTTGTAGAAGGGCACATAAGCCTTCCAAGCGCTCCCTTGCAGCCAAGTACAGCTTTAATGTGGCCTGCCTCAGTTTCTCCCTCAATGAGGTACACAGCCTGCTCAAGGAGCCAAACACTACATTAAAGTGCTCTCGCTCCCTCTAGTCAAGCCTTCTGAAAGAAGCCATTATACAAGGGTTTAAAGGCTCTTACCTCAGAGCGCAGATCATACTTAAGACTCTCAAAACAAGCATCTCAGGGTTCTAGCAGCAGCAGTGCCTTCTGCTGTATGGCCTCAGGCTGTTCTGCTGCCTGGAGAACTCTGCCAACTTTCTCCTGCTTGTTCAGGGCCTGTCCCAGGCCTCCTTGGCTGGAGAGCTTTTACCTAGTTCAGGCTCCCTAGGACCTCCCCTCCTGCAGAGCTTCCCTTCTCCTCCACTGAAAATGCCTTCACAACTTGTATTTCAGCTGAGCGCTCCTAAGCCTTTTATCAGGCCCAGGTGTGCCTTACTAATTTAACTGCCTTCCAGCTATGTAAGCAGTTACTTAGGCCCAGGTGGACCTGGGTTGGCTCTTTCCCTTCAGTGGAGCTTGTCACACACAGAGTGGGCACAGGACTGGCCTTATGGTGGATGACATGGGTGACTACTCAGGGTGCTGTGATCAGGGGGACACCATGGTCAAGAGGCAAGGATCTGGGCTTGCCTGGGGTGTGAGACCGTGGAATGGCGCTCGGGGCAATGGTGGGGCCTGGGGGTGATGGGGAGCCAGTGGGGGCTAGGGGAATGGGTGGCAAAACACAAGTTTGCTCAGGGCAACATTTTCCATAAGGCTGGCCCTGACTGGGCATCTGACTCCCTGAAAGGTCTAGCCCTTGCCTGCAGTTCTGCTACTTTAGCACTCCTGTACATGAGGGGAGCCACAGTGATGCTAGGCCAATGGTAGTAGGATTTCTGAAAATACTCAGTGAATCTCCCTCTTAGAATGTTAATTTAAAATGAAAGGCACCTTTGACATTCACAACCATTAGACGTATAGACACAAGATACAGACAAGTCTACTGAACAAAGAGCTGGGAGCCAGAAATGCCTAGGCTCTACTTCTGGCTCTGCCATTGGTGTGCTCCATGCTTCAGTTTCCCTATCTATAAAATGGAAATAGCGGAATTCCCTACTTCACAGGGGTGTTGTGAAGCTCATGGATTAGAGTCAGCTCTGGCATGAAGTGAGTGTTTTATGTTGGGGGAAATTTGGCCTTATACTTAGAAAACAATTTGAACATATATTCTGCTTACTAATAGATTGGAAAGATGTCCAGATATATCTGATGAAGACATTGAGAATGTGTGGAATAATATATGTACTGCCTTTTTGTTCCAATATTTTTTTCTTGTAAGATGTAATATTGACCAAGGCAAACTTATCTCTCAGGTCAATGAAGTTGGATATTTACCTGAGCAGAATTTAGGAATGCTGGATTTGGTGTTAAGGCCCCAGTTCAGTAAGGTACTTAAGCCAGTACCTAACTTTAAGTACACAAATAGTCCTGTTGACTTCAGTGGCTTAAAGCTAGGCATGTTCTTAAGTAACTTTTGGAACCAGGACTTAAATTATTAATTTGAAACATTTTGTACTACATTTTTATGACAGGTACCATACCAAATCCCATACAAAGCCATGTCAAAAGCACATTATAAAAACCTACATAGCTAGATTAATTTGCTAAGATTATACAGTAAGCATTACAAAAATCAGGAAATGCAAAATTCAGGTATTCGCATAAGCCTTAACTCTGCCCCTTTGTGTGTATACAATAATTTGCATTCTTTGATTACATCCAGTAAGTAGGAAAGTAACACAGCCACACTCGCATGCACACACAGCCCTTCTTAGATGCAGTGCAGGAGATGATGCAGTTTATGGAGCTAACAACTGCAAATTTAGATGAGTCTTAGACCAGAAGTACTTAGCTATAACTGTCACCAGTATTCTAGCTCTTATTATCCTGAATGAACAAAATACCATCCCAAAGTCAGCATGTTCCCCCGCAATGAATGCTCCTTACAGTGTGTCCGTTCCCCTTCATAGTCAGTTTTTAACTAACCAGATACTGTAACCAGCAGTGTGTTATAGACAGGCCATCTGCTCCCCCAGCCCTCACTCAGGCACAATTCCCATGGGCTTCCATTGGACTTTGCCTGCGTGAGGCCTGCGGGATCAGGCTCATCTACTCTTGCCCCCTTTCTACTTAGCACATTGCAGGGGAGAGGACAAGCTCTCGTTAGTCACTAGCAGTCTGCACAGTTCGTTTCCCTAACTCCTTGGCTGAAACGTGTGGATCTACTGAGCTCAAATCTTTTCAGAAAGATCAATGGTGGGCACCTCATCTCAGCAGCAATGGAAGGAGGAGGAGGGAGAGGAAGAAGAGGAAGGAAAGATTGATGCCCTCATCTCCAATTCTGTAGTTTTGCATCCCTTATACATTTGGCTGCCTGCTCATAACCGGTTGGAGGTCACCTTTTGGTCCACTCTACACGCCAGCTCCTAATCCATCTTTCATGTTAATCGCTTCTAGGCATGGGAGCAAGAAGGGATCAGTAATATGGGGCAGAGTGGGGGAAAATGTGTGTAATAATATCAAAGGAATGACCAGAGCCTTGACAGGAAGCTTCTATTGTTGAGCGGATGAGATTTATTCTAAGCACAAGCCACAGAGGAAACAGTTAACTCTAGCACTCTGGTACTTCAGCAGGAACTTTATTGAACAGTCAAAGGAAGAATCTGAAAAGTTCTTGGCCATTAAGAATGGAGGAATATTTTCAGTGCTATGCTGGGAGGTTTTCAGAGAGAGATTTTATGCCTTTCCCCTTTAAGCAGATCCCTGTCGCTCTTGAATAACCTTGTCCGCTCAGGTGTAATTTCAGCAGCATCAAATGGAATGGGCCTTGTGTATCTCATAAAGGCCAAACTTTCTAGACTGTATACAGCCACCCGCTTGCTTTATTCCCCAGTTCAACGTTACAGCTCTTCCAGCGTGGCCCTGGATAATGCAAGACAGATCAATAAACAATCAGGTTGTCTTTCATACACATTGGCTGTGTCACATTTTATGGTGTGAATTAATTCCACACTCTTTCCTTGTCCGAAGTCATTTCCTCCAAGATAGATTTTGGTTCAATAGGTGGGAGAGAGGTTACTGTTGATACTAAGTTAACGATGAATCCCTAGTGCTGTTGTCAGACCAGCAGATGGAGCAATGGCTACACTCAGTGCTCCGCAGTCTGTGACTTTCCTACTTGCTGCACTCCTTTGCCTCGTACGTTTGCAGGTGATCTAACCACGAGACACAGGTTTCCACAGAGAGACTGAGAACCAAAAACAGGTGTAGAGGAGTCAGGATTTTTGGTTGCCTGTGTTGTGGTTTTTGTTGTTGCTGTGCAGTGTGGTGTGTGTAAAAAACTGGACATGCTTCCTCTTCCGAGAACCCAAGGACAGGTTGAGAAAAATGAGCTAAAAATGACATATTTCTGAAGCAGCCCATACAATTATATAGATAATTGTGTCCTTGCTGCAGAATTCTATGAAATCATTGAAACCACAGAATCCAGATGTCCTGATTTTATAGGTACAGTCCTGATTTTTGGGTCTTTTTCTTATATAGGCTCCTATTACCCCCCACCCCCTGTCCTGATTTTTCACACTTGCTGTCTGGTCACCCTACTTTGGAAAGGATTTCATTCTTTATTCAGTTCTATGGGTATCTGTAGCAAGTCGTTTAGCTCCCAGAGCCATTTTCATAGAGGTGTCATTATTATTAACGTCTTCTGGACTGTTCCATACATAACATGAGTGATCATGAGTGTGTGTGTGTGTGTGTGTGCATCCATGAACATGTGTGTGTGTGGACATGTATCTGTGCATATGAGTGGGTGTGTGCAACCATGAATGTACATCTATATGTGTGTATATGCATGGGGTATACATGTATGTGTGTGTGTATGTGCCTCTGTACCTATAAATATGCGTAAGTGTGGGTGTACGTGCCCATGGATAGGAGTGTATCTGCATGTGTGTGTGTCTGTCTGAATGTGTGTGTGTGGTTTGCATCCATATATGAGTGAGTGGGAGTGTGTGTGGGGGGGGGGAATGAGAGGCTAATAGAAAAGATTACGTCTATTCAATGGAAAAAGCTGCTTTATTGCAATGTTAGGATTGAGCCTTCAGACATAAGAAAGCCAGGAGATCCAAATCTCATGGTTCCCTCAGCCACTGTAATTTGTCCCCCTTGTGTATTGCTAGTATTTTGTATTAAAATATATGCCGTTAAATTTATGCCTTTATATATGCGTGTGTGTAATATGGCTGAGTTACAGTGGCTGGGGGAACTATAACTTTCTTTTTCCAAGAGGCTGTTATATATCTGATTATGTTGCATCATTTGGAGTTTGGCTGGAAGCAGCATTGCTGCTGTTAATCCTTCAACAGTGGACGGGCCCACAGATCTTTTCTTCTTGTCTCTCTCTCTAACGGTATGGTCCCCAACACCATCGTATCTAATTAGGCCTCTTGTCTGGGTCTGGTCCAGATATGACAATATCGTATGCACTAAAATAGCTATTAAATATTTTACTTCCTGTTTATTTATAGCTACATTTGGAACTTGTGGCTATTCGGAATTGAGTCCCATCTAGTAGCCAGGGCAGTGTGATAACTGCTTTAGTAATAAAATACAATTGTGCATTGCATTTAAGAGGATTTCTATCCACAGATCTTAAAAGCACTTGACAAAAAGAGCAGGGTCATTATTATCCCCATCTTGCAGGGGAAACTAAGGCACAAAGCAGTGATGAGAGTTGCCTGGAATCACAAAGAGTGAAGGGAAGAGTTAGAAATAGAACTCAGTGACCAGTCAATGGCAACACTCCTCTCAATGGCAGTGAGCCAGGATTCATGTACATGAGCCTAGATCCTTTGTGTTAATCTAGTCTCCAGAGCCCCAGGCCTGACTCTCCACAGGCCTGCACCTTGGCTAGTCATGTGTCTCAGTGCACAATGGATGTAAAACATTGCCAGGAAGAACTGGCCGTACTCTGCACTCAGCATGGTGTGAGTACAGAAGGGGCAGGGCAATGGAGAATCTGGCCCCTGGTCTGGTGTCCTGTTTGTTGTACCATGCTGCCTTCCTTCCAGAGTTCTGGCCTCGAGCTCAGCAGCACCGTTCTGGCTTTCCACACACAGGGCCACCTTTACCATATACGGTTAACTCTCTGGAGCACATTTTCCCATAAACTCAATGGGCTCTCGCATTTTGTTACGTGATGAGATTATTAAAACTGGGCTTGTTTTGCTTTCACCTGGTCCTCCAGCATTTCCACTAGAGCGCTCTAGCAGTTAGAACAAGGGTTGGCAGGTTGGACTCCTGGGCTCTGTTCCCAGCCATGTTCAGGGGAGGAAAAGAGGTCATGTTTGAAAACATGTGAGCAATCATGCTTAACTAACACTCCCTATGCCCTACCGGGTAATCACTACCAGTTAACACAAGGTGCACTAGGTGCAGAGTCTAAAGATCATCTTAGCTAACACATTTTAGAACATGGCCTATTTTCCTAGTCTAGTAGGGCCCCACTGTTCTAGGTGCTAAATGGACACAAGACAATCCTTACCCTTAGGTGCTTACAGTCTAGATATGCCCTGTGTGATGTTGGGTGAGTCACTGAGCCTCTCTATATCTCAGCTTCTACATCTTTAATGTGAGGTAAGAACATCTTAGCCAACTTTGTAGGGCACTTTGAGATCCTGAGCATGGAGGAGCTCTGCACAAGTTAATAGATGCAGGGCAAGGTTAGTGGGAGAAGAATGTGTGCCTATTCTATTCTACCTCCAGTTCTTATCCCACCCTCAGGACTGGAGTATCTGAGTGTCTTCCACCAGTGCATTAAGTGATCTCACTAACATCTGTCACCTGTGGTTTGTTCTCTCTCATCCTTTCCTCAAGGGGACAATCATGCGTGCAATGGAGTGCTTCCTCTCACCACCCCCAGCCTGCCCTCTCTCACATGTGGATCTCTGACTTCCTGGAGTAGTGTCCACAGAGTGCCGCAACTGGGGTGTGTCCTCCCTCCTGGCCTTCATAGGGGCTTTGTCCCCTCCATCCATGGGCTGTAGGGGGCAACATGGAAAGGGCTGAGGAACTGCCAGGCATTCTCAGTTCGACTGGCTTTCAATGGAAGTTGAAGTCAGCTGAGTGATGCTCGAGATTTGGCTCCTAGAGCTCAGTACTGGGTCATCTAAGCCTTTCACAGTGTTTGTGTTTCTGCTACCATGAGTCACGGTAGCTGATTACAGCCTTTAAGAGTATGTCTACACTGCACCTGGGAGCAAGCCTCCCAAACTGGTTCCACAGACTTGTGTTAGCGTGGCTTACGCTAGCATGCTAAAAGTAGCTGTGTAATGTTGCTTTGAGGTTGTGACTTGGGCTGGAGCATGGGCTCTCAAGTCCACCCCTTGCCCCTCAGGCTTGTAAGCCCAAGCTCCAGTCCAAGCCACAACCTGGAAGCAATGTTCCCATAGCTATTTGTAGCATGCTAGTGCGAGTCCTGCCAACACGTCTATGCACCCAGGCTAGAAAGCGTACTCCTAGATGCAGTGTAGATCAACGGTTCTCAAACTTTGCAAACCCGAGGACCCCCATTTTGATTTAAAATTTTTCATGGATCCTCAAGCTGGCTTCTAATTTTCCCCAGAGGTGCTCAACCCCTGCTCAGCCTCAGGCCCCTTCCCACTCATTCCCTTCCCACAAGGCCCCACCCCCATCCCAGATCTTCCCAGCCCCACTCCACTCCTGTCCCTCCTCTTTCCGCCCCCTCCCCTGAGCACGCCCTATCCCTGCTCCTCCCCCTCCCTCCCAGTGCCTACTGCACACCGCTGAACAGTTGTTCCACAGCATGTGAGAGGCACTGAGGGGAGAGGGAGGAGTTGATCAGCAAGGCCAGCGGCCCCAGACATGATTCGTGGACCCCGTGGAGTACCCTCATGGACCCCAGTTTGAGAACGGCTGGTGTAGACATCCCCAGTAGGCCATCGAATTTGTTGATTTGCTAGGAGGTGGCTGTAAAAAGCTTCGGAAGGTTGCTTAGTAACATGGTGACAGGAGGTATAAGCAAAGAATGTAGTTTGCTAGCGCATGTTCATAGTCATTGAAACGAGACACAAATTGCTCACAAAGAACATGCTTTAGGAAGTGGATTGTTGTGAGAATCTCAATGGCCCTCTTACGGATTAATTATTTGTTCCTTTTCTCCTTTTTAAATATGCAAAACCCACCCAATTATAAAAAAATTAGTATACCAGGTTTAAAAGACAGGAAATTCCTGCCCATTAAATGCCATCACACCAGCCTCTCAGCAGCATGTCTGGAGAAACAGCCAGGCCCTGCCTAGTGGCCCAACGGCACCTGACTGGGGCTCTGTCAGCCAGTGGAGGAAGTAAGCTCCAGGTATCAAAGGCCTGGCACCGAGTGCACCCTGGCTCCAACTGGCAGCCATTCCAGTCTGGGCACCGTTACTCCTCAGCTGATCTCAGTGCTTTCAGACTCCCAGGGAAGACAGCTGGTCTTACAGATAGTCAAGACCCAAACCACTAGCTCCCAGCAACACCTTGAATGGTGCCCAGTTGGGAATCATACAAATGTAGGGACCCTGAGAAGTCATCAAGTCCAACCCCCTGCACTGAGGCAGGACCAAGTAAACCTAGACCAGCCCTGACAGGTGTTTGTCCAACCTGTTTTTAAAAGCTTCCAATGATGGGGACTCCATGGCCTCCCTTGGAAGCCTCTTCCTGAGCTTAACTACCCTTAGGCCTGGTCTACACTACGGGTTTAGGTCGACTTTAGCAGCGTTAAATCGAATTAAGCCTGGACACGTCCACACGACGAAGCCCTTTCTTTCGACTTAAAGGGTCCTTTAAACCGGTTTCTTTACACCACCTCCGACGAGGGGACTAGCGATAAAACCGGTCTTTGCGGGTCGGAATTGGGGTAGTGTGGACGGAATTTGACGTTATTGGCCTCCGGGAGCTATCCCACAGTGCTTCATTGTGACCGCTCTGGACAGCACTCTCAACTCAGATGCACTGACCAGGTAGACAGGAAAAGACCCGCGAATGTTTGAATTTCATTTCCTGTTTGCTCAGCGTGGAGAGCACAGGTGACCACGCAGAGCTCATCAGCACAGGTAACCGTGATGGAGTCCCAGGATCGCAAAAGAGCTCCAGCATGGACCGAACGGGAGGTACGGGATCTGCTCGCCATATGGGGAGATGAAGCAGTGATAGCTGAACTCCGTAGCAGTAAAAGAAATGGCAAAGTATTAGAAAAGATCTCCAAGGCCATGAAGGACCGAGGCCATAACAGGGACACACAGCAGTGCCGCGTGAAAATTAAGGAGCTACGGCAAGCTTACCACAAAGCCAGAGAAGCAAACGGAAGGTCCGGGGCAGAGCCGCAAACTTGCCGCTACTACGCGGAGCTGCATGCGATCCTAGGGGGTGCAGCCACCACTACCCCAACCGTGTGCTATGACTCTCTCACTGGAGAAACACACAGGGAAGACAGTTCGGGGAACGAGGAAGATGAGGATGGAGGTACTGTAGGTAGCTCACAGCAGCAAGGAAGTGGAGAAACCGGTTTCCCCAACAGTCAGGATATGTTTGTGACCCTGGACCTGGAACCAGTAACCCCCGAACTCACCCAAGACCCTCAGGGCACACAGGAGACCTCTGGTGAGTGTACCTTTGTAAATATTTGTAAACATTACACATGGTTTAAAAGCAAGCGTGTTTAATGATTAATTTGCCCTGGCAATCACGGCCAGTACATCTACTGGAAAAGTCTGTTAACGTGTATGGTGATGGAGCGGAAATCCTCCAGGGACATCTCCAGAAAGCTCTCCTTTATGTACTCCCAAAGCGTTTGCAAAAGGTTTCTGGGGAGGGCTGCCTTATCCCGTCCGCCATGGTAGGACACTTTACCATGCCAGGCCAGTAGCACGTAGTCTGGAATCATTGCATAACAAAGCATGGCAGCGTATGGTCCCGGTGTTTGCTGGCACGCAGACAACATCCATTCCTTATCGCTCTTTGTTATCCTCAGGAGAGTGATATCATTCACAGTCACCTGGTTGAAATGGGGTGATTTTATTAAGGGGACATTCAGAGGCGCCCGTTCCTGCTCTTCTGAACAGAAATGTTCCCCGCTGTTAACCACGCGGTGGAGGGGAGGGGTGAAGTGATCATCCCAGAGAATCGTGTGTGTGTGTGGGGGGGGGGGGGGGCTGGTTTACTTGTGTTTGTGCCGCATGTTAACCGGGAAACCGCAGCCCCTCCTTTTACATTGAAAACCCATTTTAAATGGACAACTCAATTCATCCTTGATATGGGAAATGCGCTGCTGTTTGAAACCTTTCCCGCATGTTAAGAAGGTTAAAAAAGCCAAAACACTGTGGCTGCCTGCAAGCCGAAATATGCGACCTTGTAATGAAAGAGTGTACCCATTATTCTCTAAAATGTGTCTTTTTTAACCACCTCTCCCTTCTCCTCCACCAGCTGCAAATGTTTCTCCTTCGCAGAGGCTAGTGAACATTAGAAAGAGAAAACGTAGGACGAGGGACGATATGTTCACGGAGCTGCAGATGTCCTCCCACGCTGATAGAGCACAGCAGAATGCGTGGAGGCAGTCAATGTTGGACATGAGAAAAGCACAATATGAACGAGAGGAGAGGTGGCGGGCTGAATGGCGGGATGAAAAGAGCAAGTGGCGGGCTGAAGACGATAGGTGGCGTCAGCTAGCAGACAGACGGCAAGAGTCAATGCTCCGTCTGCTGGAGCATCAAACTGATATGCTCGAGCGTATGGTTGAGCTGCAGGAAAGGCAGCAGGAGCAGAGACCGCCGCTACAGCCCCTGTGTAACCAACAGCCCTCCTCCCCAAGTTCCATAGCCTCCTCACCAAGACGCCCAAGAACACGGTGGGGGGGCCTCCGTCCACCCAGTCACTCCACCCCAGATGATCGCCCAAGCATCAGAAGGCTGGCCTTCAATAAGAGTTAAAGTTTTAAAATGCAGTGTGTCCTTTTCCATCCCTCCTCCCCCACCCATCCCAGGCTACCTTGGCAATTATCCCCCTACTTCTGTGAGGAACTAATAAAGAATGCATGAATGTGAAAAAACAATGACTTTATTGCCTCTGCAAGCGGGAGGGGAGGGTGGGGTGGGGTGGCTGGTTTACAGGGAAGTAGAGTGAACCGGGTTGGGTGGGGGGGTTTGGAGGGTTCATCAAGGAGAAACAAACAGAAGTTTCACACAGTAGCCTGGCCAGTCACAAAACTCGTTTTCAAAGCTTCTCTGATGCGCACCGCGCCCTGCTGTGCTCCTCTAACCGCCCTGGAGTCTGGCTGCGCATAATCAGCGGCCAGGCGAGTTGCCTCAACCTCCCACCCCGCCATAAAGGTCTCCCCCTTACTCTCACAGATATTGTGGAGTGCACAGCAAGCAGCAATAACAATGGGGATATTCTTTTCGCTGAGGTCTGAGCGAGTCAGTAAGCTGCGCCAGCGCGCTTTTAAACGTCCAAATGCACATTCCACCACCATTCGGCACTTGCTCAGCCTGTAGTTGAACAGGTCCTGACTCCTGTCCAGGCTGCCTGTGTACGGCTTCATGAGCCATGGCATTAAGGGGTAGGCTGGGTCCCCAAGGATCAAGATAGGCATTTCAACATCCCCAACGGTTACTTTCTGGTCCGGGAAGAAAGTCCCTTCCTCCAGCTTTCGAAACAGAGCAGAGTTCCTGAAGACGCGAGCATCATGTACCTTTCCCGGCCATCCCACGTTGATGTTGGTGAAACGTCCCTTGTGATCCACCAGGGCTTGCAGCAGCATTGAAAAGTACCCCTTGCGGTTTACGTAGTCGGTGGCTTGGTGCTCCGGTGACAAGATAGGGATATGGGTTCCGTCTATGGCCCCGCCACAGTTTGGGAATCTCATTTCAGCAAAACCATCCACTATTGACTGCACGTTGCCCAGAGTCACTACCCTTGATATCACCAGGTCTTTCATTGCCCTGGCAAATTGGATCACAGCAGCCCCCACCGTAGATTTGCCCACTCCAAATTGATTCCCGACTGACCGGTAGCTGTCTGGCATTGCAAGCTTCCACAGGGCTATCGCCACTCGCTTCTCAACTGTGAGGGCTGCTCTCATCTTGGTATCCTGGCGTTTCAGGGCAGGGGAAAGCAAGTCACAAAGTTCCATGAAAGTGGCCTTACGCATGCGAAAGTTTCGCAGCCACTGGGAATCGTCCCATACCTGCAGCACGATGCGGTCCCACCAGTCTGTGCTTGTTTCCTGGGCCCAGAATCGGCGTTCCACGGCATGAACCTGCCCCAGTGACACCATGATTTCCACATTGCTGGGGCCTGTGCCTTGTGAGAGGTCTATGTCCATGGCAATTTCCTCATCACTCTCTTCGCCGCGCTGCAATCGCTTCCTCGGCTGATCCGGGTTTCACCTTGGCATGTCTTGGCTCTGCATATACTCCAGGACAATGCGCGTGGTGTTCATAGTGCTCATAATTGCCGCGGTGATCTGAGCGGGCTCCATGATCCCAGTGCTAGCTATGGCGCCTGGTCAGAAAAAAGGCGCGAAAGTAGTATCTGATGGACCAGGAGAAGGAGGGAGGGTGGGAGGGAGGGAGGGCCGAGTGACAACATGGCGTACGGGTACAGGAACAGGGAATTAAAATCAAGAAAGGTGGCTGTGCATCAGGGAGAAACACAAACAACTGTCACACAGAATGGTCCCCCCAAAGATTAAACTGAAAACCCTGGGCTTAGCAGGTCGTTGATTTCACGGAGGAAGGGGAAGCAAATGAATACAGAACAAATCTATTTTTTACATCTTAAGCTGGCAGCTGACGGTGCAGCATGAGTGATAGCCTCTGCAGTACGATGACGACGGTTACCAATCGTAATATACCATCGTCTACCAAAAGGCAAGGGGCTGCTGCTGTGTAGCAATGCAGCCCCACGTCTGCCAGCCCCACGTCTGCCAGCACCCAGCATCGCCCTCGGCCTCTTCTGGGTGCTTAGCAGACAATACTGGGCAATTGGCAGAAAATAGTATACTACGACTGGTAGCCATCATCATCGAAACAGTAGCATGTCTGCCCAGGTGGCCATGATTGACAGCCACTCCAGTACGACGACGATGGGTACCAGTCATAATATACCATCACCTACCAAAGGGCAAGGGGTTGGTGCAATACAGCCCTACGGCTGCCAGCCCCACGGCTATCACTCATGCTACACCGTCTACCGCCAAAAGGCAGTTAGGAGCTGCTGCTGTGTAGCAATGCAGTCCCACGTCTGCCGGCACCCAGAGGACATATGGTGACGGTGAGCTCAGCTGAGCTGAGCGGGCTCCATGCTTGCCGTGGTATGTTGTCTGCACAGGTAACCCAGGTAAAAAGGTGCGAATCTATTGTCTGCCGTTGCTGTGATGAGGGGGGAGGGGCCTGACGACATGCACCCAGAACCGCCCGCGACACTGTTTTGCATCATCCGGGCATTGGGATCTCAACCCAGAATTCCAAGGGGCGGCGGAGACTGCGGGAACTGTGGGATAGCTGTGGGATAGCTACCCATAGTGCAATGCTCCGGAAGTCGACGCTAGCCTCGTACTGTGGACGCGGTCCGCCGACTAGAGCACCTAGAGCATTTTATGTGGGGACACACACAATCGGCTGTATAGAACCGATTTCTATAAAACCGGCTTCTATAAATTCGAACTAATTTCGTAGTGTAGACATACCCTTCGAGTTAGAAAGTTTTCCCCAGTATCTAACCTAAACCTTCTTTGCTTCAGTAAGCTCATTACTCCTTGTCCTGGCTTCAGTGGAATAGGCCTAGCTGGTGCAGAGCCAGAAGAGTAGGACTCAGAGGCCTCATTCCACAAACCTTCATGTGCTTCCTGAATCAGGTGCTGAGCAAAGATAAGAACCACCCTGAACCTTGTCCCCAGCCCCCAAAATAAACGTTTTTCAGAATCCAGAAAGCTGGCAAACTCCCCCTCCTCCTTTCTTTCATTTCTGTGCTACTCTTCACTGAGAAAGGCTTTTCTTTTGGTATAGCCATGCCAGCTGGAAGTAGGAACATAGGAACTGCCTGACTGGATCCCAGCAGGGGTTTATCTAGCCCAAGATCCTGTCTCTGAAAGTGGCCAGTATCTGCTCCTTCAGAGGAAGGTACAAGAAGCCCTGCAGTGAGCAGTTATTGAATAACCTGCCCCCAGAGAGGTCTCTGTCTAACCCCCTTTAGCTGCAGGTTGGATTAAGCACAGAAGCAGGACATTGGAAGGACTCTTCCAAATCTTTACTATTGTAACTCTGGATATTCTTGTGATCCATGGAATTGGCCATTCCTTGGTATGGATCCTACTGCGCCCTTTCCCCCTGGACTATCTTGAGGCAGCGTGCAGGATGTACTGAGAGGCTTGCGGGAAAGTCTGTTCTCATGACATCTCCAGGTCAATTCTGCAAAACTAGGTCTGGACAGTGTGTATAAAGGCTCCAAAAAGACTCCAGAATTGTGGGTGGTTCTCCCAGGTGAATCCATAAACTGCAAAATACTCTAGGCCTCACCCACTGTACAGCTTTGCACCTTGTGGACAGAGTGCGAAGTGGTTATGAAACCCTAAACCAACCTGATCTGGTAATATTTATCACCCACTGTACACCCATTGGTGTAAGGGGCAACACAAGGTGCCAGGCAGTTTAGAATCAGGCCTGCCATCTCCGACTCCAAAACCATGCCCATTTCCTAGTTCTTGGGGCCCCACTGCAAACATAGCCACTCCTGTGGAATGTTGACATGGAGGACAATTCCATCTAATTTACTGCATGAGACAGTATGCATTTTTCAGTTATTGGTGAGCGTCTCCTGATACTGTTGAGTTCCATGCTAAGTTGGTTGGGTTTTGTTACATGTTATTTCTTCTTGTGCCCTGATTGGCTGAGCCTACCTCACATGCTCAGGAAGTTCATCAGCCAGACAATATTATTGCCTCTAAGCCAGTCAGAAAACCCCCATGTCTCTTCTTTGGTCCAGTATTCTAAATACCTTGATCATAGAACCAACACCCAGGCTGTATTATTCTCTGGCATTAGAGACTCTTACAAAGCCTCACTTTTGCATTTCTGCTACTATCTGAGCAGCAGAACAATGCCCCCGGCTCTGCTGTGGCATCAGAGGCAGAGTTCATGACAGAGACCTCAGGAGCAGCAGGAGTTTTGCATGTACAAAAGAGAATGGCATCTCTCCAACAGGGGGGCCATTATTAATGGGCAGTTGCAAATTTGCTATTGGAGACCAGGTCACATTCAACATCAGGATATGCTTCTACGGGCACAACATTCTGAAGAATCGGAGCAGGCTGCGCAGAGGGGACTGAGGGATGGTGAAGAAATTTGGCAGCATGTGACCTCCAAAAGAAGAAAGAGGAGCGTCCATGTACCAGCAATGGAGATACAGGTGAGCAACCGTTTTCATGTTCTCTCCAGAGGTACTAATGTGGAGAGTGGAGTAGATGGTACATCTGAGGGAAGGGAGCAGAAGGAGACTCCACCAATTGGAAGGCATGAGATGCACTGTCCTATGGATGGGGGTTCCACAACCACTGCTTCCAAGAGAAGGAGGAGGGTGGTGGTGGTCGGGGACTCCCTCCTCAGGGGGACTGAGTCATCGATCTGCCGCCCCGACCGAGAAAACCGAGAGGTCTGCTGCTTGCCAGGAGCTAGGATTCATGATGTGACGGAGAGACTGCTGAGACTCATCAAGCCCTCGGATCGCTACCCCTTCCTGCTTCTCCACGTGGGCACCAATGATACTGCCAAGAATGACTTTGAGTGGATCACTGCAGACTACGTGGCTCTGGGAAGAAGGATAAAGGAGTTTGAGGCGCAAGTGGTGTTCTCGTCCATCCTCCCTGTGCAAGGAAAAGGCCTGGGTAGAGACCGTCGAATTGTGGAAGTCACCGAATGGCTACGCAGGTGGTGTCGGAGAGAAGGCTTTGGATTCTTTGACCATGGGATGGTGTTCCAAGAAGAAGGAGTGCTAGGCAGAGATGGGCTCCACCTAACGAAGAGAGGGAAGAGCATCTTCGCAGGCAGGCTGGCTAACCTAGTGAGGAGGGCTTTAAACTAGGTTCACCGGGGGAAGGAGACCAAAACCCTGAGATAAGTGGGGAAATGGGATACTGGGAGGGAGCACGAGCAGGAGAGGGAAGGACTCCTGTCTCATACTGAGAAAGCAGGACAATCAGTTATCTTAAGTGCCTATACACAAATGCAAGAAGCCTGGGAAACAAGCAGGGAGAACTGGAAGTCCTGGCACAGTCAAGGAACTATGATGTGATTGAGTCATTGAATATTAGAGTTGGAAGGGACCTCAGGAGATCATGTAGTCCAACCCCCTGCTCAAAGCAGGACCAATACCCAATTTTTTTACCCCTTCCCTAAATGGTCCCCTCAAGGATTGAACTCACAACCCTGGGTTTAGTAGGCCAATGCTCAAACTACTGAGCTATCCCTCCCCACACCCCGACATATTTCCAGGAGGTCTCACTGAGATATGAACTCAGATTGCAGGATTCAGAGTCCTGAGTGCTGACCATCTGGAATAACAGAGACTTGGTGGGACAACTCACATGACTGGAGTACTGTCATGGATGGATATAAACTGTTCAGGAAGGACAGGCAGGGCAGAAAAGGTGCAGGGGTTGCATTGTATGTAAGAGAGGAGTATGACTGCTCAGAGCTCCAGTATGAAACTGCAGAAAAACCTGAGAGTCTCTGGATTAAGTTTAGAAGTGTGAGCAACAAGGGTGATGTCGTGGTGGGAGTCTGCTATAGACCACCAGACCAAGGGGATGAGGTGGACGAGGCTTTCTTCCAGTGACTAGCAGAAGTTACTAGATCGCAGGCCCTGGTTCTCATGGGAGACTTTAATCACCCTGATATCTGCTGGGAGAGCAATACAGCAGTGCACAGACAATCCAGGAAGTTTTTGGAAAGTGTAGGGGACAATTTCCTGATGCAAGTGCTGGAGGAACCAACTAGGGGCAGAGCTCTTCTAGACCTGCTGCTCACAAACCGGGAAGAATTAGTAGGGGAAGCAAAAGTGGATGGGAACCTGGGCGGCAGTAACCATGAGATGGTCAAGTTCAGGATCCTGACACAAGGAAGAAAGGAGAACAGCAGAATACAGACCCTGGACTTCAGAAAAGCAGACTTTGACTCCCTCAGGGAACAGATGGGCAGGATCCCCTGGGAGAATAACATGAGGGGGAAAGGGGTCCAGGAAAGCTGGCTGTATTTTAAAGAATACTTATTGAGGTTGCAGGAAAAAAACATCCTGATGTGTAGAAAAAATAGTAAATATGGCAGGCGACCAGCTTGGCTTAAGAGTGAACTCCTTGCTGATCTTAAATGCAAAAAAGAAGCTTACAAGAAGTGCAAGATTGGACAAATGACCCGGGAGGAGTATAAAAATATTGCTCAGGCATGCAGGAGTGAAATCAGGAAGGCCAAATCACACTTGGAGTTGCAGCTAGCAAGAGATGTTAAGAGTAACAAGAAGGGTTTATTCAGGTATGTCAGCAACAAGAAGAAAGTCAAGGAAAGGGTGAGCCCCTTACTGAATGAGGGAGGCAACCTAGTGACAGAGGATGTGGAAAAAGCTAATGTACTCAATGCTTTTTTTGCCTCTGTCTTCACAAACAAGGTCAGCTCCCAGACTGCTGCACTGGGCAGCACAGCATGGGGAGGAGGTGACCAGCCCTCTGTGGAGAAAGAAGTGGTTCGGGACTATTTAGAAAAACTGGACGAGCACAAGTCCATGGGGCCGGATGCATTGCATCCGAGGTTGCTAAAGGAGTTGGCAGATGTGATTGCAGAGCCATTGGCCATTATCTTTGAAAACTCATGGTGATTGGGGGAGGTCCCAGATGACTGGAAAAAAGCTAATGTAGTGCCCATCTTTAAAAAAGGGAAGAAGGAGGATCCGGGGAACTACAGGCCAGTCAGCCTCACCTCAGTCCCTGGAAAAATCATGGAGCAGGTCCTCAGGGAATCAATTCTGAAGCACTTAGAGGAGAGGAAAGTGATCAGGAACAGTCCATGGATTCACCAAGGGCAAGTCATGCCTGACTAACCTAATTGCCGTCTATGACGAGATAACTGGGTCTGTGGATGAGGGGAAAGCAGTGGATGTGTTATTCCTTGACTTTAACAAAGCTTTTGATACGGTCTCCCACCGTATTTTTGCCAGCAAGTTAAAGAAGTATGGGCTGGATGAATGGACTATAAGGTGGATAGAAAGCTGGCTAGATCGTCGGGCTCAATGGGTAGTAATCAACAGCTCCATGTCTAGTTTGAAGCCCATTTCAAGCGGAGTGCCCCAAGGGTCAGTCCTGGGGCCAGTTTTGTTCAATATCTTCATTAATTATCTGGAGGATGACGTGGACTGCACTCTCAGAAAGTTTGCAGATGACACTGAACTGGGAGGAGTGGTAGATACGCTGAAGGATAGGGATAGGATACAGAGGGACCTAGACAAATTAGAGGATTGGGCCAAAAGAAACCTGATGAGGTTCAACAAAGACAAGTGCAGAGTCCTGCACTTAGGATGGAAGAATCCCATTCACTGTTACAGACTAGGGTCCGAATGGCTAGGAAGCAGTTCTGCAGAAAAGGACCTAGGGGTTACAGTGGATGAGAAGCTGGATATGAGTCAACAGTGTGCCCTTGTTGCCAAGAAGGCTAACGGCATTTTGGGCTGTATAAGTAGGGGCATTGCCAGCAGATTGAGGGCGTGATCATTCCCCTCTATTCGACATTGGTGAGGCCTCATCTGGAGTACTGTGTCCAGTTTTGGGCCCCACACTACAAGAAGGATGTGGAAAATTGGAAAGAGTCCAGTGGAGGGCAACAAAAATGATTAGGGGGCTGCAGCACATGACTTCTGAGGAGAGGCTGAGGGAACTGGGATTGTTTAGTCTGCGAAGAGAAGAATGAGGGGGAATTCGATAGCTGCTTTCAACTACCTGAAAGGGGGTTCCAAAGAGGATGGATCTAGACTCTCCTCAGTGATACCTGATGACAGAACAAGGAGTAATGGTCTCAAGTTGTAGTGGGGGAGGTTTAGGTTGGATATTAGGAAAAAAAATTTCACTAGGAGGGTGGTGAAGCACTGGAATGGGTTACCTAGGGAGGTGGTAGAATCTCCTTCCTTAGAGGTTTTTAAGGTCAGGCTTGACAAAGCCCTGGCTGGGATGATTTAGTTGAGAATTGGTCCTGCTTTGAGCAGGGGGTTGGACTAGATGACCTCCTGAGGTCCCTTCCATCCCTGATATAACATAGCTTCCTCCCAACCAGGGACTTCTGCCTGCAGATCTCAGAGCTGCCAGCCATAGACTGATGTCTAATTCACCAACCTTCAAGCACCAAGCCACCCTAGAGACGCTGAGCAGAGCTGGGAGGCAGTTTCACTGAGAAGGAAGGCGCTTCCATATTTGGAGAAGAGGATGCTTCTGATTGATGAAGATGCTGTCAGAATCCATAAGTGAGGAGGAGGAGGAGGAGGAAGAGCGGGAGCTCATTGCAGCCAAGAGGAGAGGAAGTTTGCGGTATATTGCACATAGTGGGACTTGGTGAGAAAAGAAAGACGTTGCAGTCTGTGGGTAGTTAAACACCTCCCCCGGCTTTGTTTAATCATCTCCCACACCCGACTGCCCAAGTTACTGTCAGGTGTTCTGGATTGTACACTCTGTAAGGCATTTTCTGTACTCACAGCGTTGTAACTGGAGCTCCCATTTGAAGACATAAGGAGAAGACAGATGCAGTTGCATGCCAGGCACCATACTGCAGCAGCTGTGGCTCTTACTTTGTCATGGCTGGTAAGGTGACACCAATCTGCAATCTGACCATCTTTGGAAGCAGCCTGGGGAGGGGACTCATGCTCATCTTAGATCCCATGTCCAGGTCTCATTGCTGCTACATAATCTCGCCTGTCCATCTATTTTCCCATCTAAAGTCTGCCAGCCTCTTCAATCCTGCTGTCACTGATGAGTAAGAACATAAGAATAGCCATATGAAGTCAGACCAATGGTCCATCTAGCCCAGTATCCTGTTGTCGTTTCATCCAGTCCCAGCATCTGGCAATCAGAGGTTTAGCGACACCCAGATCATGGAGTTGCATCCCTGGCTAAAAACCATTGATGGAGCTATCCTTCATGAACTTATCTAATTCTTTTTGGAACCCAGTTATAATTTTGGCCTTCACAACAGTCCCTGGCAAGGAGTTCCACAGGTTGACTGTACTGTGTGAAGAAGTACTTCCTTTCGTTTGTTTTAAACCTGCTGCCTATTCATTTCATTGTGCAAAGCCTGATTCTTGTGTTATGTGAAGGGGTAAATAAGACTGCCTTGTTCACTTTCTCCACACCAGTCAAGGCTTTATAGACCTCTGTCATATCCCCTCTTAGTGGCTTCTTTTCCAAGCTGAACAATCCGTGTCTTTTTTAATCTCTCCTCATATGGAAGCTGTTCCATACCCTTAATCATTTTTGTTGCCCTTCTCTGTACCTTTTCCAATGCTAATATATCTTTCTTGAGATGGGGTTTTGGGTCTTTTGCTACTTGCTCTTCAAATTCTTTTTTGGCAGGCCTAATTATACTACACTTGACTTGCCAGAGTTTATATTCCTTTCTATTTTCCTCACTAGGATTTGACTTCCAATTTTTAGTGGGTGTCTTTATCTCTAACCACCTCTTTTACTCTGTTGTTTAGCCATCGTGGCATATTTTGGGTCCTTTTACTGTTTTTTTAATTTGGGATATACATTTAGTTTGAGGCTCTATATGGTGTTTTTAAAATTTTCCATGCAGTTTGCATGCGTTTCACTCTTGTGACAGTTCTGTTTAACTAGCTTCCTAATTTTTGTGTAGTTTTCCTTTTTGAAGTTAAATGCTAACATGGTGGGTTTCTTTGGTATTTACCCCCTACAAGGATGTTAAATTTAATTACATTATGGTTGCTATTACCGAGTGGTTCAGCTATATTCACCTCTTGGAGCAGATCCTTTGAGCCACTTAGGACTAAATCAACAATTGTCTCTCCCCGTGTGGGTTCCAGGACTAGCTACTCCAAGAAACAGTCATTAATGGAATCTAGAAACTTTATCTCTACATCCTGTCCTGAGGTGACATGTCCCCAGTCAAGACAGGGCTAATTGAAATCCCCTGTTATTACTGGGTCTTCTGTTTTTGTAGCCTGTCTAATCTCCCTGAGCATTTCACGGCGTAGGGTGCTGCTGATCTGCCTGCCTCGCTGCAATCCTGTTGTGCCTTCCTTGGGCTGTCTTGTTGAATGCCAAGATAATAAAAATACTGGCACACTCATTTGCTGAGTTGGGGAGGTCTGTGGGAAAGACTTTTTCAACTCACATAACAAAATGTGGACCAGTTGTCAGGTCACTGAATAATGCTCAGTGTGGAAGGATGGGTCCTATGGTTAGGACGCTAACCTGGCACTTGGGAGATGGACCTTCAATCCTCTGCTTTGCCACAGACTCCCTGTGTGCCCATAGGCAAATCCCTTGGCCTCTCTGTGCCTCAGGTCCCCATCTGTAAAGTGGGCATGAGAGACCTGTCCTGCTGTGAGGAGAAATACATTTAAGATTTTGAGTGCTCAGATCTATGGTGATGGGGGGCAGAGAAATACCATAGATACTGTAGGTTGGCCTGCTCAACTGACCCTCACTGCAAAGCCTGGTACTGAGGGTATGTCTGCATTGCAAGCAGGAACTGTGATAGCAGCATATCTAGACATACCAGAGCTAGCTTTGATGTAGCTAGTGCAAGTGTGAATAGCAGTGAAGCTGTGGCAGCATTGACTTCCATGCCTGGGAGCTTGGGGACATACTGGGGTGGTTAGGCCACGCTGAAATCCATGCTGCTGCAGTTTCACTCAAGCTAACTAGATCAAAGCCAGCTGGGGTATGTCTATACCTGCTGCAATCACACCTCTTGACTGCATTGTAGACAGACCCTCATCCTAGTCCCACCATTACTCTTGCTTGATCCAAAGGCCATCATTTTTCCTGCTGAAAAGGATTTGTACCGGAAATAAATAATCCTATAACTGCATGTTAAGTTTCCTGCATGAATAATTTTATGGTCTCCCTATCTTTGAGTCTTTGTCCCACACTGGGGCCAGGGCAGGTTGAGAGGGCTGACCTGGGAAACTGAAACTGTGTCTGTCAGGGACTGTTCCTCAGCTCCCTGACATAAGAATGTAACAGGAAAGTTCTAAGCAGGGCATTCAGAGGGCTCAAAATATTCAGAATGGGATAGGTTCCCTTTCATCTCTTGGGCACTGGTTTAAACTCCTCCAAGTTAGTTCCAGGTGATAGATATTCATATGAAAGGAGTGAGGTGGGTCTCAATCCAGTTCCTAGATGACTTGTTTCCACATCTTTGTAGTAAGTGGCTCCCTGTCTCGAAGTCTCAGCAACGAGGATAAATAACATACTCTGACTGTAGAGTTGCCATTCCACCTAGGAGGCGTTCCCTCCAGTGCAAGCTCTTGGCACAGGGAACCTCATGGGGTTGGTGCTCATGCTGAACCTGTTCTGTGGATAGAGGATGTCAGTCTCCAGGACTGCAGTGTAGACAAGCACCTTCCACCAGCAAAAATTCACTTCAAATCATTAAGGTGGCAAACTGCTCAATATAGTCAATGCGTGAAATCCTGGTCCCACTGAAGTCAACAGCAAAACTCCCATTGACTTCAATGGGACCAGGGTGTCTCCCTGTGTTTCTTATTCGCCAATCAGAAAAAGCAGATCACACGAATATCAATGTAAAAAGGGTCAAATCAATTGTCGCAGGAGAAAGCAGCAGAAACGTGCACCCCTCGTGTGCTCACCAAAGCTCTCACATTCCAGTGCAAGTTACCATTTGCACCCAGTGCCAATTTTCACATGTAATACCCTAACTTGCCTGCCCACAAGCTGGATTTGGCAAGCCTGTCCCTTCCTCCTTTGCACAGAGGTGCTGGAACAATTTGTACAGTGGGGGTGCTGAGAGCCATTGAACCAAACTGTAAACCCTGTCTATAATAGAAACCACTTCAAGCCAAGGGGTGCTGCAGCTCCCCCAGCACCCTTAGTTCCAGCACCTATGCCTTTGCAGATGTCCCCCTCCAGGTGCATTTCTATCCCTTCTAACTGGATATGAAAGAATGCTGCAGAGCGCTGATGGAAAAGTACTGCAGTGAAATGACAGATTTCCCTTGCACAATACTGCTATTTTAAAGTTATTCATGTACCAACTGTACCCGGCTCACTATTGTCTCCATTTATTGTTGCGCAGACAGCATGAATTTAACATCGGATTCTTTTGTGCTTCAGAGGCTATGGCTGCATGGTAATTGGTACTAACAATACAGGGAGGGAGTGGTGACAACAGAGTACTGGGAGTCAGGAAGGCTCAGTTCAATGACCACGTCCCAGTTGCTGCATTACATTGGGCATCTCTTTGTATTACTGTGATTGCAGTAACCCCTAAGGACCCAGTGCAGGAATCAGGGCCCTATTATCCTAGAGACTGTACAAAGAAATAGCACAAGGACAGCTCCTGCCCCAGAGAGCTCCCAGTCTAGGGTTTAGACATGTTGGGACAAGTGGCTAAACAGGCAAGTAGTAGAAATGGGAGGAAGACAAGGTAAGAGTAGAGATGAGTGTATGTGCATAAATTCATAAGACCTGTGGTCCCAGCAGGCCACCAGCCAGTAGTGATTGGAGGGCATCAAAAGACAAGCACTTCCCAGTTCTGTGACTCAGTTTCCCCATCTGTAAAATGGGATTAATGCTGTTGTCTTGCCTCACATAGGAGATGTTTGCAAAGTGCCTGGAGCTCCTTAGAAGAAAGGTGTCTCAAAAGGGACAAGTACTAGTCCATGAAGTTATCCCTGGTGCATCTCTGTGAGCAGGTTGTTGTCTGAAGGTAGGGTTACCATATTTCAACAAGCAAAAAAGAGGACGGGAGGAGCCCCGCCCTAGCCCCGCCCCTGCCCCCTCCCACTTCCCGCCCCCCCAGAACCCCCAACCCTCCCCCCGTTCCTTGTCCCCTGACTGCCCCCTCCTGGGACCCCTGCCCCTAACTGCCCCCCGGGACTCCACTCCCTATCTAAGCCTCCTTGCCTCTTGTCCCCTGACTGCCCCAACCCTTATCCACACCCCCACCCCCAGACAGACCCCTGGGACTCCCACGCCCCATCCAACCACTCCCCACCCCCTGACAGCCCCCCCCAGAACTCCCAACCCATCTAAACCCCTCTGCTCCCTGTCCCCTGACTGCTCCGATCCCTCTCCACACTCCTGACCCCTGACAGCCCCCCCCCCC
>NC_048305.1:33449851-33453131 GCF_013100865.1 Trachemys scripta elegans
CCCCTACCCCCCGCTCCTTGTCCCCTGACTGCCCCCTCCTGGGACCCCTACTCCTAACTGCCCTCCAGAACCCCACCCCCTACCTAAGACTCCCTGTTCCTTGTCCCCTTAACTGCCCCCTCCTAAGACCCCCCCCCAACTGCCCCCCAGGACCCTACCCCCTACCTGTACCCTGACTGCCCAAAACTTTCTCCACTCCCCTCCAAAAGCCCCCCCCCCCGTTTCTTGACTGCCCCCGCCAGAACCTCCCTGTCCCTTCTCCTGCCCCCCCTTACCCTGCTGCTCAGAACAGGGTGTTGGGCTCTGTGCCAGCCGGACACATGGCTGAGCTCCCCTGCACAACACAAAACCCGGTCCCTGGCCCTGCACAGGGCTGCCGGAGCGGGCTGCAGGAGGAGGAGCTGCTGGCCGGCTCAGAATGCAGGGAGGGGGGGGTGGGAGGAGGAAGCTGCTCCGGAGTCCAGCCCGGGACTTTCCTGCAGCCCTCCCAGCCGCTCGCTCTGCCGGGGGAGGGGCAAATCCCGGACATTGTGAGTGCTTTACAAATTCCCCCCGGACGCTATTTTTAGCACACAAAAGGAGGACATGTCCGGGTAAATCCGGACGAATGGTAACCCTACTGAAGGGCTTGTCCCAGTCCTGCGTTTTCTGTCACTAAGTTCTGATATCTCTCTAGTAGCTGCATTTCCAGACTGTATGCATGTTTGCACTTGGCATTACATCAGTCTGCTTTGTATTTTACCTTCTGCTCTTTGGATGATTTTATTCAAGGTCTTGAATCACTGTTTGGTTTGCAAGTCACTTCCATCCTGTTTTGTCTTCACACCACCTCATTGCAGTTTTGTCTGACATTGTTCTGTTCTGGTTTCACTTTGCATCATTTATCATTTTATTTGATTTTTTTCCCCTGTGAATTGACTGTGTTCTGATTTGTACCACATGGGTTGTTGCCCATTTGCCTCTGACACTTGCTTGCATTTCCTTCTGTCTGATGTGCATTATTCCATTTCTTATTCTCTCCACCCCCTTCCTCCCATGTTGTTTGTTTCATTTTGGCCTTCTGATCTTCTGTTGGGTAATATTTTTCTTGGCATCACATCTTTGGGGATTTCATTCACATCATTTCAGCTTGAATTTGCATTGACATCATTGTGTTTGTTCCTTTCATCCTGCCCGATTTTTCTTTGGCATTTGTATTGTTTCAATTTTCTGTCACATTGCTCAGCTATGTTATTCTTTGCCTTTAGACTACAGACTTAGCCTTTTATGTTGTTTGATTTTACACTTGTGTGCATTTGGCCTCAGGTGACTCACAGGCAGAGCCCACTTTAGCATTCCAGGGTTGGGGCAGCAAAACATTTTGGGGGTCTCCTTCTAATGTAACCAGCCGGTGTCCACCATAACCGCTCCAGGACATATATACCTAGCACTGGATTTTGAGGAGGGCCTATGAGATTGTTCTTTGGGCTCCCCTGCTAGGAAAAACTTCCTAGCTATAAGGATAGTTAAGTACTATAATAGTTTACCAAGGGAGGTTATGGAATCCCCATTATTGGAGGTTTTTAAGAACAGGTTGGACAAATACCTGTCAGGGATGGTCTAGGTTTCCCTAATCCTGCCTCAGCGCAGGTGCATGGACTAGATGACTTCTTGAGTCCCTTTCAGCCCTGCACTTCTATGACTCTATGTAATTTAGACATAAAAATCACTATGAGACAGTTAAAGTTGCCACTATATGTGATCGCATGGAAGTAGAGAGTCTCCAGGCTCAACTTTTATTTAACCATTATAGCAACCACATAATGGATGAAACTGGATTCAGAGTATGTCTCCAAAATCCCCTAAACCAGTGGCTCCCAAACTGCGGGGTGCAACCCGGAGGGGCAGGGGGGTGGGCACAGAGGAATGTTCAGAGGTGTGTGTGGCAAGGCCCAGCCCAGCCCAGCCCCCACGGTGGTGGGCAGGGAGCACCAAGCTTCCAGCCCTGCTGTGCCCCACCCCAGGCCAGCTCTGCCCCCAACCTTGCTACTCCTCCAACCCCGTTCATCTCCCACATCCTTCTCTGCCCCCAATCCCACTCCGCCCCCAAGCCCAGTTCCACTCCGCCCCCTGCTCCGTCCCCAGCCCAGCTCTGCCTGTAGTCCCAGCTCCTCCCTAGCCCCAGTTCCTTTAGCCCAAGTTCCACTGCTGAGGAAGCCTTGACTGTGCAGTAATTGGGGGGTGGGGAGGGTATGGACAGATTCCATTACCGGTGGAGGAGGAAACGGGGGTGCAACTGGAAAAGTTTGTGCACTACTGCCCTAAATGCTGCCTGTCTCCCTGGGTATGTCTACACTACGGGATTAATCTGAATTTATATAATTCGAATTTTGGAAACAGATTCTATAAAGTCGAATGTATGCGGCCACACTAAGCACATTAATTCGGTGGTGTGCGTCCATGTACCAGGGCTAGCGGCGATTTCCAGAGCGTTGCACTGTGGGTAGCTATCCCATAGCTATCTAGGGTGACCAGATGTCCCAATTTTATAGAGACAGTCCTGATTTTTGGGTCTTTTTCTTATATAGGCTTCTATTACCCCCCAACCCCGTCCCGATTTTTCACATTTGCTGTCTGGTCACCCTATAGCTATCCCATAGTTCCCGCAGTCTCCCCCACCCATTGGAATTCTGGGTTGAGATCCCAGTGCCTGATGGGGCAAAAAACATTGTCGCAGGTGGTTCTGAGTAAAGCCTCACCCCTCCCCCCATGAAAGCAACGGCAGACAACCATTTTGCGCCTTTTTTCCTGGGTGAACACTGCAGACTCCATACCATGGCAAGCATGGAGCCCGCTCAGCTCAAGACAGTAGTCATGAACATTGTAACCACCTCGCGCGTTCTCATGCAGTTTATGCTGAGCCAGGACCAGAAAAACGAGGCGAGGAGGAGGCGGCGACGGCAGCGCAGCGACAACCGTGATGAGGACATGGACATGGACACAGAATTCTCTCAAACCACGGTACCCGGTGCTTTGGAGATCGTGTTGTTAATGGGGCAGGTTCTATCCGCGGAACGCCGATTCTGGGCCCAGGAAACAAGCACAGACTGGTGGGACCGCATAGTGTTGCAGGGGTGGGACGATTCCCAGTGGCTGCGAAACTTTCGCATGCGTAAGGCCACTTTCATGGAACTTTGTGACTTGCTGTTCCCTGCCCTGAAGCACCAGAATACCAAGATGAGAGCAGCCCTCACAGTTGAGAAGCGAGTGGCGATAGCCCTGTGGAAACTTGCAACGCCAG
>NC_048305.1:33457884-33479236 GCF_013100865.1 Trachemys scripta elegans
TGTGGACGGGTGCAGGGTTAATTCGATTTAACGCTGCTAAATCCGAATTAAAGTCATAGTGTAGACCAGGCCCCTGTCTTGTTGCTTCTGCCCTTCCTGTCAATTATGGGTGGTGTCCATGAGATGGTGCTATGCCACAGCCGCATACCTAACACACCTGTCACAAAGCCCCAAGAGCAAGACTTTACACATTTAAACCACATCACAGTCCGTGCCCTCTGCTGCTCCCGCCACACACTTCACCACAGCCACGTACAGAATAGTTCTCCCAGTTATTTAGGGATATGGGCGCTCTTGTCTGTGCCAGAGTTAAGGGTCTAAACCTTACGTGCTGATGAGAAACGCAGTGAGTGAGAACTCCACTCAAGTACACATGTTGGAAGGAGCTTCTACCTGGGAGACCTTGGGTCTGTTTCTAGATCTGCAGCCAACTCTCTGCATGGTCCTAGGGCAAGTCAATGCCCCGCTCTGTACCTCAGTTTCCCTATCTATAAAACAGAAGAGATAGCATATGCCCACATTTGAGTTCTGCAGACAAGAGATGTTATTATTAAAATATGCTCTGCAGTAGAACAGGGGCCCATGTGAGTCCAAACTGCAATGAAGCCAAAGACACAGTAACTGGGTGTTGTGCTCAGTAGCGGCTGTTCAATCTGTCTCTCCATAAGGTCTTGTTTCAGCTCACACACTCCTACAGATCGCCCAGCACGATGACTTTCCAGGAATCCTCGGAAGTTTAATGAGCCACAGGCCTCCTGTTACCAGGCCTCAGAGAGGAACTGAAGCAGCTGGGAAGTACGGGAGAGAAAGTCAAAGAGCTTGTGACTGAAACCCAAAGCTGGAAGTCAGGAGATCTAAGTTCTGTTCCTCTGATCGGTTGTACATCTCCTGTGTGACTGTGGGAAGCCATGTAACCTCTTTGTGCATCAGATTCTTCCTTGCTGGTGTTAATAATATGCCGCTGTCACATGACTGGGATGTGGGCAGTCATGCCTAGCGGTTGGAGCAGGAATCAGTAGCCAGGAATTGAAGACCATGGTCAGAGCTGGAATCAGAGGTCAGGAATCAGAGCTGAGGGGCAGAACTGGGTTGCCTGGAGTGGGGGCGTAAGGATGAGGCAAAGCTGGAGCAAGGCTAGGAACAAGCAGGTGCAAGAGCTATTGCAGCTGTGGGTGAATGCTTTGAGCTGTTGCTGGGCTTAAGAGCTGGTCTGCTGACTCTTCCCACCACTCAGGTGGCATAGCCAACCAGGCAGCCTACTACAAGCCAGTTGTGGTCACCTGGTTATTCACCTGCCTCAAAGGGTTGCCCCGAGGCTAATTTGATTAAATGTTCATAAAATGCTTCGGGATCCTCAGAGGGAAGGCACTATACCTCCTATTATTATCAAGGATAGAACTCAGTGCCCTATCTATGGGGGGGAAAGCTTTTGTCCCACCCCACTCCTTCCTCAGAGAAGTGATGAATGGAACCCTGAGAAAGAGAGAGTGGTAGAACATTGTTTAGAACCCCCAGAAAATCAAATCACCTAAGGTCTATGACTGGCCAAAATTTAGGGGTTAAAGGAAAGCAGGACGTGAGATGCCTTACAGAAGAATGGATGTTCTCTCTGCCAGTAGTGGGGTGATCCTTCTAAGCCTAGTTCAATGCGTACCCCACTAAAACCACATGTGCGTCCATTATGCCTGCATTTGGGTAATTGCCCAGGCAATGAGGCATTCTGGTGTGCAAGGCCATGACGTACATGTGAAAACAGGATGGCTCTGTGGACATGACCGGTGGCGTGCGCGCACTTCTGCAGCACACCCATTTTGCTGAGCTTTGACCTGGCGCTAGATCCTCAGCTGGACTAAATCAGCATAGCTTCCAGCAGCTGAGACTTTGGTCCTTAATATCACTGAAGACCTGATCTATATCTGATGAGCACACAGGGTTTTCATGAAGAAGGCAAACCAGCAGCGTAACAACAGAGATCCAGACATACCCTCCCTTTACGATCATCATGGGCAAGATGGATTTTTTCTTGACTGTCCAGTCAACAAAGGGAATTAACCTCTAAAATCCTCCATTCTGACTTTTTTCTGTCTCTCAGCTGAGTTACTCAACCCAGGCAGATTCTTTGTTTATTGGCCTCATTTAAAAAAAAAATTGTCATGAATTTGTGAAGCCCTCTCTATAAAATGGGGTCATTTGCATTAGAGATGGGGGAATCCCCCAAATGTTCACCATATAGGTTTGACTTAGCATCCAAAAGTTTGGAGGATCCTTTGATTCTGCCCAACTCAGCTGGCAATCTCATTGGAACAGAAATTTCTGGCACTTCTGCTATTGGCTAGAAATGCCTTTAGAACTTCTCACAATATTTCCAGTCTGATCTAAAAAAACAAAACAAAACCAAAAAAGAGAGAGAGAGAAAAGCAAGCAAAAAACACCTCAACAGGTCCAACCATTTCAGAACCTCAGAAAAGGTTTGATTGTGAAAGGAAATGAATGATGGTTCAGGAGACAGGTTCAGATTGTTTCTGAGCCAGTTCTGCTATCTGTAACTGCCATGAGAAGAAGAACTTCGGCACAGCATACCCTCAAAGCACAGCAGATCCTAGCAGCACAGCATCCCATCCGTAACTCAGCTTCTGTAGCTCAGCTGTTGCTAAAAACAAGTGAGGTTTCAGAACAGCAGACAATCAGGGAACTCATGAAAAGCCCTAATGTGGCCGGCAATAATGGGAACCTGTGATGGCTTCATTTAAGCTGGATTTTCAAGTCTAATGGTGTTAGGTGGCTGAATCCCATTGAATGTCAACAGGATCTGAGTGCCTAACCTCCTTAGGCTCCTTTGAAAATATCAGCTTGAAAGGTATAGATATTTATTATACCCCTGGACATCAGATTGTAGGGTGGCATTATGGGAAAGATTTTCAAAAGCAACTATGTGATTTAGGAGGACAAGTCCCAGCGATTTCCAACAAGGCTTGGTTCCTTGGTCACTCAAGTGCTTATGAAAATGTTATACATTGAAATTAATTGGACTGGTGCCCCTAAACCCATTAGGTGTTTCTGAAAACCTCCATCTAATTCTCCACTTAATTCTGATCTCACACCAGTATCACATCTAATTCTGTTTGCATCTCCTCTAAGAAGTAGCCAGTTCCTTATAATGAAAACCAGCAAAACTGGAAGGAACTGAAAAATACCAGTCACTGTTTGCCTGAATTTTGTTTTACATTCCCAGATACAAACTGGGAGAGTGTAGAGCATGAGAGAAATAATATGTATTAGCCAGCTGTGCTGACCATCGCGCGCTGTGGCCATCAGTGACAGAAACATCTTGCTTGGAACATATTACATGATGCTTCTCTAGCTTTGGATGACTGAACTGAAGAAACTGGGACCTAATGCTTGCTGTGCTGTGTAACTAATAACTTGGCTTTCTCACAGATTCTAATGAGGTCAGCGTGAGCATCAAAAATCTTTGGGGGCTGTTCTTTTTTCCTCTTAAGCATAACAGCGGGTAATGTCTATTGCCTTTTCAAGGCATCTCTGATGTTATTGCTCCCTTGCTTTGTGGAGAACACACAATCGTGCCTGGCTAAAAATCCAATAGAAAGAGGAAGTTAAAAGGAAACTTTACTCCCTTTCCATCTTATTTATTTATTTTCACATAGTGAGCAAAAATGCTGTCCTCAGTGTGACAGGGTCAGGCCAGATGGCTACAGGAGAGTGGTCTTTTGAGTACCGGGACGTGGGCGAGCGGTAGCCCTCCTGGAGGAGGGGCTGTTTGCAGTGTTGCTTGCCCACTGCAAACAGCCCCTCCTCCAGCCTAGGGAGGGGCTACTAAACCTGGAACTCAACTGAGTTCGGGGGACAACAAAGGCAACAACAGGAACAGGTGTGTGGGTCAAAGGGCCAAAACTAAGGAACCAGAAGGGGACACCGAGCAGAGAACCCTGGACAGTGCCCACTGCTCCTCGAAAACATCGAGAGAGCCTGTGGACACTGCCCAGAGGAACTCTGCCCGGATACATGAACGGATGAAAGAACGAAAAACGGCCCCACGGTCGCAGGCCCCCCTGCCCTCCCCCGCCAACCTCCTCTCCCTGGTGTTACGAATGGCTACCTTAACAATGGCTAGGAGGAGGTTGACGAGGTGGTCCCACAACTTCGTGAGGCCTCAGATTGAGCGTGCATAAAGAAATAAGTGCGGGGAAAAGTGCAGCCAGAACCTCAATAAGAGGTTCTGGAGGAGCCGGAAAAGGGGCTGCAGCCTGGTGCAGTGAAGGTACGTGTGCGCCAGGGTCTCCCCCACGCCACAGAAGGGACAGGCTTCAGGGACAGTGGTAAACTGCGCCAAGTACAGGCACGGTCAGGGTCCAGTTGAGCTTGACCAAGCACTCTGCGGATGCGTACAGCACCTGGAGAAACCCCACAAACCGGGGTCCGAAGCTGAATGCCCGCAGAGTGCCCAGGAGATACCCGTGGTCCATCCGGTCGAACACCTTCTCCTGATCCAGGGACAGGAGGGCGAACGACAGACCATCCCTACACCCAAGCTCCAAGAGATCCTGGACCAGATAAAGGTTGTCAAAGATGGTACGGCCCGGGATGGTGTAGGTCTGATCTGGATGGACCATGTCCGCCAGCACGGACCGTAGCCACAGCGAGATGGCCTTCGCCACGACCTTATAGTCCGTGCTGAGGAGCGAGACGGGATGCCAATTCAGAAGATCATAGAGGTCCCCCTCCTTCAGCAATAAGGCGAGCACCGCTCACCTGCACAAAAGGGGGAGGACCCCGCTCTCCAAGGACTCGGCCCAGATGGTGGCACAGTCGGGCCGAGGACGTCACAGAACACGCGGTAGAACTCCATGGTCAGCCCGTCCATGCCCGGAGGTTTATTGGTGGGCATGAGACGGAGGCCTTCCGAGAACTCGGCTAGAGTGAGAGGCAGCTCCAGCCGGTCCCGGTCGCCCGCGCTGACCGTCGGGAGCCTGTCCCAAAGCACTCCGCAGGCATTGGCATTGGTTGGATACGGGGAGGAAAGGCCAGCATAGAAGGCCCTGGCCCTCTCGCACATCTCCACCAGATCCGTGAGGGGGGCGCCGTCCACTGCCAAAAGGCAGAGGATGTGCTTTTTCGCCCCCCTCTTCTTCTCCAGGGCATAGAAGAAGCAGGAGCCGTGATCCATCTCCCGCAGGAGATGGATGCGGGATCGTACGAAAGCACCCCGGGCCCGAAGATTGTCAAGGGTCTGGAGCTCCTCCTGCTTCTCCTGGTACGCTCCACAGGGGTGGATCTCCGGGGCTGGCGGCCAGACGCCTCTCCAGCTCCAATACCTCCCGCTCCAGCTGCTCCATCACCACATCCCTCCACCGGCTGGCGCCCCAGGTGTGGCTACGTCAGAAAAGCTGGGCGCGCACATTCCCCACATCCCACCACTGCCACGCTGAGGGAAAGGCTCGCCTCTGTTCCCACCAGGTCTGCCAAAACTCCTGGAAGGATGCCACAAATCTCACATCCTCCAGCAGGCTGTTATTGAAATGCCAATAGGCCGGCCCCGGCCTTTCCAAAGAAAGAGAGGCTGTCACGGCCACCAAATGGTGGTCCGAGAATGGGGCTGGCCGTACGCTGGAGGAGTGGGCCTGCGAAAAATGACAGCGAGAGAAATAGATGCGATCCAATTGGGAGTGGCTCGACAGTTGTTCCTCCACCCGGACAAAAGTGAACGTAGCGTCATCGTCCGGGTGGTGGTTGCGCCAGACGTCCACCAGGGAGTGATGGACTACGATCTCCCTGAGGACATCTGCAGCAGCCGGGCTCGGCTCGATCCCTGTGCGGTCCCGCTCCTTGAGGATGCAGTTGAAGTCTCCACCGAGGACCAGGCACTCGCGAGGATCTAAAGTACCAAGGAAGGAGGATGCCTGCTGAAAAAAGCACACTCTCACCGGGCCGGACGCTGGGGCATAGACATTGACAAGATGCAACGCTAGCCCCTCCATCTGAACCCGGAGGTGCAGCAGGCGACCCGGCATGACCTCGGTAATCCCCAGCATCTCGGGCTGTAGGTGCGGGGAGAACAGGGTCGCCACCCCACCCTGACGGGCCGAAAGGTGGCTAAAGTAGACCCTGTCCCCTCACTCCAGCCACCAGCTTGCTTCAGTGGCTGGATCTGCATGGGTCTCCTGCAGGAAGATAATCGAGTACCTCCCCACCCCCCCGAAGGAAGGAGAGCACCTGGCACCTGCGGAGACCCAACCTACAGCCACGGATGTTCAAAGTGGCAAAGATGGACGGCGACATAAGGAGGGCTGGGGATGATCCTTGGGGTCTGGGGCACTAGCGGCTCCCGTCAGACCCCACAGCAAACCGTGACCAACCCCGAAAGCCAGCAGGGCTTCACGGAAGCCGCGGGCCCACTGGTAAGCCACATCATGTTGCTTCTCAGTCCCTTTCCCCTCCCCCATAATGGCCCTCACGGTCTGGAGAACGAGATGGAAATCACCCCAGCGCTGAAGAGTGAGATGCACTCTGTTCATGGAGCCACGAGTGTCCTCCAAGAAAGAGCGCATCTCGCTCCTCTCCTTGGCAGCACAGACAGTAGCCACTTGAAATTGTACCTCAGGTCTCGTGTGGGTAGGGGTAACCCATGCTGTCATCCATGCTGCTGTGGCTTCAATGCTATTGTTACTCAAGCTGACTACATCAAAGCCAGCTCGGGTATGTCTACATGGGCTGCAATCAGTGCCCAACTGCAGTGTAGACAGATCCTCCGGCTTTCAGCAATCGTTCAGCAGGATTCAGTCTTTAACAACAGCCGTTGCATCACTGATCCCTTACAGTCCAGCCATTGGGGCTCCATCTTATTTTCCAGTTTACAGCATCCGGACTCGGCTGAATCTACCAGCCAGGGATCAGATGCAAAGAACGTAGCTGCTGTGGGCTACTCTGCTTTCCAGTGATGATTGCTGCAATCTGCTTCATTTACACACAGGGCCTGCAAATGCTGCTGTTCATCACCACAGCCTCCCCAATTGCCCCAAGGAGTGGCCTCCAAAGGGGAGCCTCCCAGGTAAGCACAGAACAAAAAAAGGGCAATCCTCCTTTACAGCAAAACCCTGCCAAGACTTTGCTGTTAGTCTCATTTGACAAAGTACAAAGATTTTGCTATCAGGAGACTAGGCCTGAGGGAAATATCTTTAAGGTGACCTGCAAAGGGAACTTGGAAATGGAGCCAAGCGCAGTAATGGAATGTGTGTGGAAGGCTCCTGCTAACTGCACTGTAGTGGGGCATTCAGCACATCTGGGAGGCTGAACTAGTCTAACAATTCCTCTATCTGGTCCTGAGTTCTTGGCAGATACCCCAGTTTCCAGATGGTCAAGTGGGTCCAAACTCCCATGTACATTGGATGTTCTTTAAGAGATCAGGCCAATTCCCCAGATGCACCAAAGCAGCACTTAATCCATCTCAGGAGGGGTGGCCAGAAGAGGTTTTCTGCCACCTTTCTGCTTTTCTTGCTAATTCTGAAAGCTGCTAAGGGCTGAACTGGCCCTCAGCACAAGTTAGAGCAGCCAAGAAGACATTCTGCTGGCCAGGATCACCACACTGTATCATGCTCCTGCCTGACCACTTCATTCTTCTCAAAGGTTTCAGGGGAGGGAACTTACTGCTGATGCACCCCTTCATGGCTAGATGTGGCATAGCAGCTGTCTCTTTAGCACCTGCTCCTGACGGTCGCTTCAGTGGTCTGTCTCTTCTTGTACGTCGGCCCTCCAGTCAAGTCACATTTACTTCCACCCATTCTGGGGTAACAAAAAGTCCAACACAAAATCCAAAGTCCTTACATCTGTCCTCAGCACCAGCTCTCGGACTCACAGTCCTTACACCTTTCTTCTAGGGCTTTAAATTGTCCTTTGCCCCTTATGTCAGGGGCTTCACGTCACCTTCCCATTGGTTGGGAGGGGAACCCAGGCCCAGCTTCTACCCTGGGTTCCACCCCAGGGACCCTAGGCCGAGCAGCCAAGGTTTGCTCCCTCAGACATCTTGCCGCTGCCTTCCTGGATTCCTTCCTGCCATTAGCCTTTCTTCAGGCATTTTCCCCCATCCCTTCCTGGACTCTTTGTAACAATCAGCATCTCCCAGGGCTTCTCCCCAGAGGTCCAGTTCCTGCCCTTGAGCCAGTGTCCGCCACAGAAGCTTGCTTCCTCCTCATCCTTCAGGAGCCTTCCAGTCCCTCAGGTCTCTCCACTCTCTGTCTCCAAAGGAGAGACTGCAAAGTATTCTTGTGACGTTGCACCCCATAATGCTTTATGGAAATATGCTTATGAATGTATATATGACATATGTTTTATGCTACATATGCCATGTAACTTATCTCTGTAAAGGTTATGATTTGCTGAATATATTCATCCTATTTGTATGACTGTAATCATTTTTGTATTCAAAGTTATGAATATTGGCTGTGTACTTGTTTGATTTTAAGTAGCTTTAGTAAGGCATTTGGTCAGCTTCTTTAGAAAGGAATTTGCAAGTTAAGTGCCCAATCAAGAAACACATGAACAAATGAATGTTGAGATGCCAATCCACATCTGAGCTTTCCTGGGAATGTGGCCTGGCTTGTAAGGACTAAGTCATGCATGGACATGTGACTTGCCCATGTGACTCCAAAACGCCATCTTGTAGAGGGGATTCTACACAGGGGGAGGGAAGTATTGACTCTCAAGAAGAAACTATATAAAGCCTTGGGAGACCACCTCAATTTTCTCTTCAGCTGGCTCAAGAGAGAGCCTCTCCACCCCCAAAGGATACCTGAAAGAAATTGAAACAAAAGACCGTAACCACAGGGGTGTGAGTGATTGCTGGACCCAGACGAGAAGGAGACTAGTCTGTAAAAGAAGCTTACTGGAACATATCTGAGGGTGAGATTTCATCTGTAATCACTTTCTTACTATAATAGGTTTAGACTTGCGTATTTTATTTTGCTTGGTAATTCACTTTGTTCTGTCTGTTATTGCTTGGAACCACTTAAATCCTACTTTTTGTATTTAATAAAATCACTTTTTACTTATTAATTAACCCAAACTATGTATTAATACCTGGGGCGGGGTGGGGGGCAAACAGCTGTGCATATCATTATCCGTGTTATAGGGGGTGAACAATTTATGAGTTTGTCCTGTATAAGCTTTATACAGGGTATAATGGATTTATTTGGGGTTTGGACCCCATTGGGAGCTGGGCATCTGAGTGTTGGAGACAGGAACATGTCTTAATCTGGGGCATAGGATGGGGAGGAGAGGGAGATGGAGGAAGCGGGAGGATGGGGGAAGAGGCAGGGGGAAGGAAGGAGGTGGGATGGGGAGGAGATGGAGCAGTGGGGAAGCGGGGCCAGGGGGGGAAGTGGGAGCCCAGCCAGGGCTGGCTCCAGGTTTTCTGCCACCCCAAGAAGCCCCCCCCCCCCAAAAGCCATGGCAGCGTGATCGCGTTGCTCCGATCTTTGGCGGCAATTCGGCGGCAGGTCCTTTGCTCCAAGAGGGACGGAGGGACCCGCCGCCAAAGAGCCTCACGTGCTGCCCCAATAGCGGCCGGAGTGCCGCCCCTTGGTATTGGCTGCCCGAAGCACCTGCTTCTTTAGCTGGTGCCTGGAGCCGGCCCTGAGCCCAGCATGCGGATCCCCTTAGCAGCAGCTGGGGCTCCCCTGTTTAAACAGGACCATCAAATCCTCATCCTGACAAGTCCCACCTCCCCTGCATCTGTACCATCCCCATGAGCCCCCCACCAGACACCCTCCCCACTGAGCCCAACCACCTACACCTAGACCCCCCCTTCCCAAATGAACCCCTGCACCCAGACACCCCACCCCACCTGCTGAGTTCCAACTACTTTCACTTGGTCCCCCCTGCAGACTCCCATTGCCCCTGCACCTTGAACCTCCCTGTGCAGCCAGATCCCGCACTGAGCTGCCTGCCCCCAGACTGCCCCACACAGAACCCTCTTACCCCCATCTGGATCCCCCCACATTAAGTCCCTCTGCACTTGGATCCTGCTGCCAGGCTGAGCTTCCCTGCCCACATCTGGTGCACCTGGTGCAAAAGGGGCAGGGCCCCAGGGTGTTTCTTTGGCAGGCCTGGCCCTTGTGCTGTGTCAGGGTCAGGTTCAGCCTCACTGCCAAGTCCCTGTCCCAGGGGGTGGGGTAGGCTGCAGGGTATTCTCCCACCTCCATGCAGCCAGTGGCCTGTGCTCCCCCTGCCATGGTGGAGCTTCCACATTTATTTATTGTAAAATAAATAAATAAAATTTATTATGCACAGAACTTGATGCAGAATTCCCTCAGGAATATGGGGCGCTGTACAGCTGTGATGGTGGGACTGTGAAGGGGGTGCTGGATAGTAGGGAATCTGTGGGTGGTGGGGGAACTGGGCGGGGGGTATGGTGTGCAGGGTGCTGTGCAGTTGTGGTGGGAGGTCAGTGGGGGGGTCTCTGGAGAGGGGGTGTTGGGCATAGCAGGTCCGGGTGCATTGGGCATAGGAATCTGTGGGGGAGGTCTCTGAGTGAGGGGGTGCTGTGCATAAGGGCAGGGCACTGGGCAGGGGGCAGTGTGGAAGGTGCACGCTGGCAGTGCAGGGCTGGGCGGGCCAGTGCACATCTAGCAGTTGTGGATTTGTAAACAGTGCCCTTGTGCTGGGCTGAGTGGGGCCACTCCCACTGCGCTGTGCCTTATTGCCCCCAACTGGCCCCTCGCTCTGCGGACCGCCCCCCATCATATGCCCCATTTCCCCAATGGGGGCCCACAAATATGTTTGGCGCCTGTTGTAGGAGCAGCAGTGATCTGTATGCTCAAAAGGTCTGTTACACTTTCACCCTGCTTTTGTCTCCTCTCCTTCTCTGAATACCTGTGAAGTGGCTTTCCCCCTCTCCCTCCCTCCTAGCATGCTTGTGGGATGAATGGGCTGGTTGAACAGCTGGAAGATCAGAAGAGCTCCCAGGTAGACAAAGTGTCTGGGACTCTAATTAGGCAGCAATCACACACCCAAGGCATGGACGCTGTCTGAGGTGGAGTGTGACCACCCAGACGTGGCCAAGTCATCTCTAGTCGCAGGCCATGAGGAGCAGGTCCTTAAAAGGGGAAAGGGCCATGTGCTCAGGAGTGCACTCACAAGCTTGTACCTCCCATGAAGGCCCTTCGCTCGGACCGCCTGGCCAGTGGTTCTCCGCGTTGCATTCTATCGTGCCTTGGGAAGACTTACCTTCATCGTACCATCCATTGCTATGCTGTGGGACACTTACCTTGAAGGATCCTGACATCTCCAGTGCTGTGCCTGTCCTGGGAGCGTGAGTATGCGAGTGTGAATGTGACACCCCCCCTTTTGAGCTTAGCTATCAATATAATAAGCATGCTGCTTTCTGCCAAACTCTGGTGGGTCATTAGTCCTCCCTAAGCTTACTAGCTGACCCAATTTTGTGTAACAGCGCCGGGCCCACAAAAAGTTAATCCGTCCCTGCTAGTACCCTGTGAAGTGGGTAGGTCCCTGAGCTCAGGCTGCATCCCAAGCTGGAATGTCTACAGCAGTTAAACGGCCCCTTAGCCCAAGCCCCGCGAGCCCAAATCAGCTGGCATGGGCCAGCCACGGGTGTCTCATTGCAGTGTAGACATACCCTTAGTGGCTAAAGGAGGCTGGCCTCCCTACCCAAAGCTTCTCCCTGCAAAGACGCCCAACTTGTGAACACTAATTGGCCCATTGCGATTCAGCTGCCCCCACAAGTAAGATAGCAATTCTAAAACCAAGTTTATCTCAGCCCAAGTTAGATCAATGTCCCCATTACAGGCACCAGCTATTCCAGACTGACTATAAAGAATAAAGTCATTTGGCATAAACTCGCAGATGTGAAAATGAGAGAAACATCTACACTGAAAGTAATTAATTGATCCCTGAGTGCTGACATGGCCTCAGAATGGACTGTCTGCCAGGAAGAGGAGGAGAGTACGTGCCTGCGGATTGGGCTTTATACATGTCTAGGTCACCTAGAGTTGATGGGTGAGCTCTCAGGCTTTGAAGTGAGAATGCCAACTCTTGTTATGACTGGAGCTTGCCTTTGCACTCTCAGTGGAACGTCACCTGCAGAAACCCAGGATGAAGGTATGTTACAAGTCTGGCTTGGACCTAAGTCCCTCGGAAGCAAAGAAATTTAAAGTTAGGGCAGCAAATACAGCCTGAGATTTGGGGCTGTTTTATTTTTATTTTGCATGACAACAGCAAAGCATAATACCTTCCTCAACAACTAATTCCACTGCCTGGTACTTTCAAGTTAGCTCCTGTATCTGCATTCTGGAAGCGTGGTGTGAGCACTTGGAATTCAGATGCCTTGCTGCACAGCACTGAATAAGTGAAAAGATAAAAACCAGAGATAGATGGTTCTGCTGATGCAGGGTTTGGATTGATTTCAGGCATTTGTTTGGATAGCCTGACAAAGTGTCAGCTGTTGTCCCAGTGAATGGGCTGTTTAATATCTCCTGAGGGGAAAGGCTTGAAATGTCCTTAAGGTTTGTGCCATCAATTTATTCTCGGTAATTATAAACCTGCTTTGTTTGTGCTGATGGCCTGTGAATGTTGCCGTACAGTCTGTGGATGATCATCATCATCCTTAATAACTGATCGCTCCGGGGCTTGAAATGCGCTAACAAGCTGTAAAAACCCTCAGTGTGAGGATGAGGAAAGATATGTCCCCAGCCAGATAGAGGAGGAAACTAATTCACTCTAAAAGCTCTGCGTCATATTGAGTATACAAAGCAGCCAATGTCATACCAGGGAGCTAGGAGAGCTCTCAACATGTCCAGGACATCCTGAACTCTTGTTCCCAGCATAGGAGCCTCAGTCCAGGCACCTTCGTTATGCAATGACTTGCCCATGGCAGCCCAGCTCATCAGAGGCTGCCACCACCTTCATTTCCTCAGTCTAAGACCTCTGAACAGCCAGGTGGAGAAAGAAAACTCTGGGGGAAAGTTCAGCAAGTTCAGCCAACGTTTCAGGGCAAGGTGTTAAAATGCAAAATAGGGACCAAGATGGGTCAAGAGAATTCCTCACAGGAGCGGGAACCTTTCCCTTCAAGGCCAGGTCAGTGATTGAAAGTGGTAACCACCCCAGCGCTGAGTGAAAAGAAGAACTCAGCCCATGATGCGACCAGGACCTTATCAGAAAACTACCTCTACAGTTATCAGCATCCTTCCCCAAGAAGCACAGGGCCTGAGCCGTCCTTATACCCATAGTACTGGTCCTCTTTGGTCTGGGATATTGGACTTTGATAGGTCAGTGTTGGATGACCTTCCTCTGCCTTTGCCGTTCTTGTGTCTGAATAGACAGAGGACATCCTTCTCCAGCACTGGCTGCCTGGGTCCATCGTTTTGACCCCGTGACCTGCACCCTTTTCCCTGTTCTTTCATTTCTTAGTCCCCTGTTCTTAGTTAAATCGTGGTCCAGTGGCCCCTCCCTCCTCTGCAGGGGTGGGCTTTTTGTTGCTTTGGTGAGCTCCACCCGTCAAGCCCAGAATTCCCTCATTTTGACCCTGTGACCTGCAACACCCTCCCTAATTTTTCATTATTTTGCCTCCATGATCTCTTGACTTCTGAAAAACTCACCTGAAAGGGTGGGTCTGTCACTACTGTGCTGGATTCTGCCCACATTCCCAGTTATCCAATAGTTATCCAGCCAATTCAATATCCCAGTTATACAATAGCAGGTCACATTACTCATTGTGATTACCATTTGTTGCTGGTTTAGCCCCTTTTCCTTACTGGTGAATCCTTTGCACATGCTGTGATTTCCTTGGACTATTCAAGGAGTTGCCACACAGACTGGATGAATCACTTTCACCCTGAGGGTTCTTTACAAACCACTCAACTGCTTCCTGTTTTTGGTGTGTGATTGGTCATGTGAGTTGCATGGGGCATGGCTCTTCCTTACCTGCATGTTGGGATAGTCACTTGCACCATTGCCAAAGGCTACCAAATCAGAGTGGTGGCATTTCACGTCTACTTTGCACAGATACCTATGGTGTAGCACAGTGCAAAATCAGGCCCCTTGGTATAACTTCAATGTTCTCATTATGGGCTTCATCCAATGCCCTCTTTGATCAATGGGAGTCTTCCATTGCAGTGTCCCCAACCCTTCAAAAAATCATGACCCAACCCCCCTTTCTCCTCCCCCCATCATGAGATTGGCTGAAAAATCAAAGAGATTTGAAAATAATAAATGTTGGATTATTTTGATTTACTTTCTGGCTTTTGAGCCTTTATAAGTCACATTTCTAAGCTTTTTTCAACAACTTTCAGGGCAGAAACTTTTTTTTCCAATGAAAGTTGAAATTCGCATGTAATCCCATGACACCGGGTGCTGGGGTTTGACTGAAAATATAAATTATCCCTAGACTTGCAATAAAATCAGGAGCGTGGGCAACATTGCTATTAACTTTAATGAGTATTATATAGGGTCCTCTATGACTGAAATGTTTTAAAACTAGAGAACAATGAATGACAAAACAACAAATTAATAAAATATAACACATTTTCTGTTATCAGCTATCCTAAAATGTAGGGTACTGCCAGTAGCTGCTGGGTGTTGTGAGTAACACAACCCTAACACCCACAGCAATTTGCTCTCCATGCTCTTATTCCTTTTTTAAAACTGTTCAAACAGCTCTAAGCTGGCGCTTTGCACCGGTATTAAATGGCTAGGAAAGAAAAGAGATGTGAAATATGACAAACAGTACCACTGGAATTGCAGCTTTATTAGATGCTGTACGTTGTCTGAAATGGACTTGCCTGTCATTTCCCATTGCCATGAATCTTACCGCAGCTTATCTACGAGAGAGAGAGAGAGAGAGCGTGCACGCTAAAATATTCAACAATCACTTGCAAAATACAAGGATGGACATTTTCAGGAACATTTTTTTTAATCTCGGTTGCTTACTGTGACACAGGTTTGGTTCCCATAATCAAAGCTCAGCAGAGTCAAATGACAAACCCGACAGGATTACAACAGGGAACAAATAGAGAAATTTCCCTGGAGAGCCCATTTCTTTGTGGAGATGACAACACAGATAACCAAGCAGTGTTACTGAGCTAAGGTTCCCCGACGCCCACTACAATGATAGAAGAAAGTAAAGGTATCATTTCCTAACCAATAAAAAATCATTTAGAAAATAAATAGGGTAGGAGGAGGGATTTGTTACAGGGTGTTTCATTCATTCTGGCCCTGATTCAACAAAGCACTTACATGCTTAACTTGAAGCCAGTGAAAAATCCCATAGACTTTAATGGGGCTTAAGCATGTGATTAGATGATTTGCTGAACAGAGGCGGATATAAGCACATGTTTACAACTAAACACATGCTTAAATGTTTTACTGAATCAAGTCCTCCGAGAGAATATGTACGATCTAGGCCCTGATTCAGCAAATTTAGTTCCATGGGTCTTAATGTTAAGCATGTGCTTTGCTGAACAGTTCCATGTTTATTCTCTTTTAAGATGAAACTCCTCATAGTGCAGGCCTGTGCAAGTCAACTGGTGTAATGTAAGCCCCACATTATGGTCATGTAGGGGGTCTGGTGAAGAAGGCACTTCGATACCATGGTGCCATACAGGGCCGGCTTTAGCAAGAGCGGGGCCCGATTCCTGGGGGCGGGGCTTGCTGCAAGACCCGAGCCGAGCCGCGGGAGGGGGACGGGGGGGAGACCCGCGCCGCTGGGGGGGTGACGGGGGGGAGACCCGAGCCGCGCCGCGGGGGGGGACCGGGCCGGAGCCGACCCGCACCACGGGGACCAGGCCGGGCCAGAGCCGCTGGGGCCTGCGGGAACGGGCCGCGCCTCCCCGGAGCCCTTCTCGCACCCCCACCACCCCCACCCCCACCCCAGCTTACCTTGTGCTGCTGGCCCGTCCCTGCTTCTTTTCAGACTTCCTGCAAATCTCTGATTCGCGGGAAGCAGTGGAGGGGGCGAGGCGTTCAGGGGAGGGGAAGGGAGGAGGGGCCGGGGAAGTGAGCTGGGGGCGGGGTGGACAGCTGCAGCGCGGGGCCTTCTTGGCGCGGGGCCCAATTCAGCCGAATCGGCTGAATCGGCCTAAAGCCAGCCCTGGTGCCATATAGGTACAGAGTATGGGAACAGCACAGAATGGATCGCTTCAGTGATTGGCTGTGAAGAGTTCACACATTTTTGGTATTTCTTCGCTTCAGAGTTAACCTGGGTGATTGGCACCCAGGTTGGCCTAGCCCAGGAGTGAGCAGCCACATTGCAAAGCAGAACTTGTCTGCCCTTCTGGACACAAGGCAGGAAAGGTGGGAAGAAATTGGAAGATTATTAGCATTCAAGTGATTGGGCCTGTGTCCAGACTGCAAAGCAGGTGAGTTACCAGTCCCAGTGAAAGCCTCACTAGGGCTTTAGCCTCTGGCTAGCCTTTAGCCAGGATGGCCCGGCTAGCCAGAGGTGAAAGTAGCACCCCTCTCGGGTTGGTGGGTGGACAGAAGGGGTTTGGGGCAACCTTCAAGTAAAAGCCTTCAAGAAACTCTGCAGTAAACAACTGAATTAATGAAGACAAAGGGTGAAATCCTGGCCCCATTGAAGCCAATTAAAGTTTTGTCATTAACTTCAATTGGAATTTCACCCAAGGAGATTAGTTCCTGTTAAAAACAGTTGAATTAAAATCAGCAGGTGAGGAGTAATTCCAATTCTCCCTGGTTCCACCTCCAACAGGCTGTCAAAGTACAAATGTTATGTCATTGGGCCACATTCTCATTGGCCGATCATACCCCAGGGCAAGGTACTCTTACTGGCTGCCTCTGGAATCAGCAGCTTCAGGCAGACTAACCCTTTCATGGGGGTAACTCACTCTACAAAAGCCAAGGAAGAAAGCCATTGTACGCGCTGTCCTATTTCAGAACCGTAGGCGAGAGATGCGGAGCACAGCTTGATGGATGAGCACTCTCCGTATCGCCCACTCTGGGAGGATGCTGCCTTTATCAGATTGCACAGTGGTTTTATTTCCACTCACTTAATCAAGGCTGCATGATGGATGGGAAGCAAAGCTGAGTTGTGTTCATATCCACAGACATAACATTTATAGCTTGCTGACCACCCCAAGGCGGCTTTACCTGAACCACACAGCAGAGAAGGGGGAAAAGCTTCTTCCCCCAAATTTTGTTTTTTCCTTTTTTGTCCCAGAAAGGATGGCAAAGAAGCCATAAGAGTTCAGAGGTCAAAATGGGAGTAAATATTAACCCCGGGAGGGTGCAGTGGAATGGCAGAGAATCAGGAAGACAACAGAAAAGCTGACTTTGTGGTTAAGACAATAGATAGGGACTCGGGAGATCTGGGTTTGATTCTCAGCCTTGTGTGGCTTTGGATAAGGCAGGTGTTCTCTCTGGGTCTTGGTTTCCCATCTGTAAATATGGGACAACAAGCCCTTCTCTGGCTGTCCTGTCGCTATACAGTGTAAGCTATTTGGCACAGGGACTGTCTGTTCAGAGCCTAGGACAATGAAACTTGAGCTTGGTTGAGGCCTGCAGAAGTGAATGGTGCACACAGCTGGTATTAGCAAGAGAAAATGCCTTATGGTTTTTCCTAAATTGGAGGTAAGACCACAAAATAGTTTGCTTTTTTTTTCCAAATGGTAAAAAGGAGATTGCCGAGGGGGTTTGCTGGCAATGGGGATTCTGCTGTGGTTGCTACAAAACTTCAGTTAGGAGAGTCAAATGTTGAATTCAGAGATGTATAGTTTGCATGAACGAAATCTGAGCCTCAGCTGGGAAATTTCCTAAATATTGGACAAAAGTTGATAGCTACAGTACTAGCACAGCAAGTGCACTAGGGGTGTGACCCAAAATGAAGGCTCCCGTTGCTTTCAGTGGGCTTAGGATCAGGCCCCAGGAGATAGAAGACTAGGACACTGTAGACCCTCACTCCTTTGTTTTGGTTAATCCACACACAAAGGGCTGGACTGTGCACAGATTTACACAGATTTAATAGCACAGTGCTTACCAGTGTGATCTGTTAGTGAGGCTTCATTCCTCTTTACAAAGACTACTGCAGAACATGTACTCGCCTGCTATGGCGCATCAGAAATGGGTAAACTCAGCTACAGTTTTCAAACAAATGGACGAAGTGTGTTTGCGTGACACCGTATTCTTGCTTTTTTAATTGTGTGTATTCACAAAGCGTCACCTCCTGCTGTTCTGAGTCAGCCAACATTACTGTTGGGTCACACCCTGAAATCCTATAGTCAGAAAGTGGTGATGGTGCTCTGAGTTAGTGCTAGTGCTAGTCACGTCACTTATTGCGCTATTGGAAGGTGCTCAAGTTCCACCATGATAAGCCTGGAATGAGAACCTGAATATAACAGAAAGAGCAGTGCTGCAGGGAGACCTCTGGGTACAGAGTCAGGGTTCTGGCTGGGGAAGCATCGGTCAGGTTAGGTGTTTATCTGACCCGCCTCTGACCTCCTGAACATGCAGGACAGGGGAGGAAATGTTGCAAGAGCAGGTCTTCTTGTCCAAACGTTGTTTCTTTCCAGCAAATATCCAAAGAACAGGCTCTAGTGATACTTGGGCCTTTCTGCTTCTTGTGCAGCCAGGATGCAGGAGTTTAGCGAGACATGAAAATAAAAAAATAACAGAGGAAACAACAGCTGAAAACGACAGGTCCAAGTGCTGTGGCGTGTTGCACTTTTCCTGATACAGCGTAGAGCCAGCTCTCCTTTGTTTTTTGCATTAACTCCCAAGACTATATCAATTTGAGTAAAGCTTCCATTAGTCACAGTTGCCTTTCTACCCATTGTTCTTGCTTCTCAGCCACAGGACCCAGGCTAACAGGTTCTTATGTATCATACAAGTAGTGCTGAAAACATCTCTATAATATCCAGGCTGTGACCACCTGACTTCATGCTCCCGTGATTAGGGCTGTAGCCTAGGACTTGGGAGAGCTGTGCTCATTTCCCTGCTCTGCCACACATTTCCTGTGTGACCTTAAGCAAGCGATTTAGCCACTTTGTGCCTCAGTTCATCATTTGTCCAACGGGGACAATAGCATTACCCTGTCTCACAGGGGTGTGATAAAGATAAATCCATTAAAGAGGTGAAGCTCTTTGAAATCTACCAATGAAAAGCGCTACATAAGAGCTGGCTGTTATTAATTGCAGATAATAATGCTTTGGGATAGACGCGTGATATTAACCAATTATCTGTTTTGACTCGCGCCCTCTCCAGTTGTGTGTTAAAGATATGCTGCGAACAAGCATTGCATTGAACAACAGGAACCAGTGAAGTAATTGGCTCCAGTGACCTTGAGCATAAAGGAGCTGAGAAAAGAGAATCCAACCTTAACTGCGAAGCCTCTGAGAAAGGGGAGAATCTAGTGACCACAAAAATAGCTCAGGTGCTCTCCATTGCCATCTCCTAGGCCAGAGGTTGCAAAACTATTAGCAGGATGATGTTTTCAGCCACCTGATACTGCAAGGCACCAGGCACTCCTCAGAGGTAGTTCAGGGGAGGTAACCTTTCCGTATATGGTTGGTCACTGTTTGCCTCAGAGGGAGAAGCAGGGTAGGGCTTTGAACCAGCTGTTGATTGTGGCATCAGCTTCTAAGATCGCTTCCTAATATGGACCAGATTTCATGCAACACCTGTTCTGTGGACACCTGCCTTGTACTTCCAAATCTGCATGGCTCACTTCTCCATTCATTCACAATCACACGACATCCCGGTGGCAACTACAGCAACTATCCGCATGGGAAAACATTAAAATTGGGAAAGTATTAGCATCTATGAATGCAGTTGAGCATCTGGAAATGGGGGGAGGGGGGGGAGGGGAAGCAGCTGTATCATGTGACTGGCCAGCGCTCAGCAGAAAAGAGTTTGAGAAGCTCCGGGCAAGTCCTGGGTTCCAAATGCAAACAAGTATATTTTCATTCCCAGCTTCTTGTCCACATGTGGAATTTCGAGCACTGAGGCAGCTGAACAGAAGAATGGCAGCATAAAGGCATTTGTCGATTGTATAATGCCCACAAGCAACTGCAGATGCGCTCTATGTAATGAAGCATGCCACCCAAAGCTGGCACTGTTTGCAAAACAGGAGGATCTCCTGGCAGCAGAGATGTCACTCTCCATATTCTGCAGGCTGTTCCCCTAAATGCTTGTTTGGTTGGCACCTATGCCATGTTCAAACCCTAGTGGGCACGGTGCCATTCTAACAGATGGGCATAAGTGCCGACATTCAAGGGAATCAGTGTGTGCATCAGTTGTGAGTTTATGATGGGTACGATTCTGCTCAGGAACTTTCAAACAGCAGTTCCTGCAGCGCTTCTGCACCTAAGGGCAGCCATCTGTGCACTGGATACTCTGGGCTAGAGCGGGGTTAACTTCGGCAACCCAGAATCCGCTTTCAAGGCCCAGCAGGAAGGGTTGGGGATCTGGGGAGGAACGATTAGCGTTCCTGGCAGAAGAAGCATTATAATGAAATCTCTGCCTCCTGGGTCTCCTTGGGAATCAGCTGTAGCAAAAATGCTTTCTGAAAGCCAGTGCACTTCTTGCCAAATAGCTCGGTCAAGTTCAGGAATTGGGTGCAGGATCTCCCCTGCCTCTGCCTGGAGAACACGCGGGACTCATTTCAGCATAAAAAGAGCTCTTTAAAAAACAAATGCTCCAACATGACCTAACGCTGTTTAGTGCATACTCTTCATGAACCTGTTTAACTACTGCAACTGTGGCAGCTGGCAATTAGCAGTGACCTCAAAATAATGTTAGAGATGCCCTGTCAAGATCAAATTCTTATTTGAAATAAAAAAGCCTTTAGTGATATATAAAGTCATAGCAGCACACGTTTATTCAAACTGAGTTTTCAGCCTGTGATTTTTAAGAAAGTTATGTACTCAAATCCCCTGGGATTAGGTGCTTAGCTCCCTTAGGCTTCTTTGAAAATACCAGCCGAAAAGTCTCATGATTTTAGAATGCTCTGCTTCTTATCTCAAGTAACGTTGGAAAAAGAGGCAGGGAGCATATAGTTTAGTTGTAAATGGGTTTTGTTTCCTTTTCCCCCCACACACTGGTCTAGATCTCTGACTTCCACAGCTGCAGCACGTGCCTGGCTCATGGAGGGCAGATTGAAAAAGCTGTGCCTTGCCCGGTTATGCTAGGGTTACCATTCGTCCGGATTTACCCGGACATGTCCTCCTTTTGTGTGCTAAAAATAGCGTCCGGGGGGAATTTGTAAAGCACTCACAATGTCCGGGATTTCCCCCTCCCCCGGCAGAGCGAGCGGCTGGGAGGGCTGCAGGAAAGTCCCGGGCTGGACTCCGGAGCAGCTTCCTCCTCCCACCCCCCC
>NC_048305.1:33494040-33557435 GCF_013100865.1 Trachemys scripta elegans
AAGAACAGGAGTACTTGTGGCACCTTAGAGACTAACAAATTTATTAGAGCATAAGCTTTCGTGGACTACAGCCCACTTCTTCGGATGCATCTGAAGAAGTGGGCTGTAGTCCACGAAAGCTTATGCTCTAATAAATTTGTTAGTCTCTAAGGTGCCACAAGTACTCCTGTTCTTCTTTTTGCGGATACAGACTAACACGGCTGCTACTCTGAAACCTGTCAGGATGTGATAAGCCTTCAATTAGTGTAGTGTGATTTATAACTTAATGATCTTATTTCCTATGTGGAATTCATTTCAACATGATATAAATTATTTACAATGATCTTTGTTTTACTGTCTGTAATTTTTAACTTTAGTTTCTATTTTTCTTAGGCCTGGTCTACACCTAAAACTTAGGTTGACCTAGCTACATTCACACCCTTGAGAGATGTACTTAAGCTGACCTAAACCCTGGGGTAAACACTGCTAGGTCTTCCCTCGACCTAGCTACACCTCTACCTCGATATAACGCTGTCCTCGGGAGCCAAAAAATCTTACCACGTTATAGGTGAAACCATGTTATATCGAACTTGCTTTGATCCGCCGGAGTGCGCAGCCCCGCCCCCGCCGGAGCACTGCTTTACCGCGTTATATCAGAATTCATGTTATATCGGGTCATGTTATATCGGGGTAGAGGTGTACTTACTCTCCGGGGGTGGATTTACTACAGCAATAGAAAACCCCTTCTGTCGCTGTAGCAAGTGTCTATGCTACAGTGGCGTAGCTGCAGCACCACTGTAATGCTTGTAATGTAGACATACCCCTAGATTAAAAGCTCTTTGGTGCAGGGACCACTTTTTTATTCTGTGTTTGTACAGCGCCTAGCACAATTGGGTCATAGGCCATATAAACTCATAAGAATTCCAAGATCAGCAATTTAGCTAAGCAGCTAATGAGTTCATGAGAAACAAGGAATGATTAATTAAAATTATACAACCAAAGTGTGTTCTAACTGTATCTATATTAATGGTCTCAGTCTGAAAGCAGTTGATTTAAAAAATAGAGCAATAAATCAAAAATTGGAAACAGATAAAAATAAAAAAGATTTACAAAGACTTATGGGAAAGGTCAATTTTTTCTCCACATTTATTGCCAACCCAACATCTATAAACAAACCACTAAAGGAATTCCTTGAAGAATACAGCTTGTCTTATACGACATATCAGTTAATGAAGTGAAAGTGATGCAAATGTAACTGGAAACAAGAGAAGCCGAGCCAAAATGGATACAACAGTGAGGGTTGTCCAGGAGCTTTTGGGGGAAAAAAAATCAGTAGATTTGGTGATCCAGGAGTTTTAGAATTTATCAAATTATGGAAAACAATCTTTTCCTGTTGTAAATATGCCAAATTGCAAAATAAAATTTGTTGTGTAGCAGTATTGCCAACACCAAGCGTTCAAAAATTATGAGTCAGGTTCCCAAAATATTATGAGATTGGCTTAAAAATCATTAGGGTTTAACCCCCCCACCACCACATTTGGGGTCCTTTATATTTGTCTTCTGGATTTTAATCCTTCAAGGCTCACATTTCCAAGTTTTTCCTCTATGACCGGGAGGGATAAAAGCTATTTTTTTCTAATGAAAGCTGAGATTCTCAGTCACCTGGCTCCACCAGCTAGGGCTCTAAGAAAAACACCAATTATTGCAAGGCTCCCAACAAAATCATAAGAGTTGGCATCAGTGGGCAGTGAGTTGTTACCCACAGGGGAAAAATGCCCAAAGACGACAAGAGAAATTTTTATCAGATGAAGGAGCAGCCAACTTGCTGTTCTATATAGATCCTATATATGATGCTCATCCCCATAGTATCTGAGCACCCTTAACCCTTGTGCTGCAGGTGAGGCACAAACTCCCAACCTTAGCTTTATAAATACCAACTGCACCATCTCCAGAATTATCATATATTATCTGTATTATGGTAGGGCCTAGATCGGGACCCCCTTGTGCTAGATACTGTGCAAACAGAACAGACAGTCCCTGTCCTAAGGAGTTTATAGTCTCAGGCCTGGTGGACACACAGATTTTGTACTGGTATAGCTATTTCAGTTCTCGTGGTGGGAGGGGGCAATGTTTTACATATAGTTCTATTGTACAATCCCTAATGTAGAAGCAAGGATTGTAGATGCTGGAATCACCGTGCTTTATGCTGGTATAGCTTATTCCCCTTCTCATACAGAAATAAACTGTACTGGTGTAAGCGGTTTTATACCAGTATAACTGCATCCACACCAGTGGGGTTATAGCCCTTTAACTAGACCAGTTTAGTTGAAGAGGTATAAACTGTGTGTGTAGACACGGCCCCGGTAACGTAGACTGTAGTACTTGGGGCTTCTGCACCAAAACACCTCCACTTCCTCATCTCATCTCAGGCTGGACATGGTACACAGAGCTGCTCTGGATCCAAGTGTTGCTCTCAGGTGCCTGCCTAGGTGGTGCTGAATGGCAGATGGCAGCTTGCACCGCCCCTTGCTGTACCCTTTGGGGACTGGCACACTCAGGGCATCACCTTGATACCATTCCCCATCTGGAGGAGTCTTCAGGTGGTAGCTCAGCCCATCTGGCTCTGCACCTCAAAGAGCACCAGCACATCAGTCCCAGGCATCGGCAGGATTTATTTAACCCTCCAGAGTGGGTGAAAACCAGGCTCGTGGGGTAGTACACAGAGCAGTGCTTTGACTGCTGGCAGCAACCAGTTCCTTGGTTAAGGCGAATATCTCCCCAACGTAGTTGCTTTCCCTGCAGGTATAAACAGCAAAGCTCTGAGGTGAAAGTAAACTAACTCTGCTTTTCTGTGAGGGGTAAATAGAGCAGCTCATCCATAGCCATAAGCCACTCCTCCTCTAGCTGCCTGCCTAGCCCTCGGCTTCACCGCTGCACCAAACAGCCCCTTCCTTGCTCAGTGTGAAGAGGGGTTCTATGTCTCCTCACCTGAAAAGCCCCAGCCTGTAGTGCCCCACTGCTCCTTATCAAGAGTTGGATCTGGAAGTCACCACAAGAGAACAGCCTCATGACACTCTAGGTTATGTCTACGCTGTGGATTTCTGTTGGCACAGCTCCATCGGGTCAGGGATGTGAAGAGATGTGATCTCTGACCAGGGGCAGCTCTATGTTTTTTGCCGCCCCAAGCACGGCAGGCAGGCAGCTTTCAGCGGCGCGCATGCGGGCAGTCCGCTGGTCACGCAGATTCGGCGGCATGCCTGCGGGAGGTCCGCCGGTGCTACGCCATTGGCGTCCCTGCCACTGAATTGCCACCGAAGCCGCAGGACAGGCGGACCTCCTGCAGGCATGCCGCCAAAAGCCGCCTGCCTGCTGCCCTCACAGCGACCGGCAGGCCACTCCCCATGGCTTGCCGCCCCAGGCATGCACTTGCTGCGCTGGTGCCGCCTAGAGTGACCAGATGTCCTGATTTTATCAGGACTGTCCCGATATTTCCTTGTTTGTCCCACGTCCCGACCAATGTTAGGTCGGGACACTGGACAAAGAAGCAAATACTCCGGCGCCCGGAAGTGCTCGCGCCTCCCCCCCCGCCCCGACTCCACCCCCTCCTTCCCCCATTGGCTCCCTCCCCGAATCCCCGCCTCTTCCCCAGGCTCGCCATTCCTCCTCCCTCCAGCGCTTGTGGAGGGAGGCCCGGGAGATGCAGGGGAAGCGCGGGGCCGGAGTGAGTGAGAGTCCGGCCTGGCCCCGAGCGCAGGCAGGACTCAGTTGGGCGGTACCTGGAGGGAGAGTAGCGGGGCAGCCCGCGGGGCCAGGCGCCGGCTGTTCTCCCCCCCGGGCAGCGGGACTCGGGAGCAGCTGCTGCTGCTGCAGCTCCCACTGCCGCGGGGGGAGGAAGTGGCCAATGGCCAAGCTCGGCGGCTGCGGCTCTGGCGCCCCCAAACCTCCCGAGCCCGGGCCTGTTGCGGGGACCCAGCAGCGCGCACGCTGCGCCCAGCCCCTGGTCAGTTGCGTCTGGGCTGCTGCCCAGCTGGTGCTATCCCGCGGTGGCCCCGGGGCGGAGGCATCGGCAGCCCAGCCCCGTTCGTTCCCCTGCGGGATCCGAGTGGGACGGGGGGGCTGGGACCTGCTGCCCCCACTCCAAGGCCGCCTGGAAGGGGGGGGGTATTTTTGTTTTGCCCTGCCCCCTCCCGCCACACTCTTCCCCCCCCAATATTTGACTGGGGTGATCTGGTCACCCTAGTGCCGCCCCGTCTCTGACCAACGTAGCTGTGCCGGCAGAAACCCACAGTGTAGATGCAGTTATATGAGCAAAAGTGCACTTTTACCGGTATAGCTTGTTTTGCTCAGGGTTGGGGAGCAGGAATTAAACTATGCCCCTAAAAGCACAGCTTGGCTGGTAGAAGCTACAACCACACTAGAGCTATGTTTACCCTTAGAATGCTACAGTGGCACAGCTGTGCCATTTCAGTGTAGACACTCACTACAGCGACAGGGGTGTTCTCCTGTTGCATTAGGTAATCTACCTCCCCGAGAGATGATAGCTAAGTGGACAGAAGAATTATTCCATCGACCTACCTCTGTCTACAGCAGGGATTAGGTCAGCATAGTCTTTCAGGTGTTTTCAGATGTAGCTATGCCGATGTAAGTTTCCAGTGTAGACCAGCCCTTGGAGTGCTGTGCCAGTATAGCATATGGATATTCCTATACTGGGAAAGCACTCAGTGTAAAAATGGCCTTCATCACTTACAATCACACTCTAAGTCACCGTCATCATCATACAGGCGGCTGTAGCACCTTTAATTATGTTCATAGCATTGTAATCTTCCTCTTTCAAATGTCTGGTGAGAATAGCCTCCTCAAGTGTTTCAAAATAATGGATTGGACACAAATGACTCTGTAAAGCAGGACTACAGTATTCTACAGTAATGGTCCAAAATACAGGCTCTTTTCCCTTTCCTAACACACCCTTCCCCTTCTGCATCCCTCTAGACACAAAAATAGCTATAAGCAATACAACAAACATATCCAAGTCTGCAGAATGACCCTGAAACGGTCATTGTATGATCTGCTTGTATGATGCTTCTCTCCCCCATGCCATCGATTATCCGCTTTCTGGGGAAGGCACTGCCTGTTAATAGGTATCTGAAAAACAACCAGCACACTGGAGCCCTGATCCTGGTGTTTGCCAAATACAAGAAAGGCCCATTTTCAGCAGGGATGAACGGGTGCCCTCCCACTGACTTCAGCTGAAATGCTGAGCATTTTGCTCTTCTGAAAACCAGGCCTATTATTACCACCACCATTTTACGCTAGCTGTCTGGGACAAAAGCAAAAGGTCACTCTCATTCAGGGGATGCTTCTGCCCAGAGAGATATTCCAGCTGAGTTACATGAACCAACCCCACCTTTTCTCCTTTGGCTTTGCCTCTTCCTTTCTCACTGCGTGTGCTGCTGGTCTGGATGCTAACTGACAACGTGTGGATGGACTGCTGTGCCCACATGGACTTGAGGGGGCTCTGCAACGCAGAACTCTGCCTAGACCTCATCAATTGCAGGATCAGGGCCTAACTTTCTATCATTCCAAAGGTATGTCTTCACAATACAGTTAACCTAGGCTCTCAGCTGAGTTTTATCCAGCCCCCACTACTGTCCATACAGAAAAACCTCTGACTTGGGTTTGGAGGTGCTTTAATCTAGCTTACCTGGCCGGGGTTGGGGTGGAGGTGCAAGTCAGAACCCAGCGCTGCTTTAACTCGGGCTGGAACCTGCCCACTTTGAGGTAAGGACACAGACAAACAGCATTTGAATGCTGATAGCCTTCCAACGCCTTCCTACAATTCCCCCTGAAGGACAGACAACTCCTGCCACAACCAATCAGGAAAGAATCCTAGAGCGTCTCAGCACACAGAACCATTGGCTATGCCCCAGACACACACAGGCAAATAGAGGAAGAGTGAGGATTAGGTAAGGTGAGAGGACTCTGCTGTGAGGCTGCTCAGATCCAGGCTAGGCTAGCCCAGCTGCTGAGACCCAGGTGCCAAGTTACCAGTGAAGAACATCACCCAGCTCTGCACAGCATTTGGAAACAGCCTAGATGGAAAACTCTCCACAAATGAAATTATATTATGGAAGATATTAAAGATTCCTTTTCATCTGAAGCCCAATGATTAAATATGTATATGGCATCGGAGATCTAATTTATTTCTTTTATATTGTAAATTCTTTCTCTCTTTGGCTTTTTTTTTTAGCAGTTTATAATTAAGACTTTCAGACAGATCTCAGCATGGCTGGATACCAGCAGTGCTGTTATTATATCTGTTTTGTTTAAAATATATTTTTTTCCACTTTCCCAGTCAACCAAGGGATATTTCTGTATTAATTCCAGTAACAATCTGATTCTCTTCTTTAATGAACAGAGTGATACTGGGTTGAGTCACTGACGCATAACTTAGTTTTGTTTTGGGTTTTTTTGGAAAGTTTTCAAAATATTTATAAATTTTAAAAAAGCAGGAGAAGAAAGAAAATAAAGCTGCATTGTGGTTATTTGAACTGCACTCGCCCTTTCTTCTTGCCATCTGCGGGAGCTGCAATTAATTCCATTGTTTGGGCTGACACCATTCAGCCTTTTGCAGCGCTGACTCTGAATCTGCCCTTCCCCCATTGCCTTCTCCATGCCAACCCCAAATAACTGAGGAAGGACATGGCATAGCAGCAGATCCACCAGCCCAACTCCCACTGTCCAGCCTGTCCCTCCCCACCTTGCATGCTACACCCCAATGTACAGTTGGGTTCTTTAGCATGCAGGAGGGGAGGGTCCCTGCTGGGAGCTCCCAAAAACCTGACTCTTCAATATACAGCAGGACCACCTGAGTTTTACTACCTTTGGGGCTATGGATTATTATTAGTACAGTCACTCCGGGAGGCTCCAATAGGCTAGGCATTACCTAGTAACAGTCAGTCCCAGCCCTGAAGAGTTTACAGTACAAGGGTATGTTTAAATGGCGATACAAAACCCGCACAGCACTGAGTCTCAGAGCCCAGACCAGCCAACTCAGGCAGCGGGTCTAGAAAATAACAGTGTAAGCTTTCAGGCTTGGGCTGGAGCCTGGGCTCTGAGACCCTCCCCTCTCACAGGGTCTCAGAGCCTGCCCAAACATCTGCACTGTAATTTTACAGCCCCTCAGCCTGAGTCAGCTGATCCAGGCCAGTGTAGACATGCCCTGAGGGGTGTAGATATCCCCTTCAGATGTAATTTCCAGCTTGGATAGACATACGTGCCCTAGCACTGATTGAGCTAGTGCACTAAAAATAGAATGGGCTGGGCTAGCAACCGGAGTATGCACCTTGAGTCTCAGACAGGCTCGTATTCAGGGCAGCTGGCCCATGCCTCCACCACCTGTGCCGCTGCAGCTACACCACTATTTTTAATGCACTAGCTTGCTAAGAGCTAGTGTGGTATGTCTACCCATGCTGGGAATTACAGCCCTGGCTCCAGTGTGGGCAGACCCTTCCGAAACAAGACCAACGATGGAGAGTACAGAGAGGTGAAGTGAGTCGCCTAAGGGCACAGGCAGAGCTGAGAATAAGAACCCTGGTGTCACAAATCCTAATCTGGGGCCCTACTCACTAGACCATACTGTTGTAGGAGCAGCAGCGATCTGTATGCTATTTATTACCTGTATGCTCAAAAGGTCTGTTACACTTCCCCCCGCTTTTGTCTCCTCTACCTCTTTGAATACCTGTGAATTGGCTTTCCCCCTCCCTCCTGGAATGGTTGTGGGATGCATGGGCTGTTTGAACAGCTGGAAGATCAGAAGAGCTCCCAGGTAGACAAGGTGTTTGGAACTCTAATTAGGCAGCGATCACACACCCAAGGCATGGACACTGTCTGAGGTGGAGTGTGACCAACCAGACGCAGCCAAGTCATCTCTAGGTCGCAGGCCATGAGGAGCAGGTCCTTAAAAGGGGAAGAGGCCATGTGCTCAGCAGTGCACTCACAAGATTGTACCTCCTGTGAAGGCCCTTCGCCTGGCCAGTGGTTCGCTGTGTTGCATTCCATCGTGCCTCGGGAAGACTTACCTTCATCGTACCATCCATCGCTGCGCTGTGGGACACTTACCTTGAAGGATCCTGACATCTCCAGTGCTGTGCCTGTCCTGGGAGCCTGGGTATGAGAGTGTGAGTGTGACACCCCCCTTTCTTTTGAGCTTAGCTATCAGTATAATAAACATGCTGCTTTCTGCCAAACTCTGGTGGGTCATTAGTCCTGGCTAAGCTTACTACCTGGTCCAATTTCAGGTAACACATAATGCTTTGCCTGGGGGGGCACCAGCACACAGGAGAAGTCAAGGGGCATGAGACAGCCTAACTGAGTGGATTAGGCACTGAACTGGGAGGCTGGAGCCCTGGGTTCTGTCCATTACTCCACTGCTGGGTCATGAGAAGTCAGTTAGGGCCTCATTTTCCCCACCTCTAAAATGGGGCTAAAGATACTCAGCCTGCTTTGTGAGACACCCAGGGTCAAATTCTAAGGACTATTACTGTGGATCTAAACTTTGTGGCTTGTTCCTGCCCTTGCTTTGGGAGAATGGCTGGAAATCCTAGCTGATGGTGTGATCAGAAGAGAAGCAGCTCAAGGGCCTTTTCCTGCTGAGACTCATTTGCTGAAAATCTGTGAACACCAGTCTCATTTTCTCTTACCACAGCTGCAATCTAAGGCTCTGTAGGAGCCTGGTGTTGATTTCTGCCTTCCCTGAAACTGGGAACCAAGTACCTGACTGATAATTTCCTGTGCTCCCTTCAGAGTGCATCACTGGGTCCTCAGCCTTGGGACTCTGCCTTGTATTCCAGCGCAAGTCTAGCAGAGAGTTAACTCCCCTCCATTTCTCTTTGAAGCAAATGACAATTCCCATAGATCGCAATGGAAGTCAAGGTCCCTTCCAGTCCTAGAATCTATGAATCTATGAATGATCCCTAGTGATCACCACTCACCAGCAGAGCCAGCAAGAAATGGTTCCTCTTCCTGCCAAGGGAACACTTTCAAGATTTCAAAAGATTGCAAAGCAGGGAAAGAACACACAAATAAGAACCAGTATCCCAACATCTGAATGCATGCATGCACTCTCTCAATCTCTCTCCCAAGTGTAACCCTTCTACCAGGTGGAGCCAGCAGCAAGGGCTGGGTTCAGTATTTAGGGGTTCCTTTTCACCAATACAATACAAAACTGGCTCAAGCCCCCACGCAGTGACCTAGGACAATTACACATCACCCCCTGGGCGCCTCTAAGAGGCAATACTTCCCCTTTCGCAAACACAGAGTCTGAGTGCAGCAAAAACATTTAATAAAAGGAGGGAAGTAACTCTGCATTCATTTGGGAAAACACTGCAACTATGGTTCATAAACATAACCCATGAGCAAAAGACCCACCCCCAAGTCATTTGGGCAGTGTCCGTTTTCCCGCAGGTTCTTAAGTCCAACAACCCAAAAGTCCCTTTAACATGCCCCTCCCTTCTCTGCACCCCACTCACAGTTGCTGCCCTTGGCCAGCGCAGCCCAAGAGTTCAGAGGTTCATCCACAGAGTTCACCTCCCACCCTGCGTGGAAGGTGGGGTAAGGATGCACCTTACATGCTGCACTGCTCAGGCACTTGCTTGTCACCCCGCCGGCCAGTTGCCGCACCTCTCTGTGGAGCTCTGCTCTGGCCCTCTCCGCCAGCCACCCTGCTGGCCACTTGCCATGCCTCTCTACCAGCCGCCCTGCTGGCCACCCCTCTCCACCAGCCATCCTGCTGGCCACTTGCCACACCTTGCTCTGCCAGCCTCCCTGGGACCATTCCCAGCTGCCCGGGCCTTTCCACCAGCTGCCTGGCTGGCCACTCACCAAGATGCCTTCAGGGCTCACACCACCACATACAAGTGCCTGTCCCCACCTTCTCTCAAATCATTGGGCTTTGGAACCCATGTCCCCTGCTTAGCGAGTGCCGTTCAGTTGAGTGTGAGTCCCTCCATCGGGGTATGCAAGGTACAGTTCTTCTGCCCTCGGTTCACACAACAAGGATAACAACCCTTTATTACTCCTGCCCCAATAATAAGGAAACTGGGGATCCAACACCAGCCACAAGTGATCATTTGGGCAAACAATCCCATCATGCTGAACACCTAGGCAGGGTGGATGTGTCCATGCAAATGAGATCAGCTCCTGAAGTCCTTTTCCACAGCTCACCCCTATATGTCAGGGAGAGCTCATTCAGACTCTACTTACACAAGAAGTTTAATTGGAAAGGCCCAATTAAAGTTTAGTCAAATCTGACCTTTTCCTGCAAAAAGTTTGTTTTGATGACTCTATTGTCAAAAATGTCCCCACCAGCTCTGTTCCCCACGGGAGCTAGGTGTCGTGTTCGTAGGGTATCTGGAACGAGGGTTGGCACCTGCAGTCTAAGAGGGGTCACAGGCAAGGTGGGAATGCAATGTTCACTGGGAAGCACATTCTAACCGGCTCTTGCATGTGAGGGGAAGGCTCGGTCCTGGGCACATGCAGAATACACCCCACTGGGTCCTTATGCAGTAGCTGTCATCCGTAAGCATCAGGACAACAGGCTTGTTCAGGCTGCAGGGAGACCGTGAGCAGCAGAGCCCACACAGAACTGCTGGTGACTTCTAGGACGCTGTATGGAATCTGGGAGACACTTTATGACATTGTTGATACCAATATTATAAAATTGCAAGGAATCTGACCAGATAAGCCATGTAAGGTATCTGTGAAAATGTTATGATTTGCCAAGTATAATCTTGTTTATATATGTATATATGTTATATCTGTATTTCCAAGCTTCTGCTGTGTTTCTGGGAGACACCCCCAGACAGATTAGCATCAGCACTGCCTAGCCTGTTCAATGACCCATCAAGGGTCATCAGCTGTACAATGAACCCATTGAAAGGAGCCAGGAGTACACCTTATGACTCAGCAAGACATGTAGGGCATGCCTATGGACAGAACTCTAAGGCTTTTCCATGAAATGTGCTGTGAAACTTGTGTATGGGACAAAGGAAGTACCAGCCACATGGCAAAAATAATATAAAAGGCAGCTGCATCATCTCCATTTGGTCTTCAATCCTGCTTCTTACCTCTGGAGTAACCTTTCTATAAACTGAAGCTCTAAACAAAGGACTGAATGACCCATCCAGAAGGGCTTTCAAGCCAGCAAACCCACCAATACTGCTTAGAACCCGATCTATGGACTTTGAAGTCTCTATATGTATGTGAGTGCTTTATCATTTAACAACTCTCTTCTTGTTCTTTCTTTTGTCCTTATAATAAATCTTTAGTTTTAGACAGTAAAGAATTGGCTGGCAGCGTGGTATTTTTGGTAAGATCCAAACTAATATTGAGTTGGTAATGTGGCTGACCCTTTGGGGTCAGAAGAACATTTGTGAGAAGCGTTTTTAAATAACTTCTCACTGTACTGGACCTAGGTGCCGATTGGGAGTCAGAGACCTGGAATGCAGTTAAGGGGGCTCTGTGATTCTTTTTTTTTATTTTTAAGCTTCTTGATAACCAGTGTGGGGGATCAGAAGCACAGTTTGTGACTGGTTGGTGAGTTTAACTTCAGTGTTAACCACCAGTTTGGGGAGTGTTTGCTTTCCCTTTTGCAACCTGCCCTGACCGTGGCATTTTCAGTGAGGGCTGCCCCAGGAACCCTGGGTCACATTTACTGGGTCACAATCTCAACCAGCTCTGACATCCAAACCCATCCAGCCTCTTTCCCTGTTCAGCTCTGGCTTTGTTCTGTCTGAGCTTTAGCGAGAGGAGCATTTACTCGAGGGAATGAACTCTGGTGGCAGTCAGCTAGCAAAGGCAATTTAGGTCATGGATCCAGATGCATAGCCAGGGGAGTGTGTGATGACAATAGCCGCCAACTGTTCCATTTCCAAGGCAAATAATACAAGGGGTTAAAGGGCACCTCTGCCTTCTGTCCCACACTGACTAGCAGAGCTCAAGATGGCAGCCTGTCCCTGGTTAGCACAGCCTCGGGGCATGACGTGTGCCTTGATCCTGGAATAAGGACAGAATGATCCTGAGAGATTATTCCCTTCTCGGACTTGCATTGACTTCCATATAAACTAAGGTTGCAGAGTACCTGGCAGGACTGGATCTTCCATTTCAAATCCTGTGGGAAAGTGATCCCGTGTAGCAAGTGTTAGGGACTTTCTCACTGCACTCCAGCTCATGCCTTCTGCTGATAGTTCCTTGGAACAGGCTGGAAAATGCAAAAAGCAGCCAGGGAATAAACAAACAAAAGATGACCAGAGGCCCGGCTCTCCATGGCCCTGCACTGGCATTTATCACAGCACAGAGCGAATGCACAGTGCTGCCTTTCTGATTTGCCCACTTCAAATGGAGATCAGTGGAAGACAGGATTGTCAGGAGTAGTATTTATTTTATGGTGGCACCTAGAGGCCCCAAGCAGGGATTGGAGCCCCATTGTGCGAGGTGCTGAACAAACATACACCAAAAAGAGGGCACCTGCCCTGTTCACATGACAGATGCATTTCCGAAGACAGAGTGAAGAGAATAGTAAAGACTGTCAACTCTTCAGGACAGGGACTTTCTCTTAACATATGCATGTACAGTGCCGAGCATAGCTGGAGTGTCTAGGTGCTCCTGTAATAGAAATAATAAATAATGGGTGTAAAGACTTTAGAGGCTCAAGGAAATGCTGACCTAGTGTATGTTTTCCTCCCTCATAAAATGCATGTGATGAAAATAGAGTGCTGCAATGCATTGCATGGTTGGAAGAACATGCGGGTCAGGTCTGGGTTATTAGCGATAGCAGTGGATTTAGAACTTAAGCACAGCATGTAGGCAACTCCAAGATGGACTTCAAGAGATGTCATCTGTGTGCAGCAAAAGCTCAGATGCTAAGCTCTGTGTCAGGAAGAGGTGGCATAGAATTGACTTATGAAAGGATGTGTCAGGTTTGGTCAGAAAGTAGGCAGCCCCACCCAGCTGGATGCTGTGTTTCCAGCTGAAATGGTGATGAACTTTCCAGTCTCATCAGTCCAGGAAGTTGAGAGAATAGCCAAGATGGCAGATAATGATTGCTAGACACAATACCATTGCAGCTGAGAGTATTAAATAGTGTGATGCTCTAGGAGCTGTATTAACATCTTGCTGGACAGCAAGCTCAGAGCAAGACATGCGTCTGGGATTTCTCAGATACCTGAAATGGGGAGATTTCTTTGGCAAGGGAACATAGTAAAAGGGGATGGTGGATGGAACATTTACCATGTTCAGGATGCTGGGTCCAATCTGACTGACTGGGGAAGAGAGGAGAACCTCAAAAGACTTGGAGTAGAGATGGACTCAAAGCACACCTCAAATGTAAACACCATATCCCAGTCTCTGTAGCTGGTTGAAGGTAACTAGATTCTATGGTAAGGGGTGCAATGTTAATCCTATGGATAATAGGATAGATAGAATGGACCAAACTAAAACCCTGGATCTGAACATTCTCAACTTGGGGAAAGTTGGGTTCCATATCCAAACTTCACGTTCATGCTGCTCTCAATTATGGAGGTTCATGGTGACTTGGCTAGGTCCTCAAAGCCTCCCTGGTCAGCCAGCCTAGGAAGGACATCTCACCAGAACAGGCTCCCTCATGAGATTTTTAATACTTTATGTCTCAATTTGGGCCAAACATATCCTGAGAGGAGCCTTTCCCACTCTATTTCCAGGGTGAGCTGGAATCCAAAAGTGCAAATAAACACATTTCTAGAGCAATATGTATCTAGGCATCTTCGAACCTCCCTAGAGGTGGGTTGCTGCTCAGGCTGAGTTCTGGGTGAAGGCCCAAGTTGGTTCTTCTTCTACCCAAGTCAAATTTCCTATTGCTCTTTTCATTGAAGGCCTTCCTCCAGTCGCGCCATGGCAAAGCCTCAGGATGGAGCACCATCCTAGCTCACCGACTGTGGGTTAAATAATCCCCCAACCCCCAGCTTTGCCTCCAGATATCTTGCTACCAACTTCTCATTGGTCCTGACAAATCTGGCTTCTGAAGGAGTGCTCATGCCTACTGCCACAATAAGAGGAATGACTCTCTCTCCAGATGGTTGTAAAGGTTAACGAGGAATTTATTCAGAGCTACACACAAGTCAGATTGTCTTTTTCTAGATGGAATAAAAAACAACCACATAATTTCAAACCCACACACCCAGTGCAAGATTCCAGTGTGGCTTGGTTGCTACGGACGACCATAGAATGCCAAGCTGTCACGCAGTGCTCTGAGACATCACATTCCCTGGCATCACACTTGGATCCCTGCATTCGGCGGGGTTAGGGGGTGAAGCATGCTTCCGTTCTCTGAACACTACCCCCGCACTGCTTGGAATGCAGTGGAACTTCTGCTAGCCCCTCCCCCTGGGAAACCCAGTAGCGATGAGCTGGCTAGTTGGACATGTTCCTATGGCCTCGAATTGGAAGGAATCAGAACTGCTCATCAGTGTGTCAAAGGCTCTATATTGCTAATGCCTAATGGACATTTTCTTTTGCTCAAAGAGCCGAGGCCTGCATTTGGGAGCAGGACAGCTGGAGTTGCATCCTCACTGGAGCTGAGAAGTGGCAAGTGGGATTCAGCATTGTGACAACCACATAGGTGGCCATAAATCAATGGGTTTTGCTTAGTGTTTAATGAGCCTGAAATTGTTTTAAACAAAATACACCAGAAACAGGAGAATAAGTGATGGAACTTGCAAATCCTATTGGAGGGTGTAAGCCCACGTCCTTACCTCTCAGGCACCTGCTCATGCCTGGTCATGGCATCGTAGGGGACTTCACCCCTCGTCCGTAACCCTTCTTGGTGACCACTTCCTTGGCTGTGTCTTTGCCCAACTCTGGATTTTCTGTTCCGCAGCATGCCAGCCAAGTCATGCAACAGTGCCCTCCCCTTCTGGGGTAACAAAACGCCCAACTTAAAGTCCAAACCAAATGCCTAAACTTACAGTTTTTCTGCCCCTCTCAGGCCCAAGTGAAGTCCTCTGCTTCTTTGCCTCTTCTCCTGGCTCCTGCAGAGCTTCTTTTATCTTACTTCAACCTCAGCAGGATTCCCCATCTGCTCCCTGGGGGTGACTCAGCCTGACTTCTCCAGGCTCTTCCCAGAGGGAACCCCCCCCCTTGTTCTTCCCTGAGCTCCAGCTCTAGTTAAGTAGTTCTCTCCCTGCTCCACCACCACAACTGGGGTCCCTCTTTCTAATTAAGCCCCATTACCAGCTAGGGCTACTAATTAGCCCTGATGTTGCCTATTCATCAGTTCGGCAGAGGGAGGACAGCTGCTAAAGGCTGAGTCCAGCTTGCCTCAAAGGGCCAGCCAACCCGTGGCAGGGGGACAAATTATGTTGGGATACAAATTCCTAATATCATTGAGGGATGCTGCGTTTATCATTCAAATGAAAGAATCATTTCCATGGTGCCTTCAATCCCTAAATGGCAAAAGGCTTTACAAAGACGAGTAACACAGATCCGCCACGTGCCAGCCAGAGGCTGGAGAGAACTGTACATGGTGCAGTAGGAATATGCAGCTTGGGGAAGAGACCCTGGGTTTTGATTAATTTACAAGTCCTCTGATGACCTTCCCCAGCCTCCATCTTTCTCAAGATATCAGCTGTCATTGCCATAGCAACTGAAACCAAAACCAGTACTCCAATCGGAAGCAGCTCTTTGCTAGGTGTCACTGCTGGATGTGGGAGTGTCTGTATTCAAGCCCCCCTAGCTCTGAGCAGAAAGGCTGGCCAGGGTCTCAGACCCATGGCCAACCCCTCAGGGTAACCCTTTGGTTTTACATACCAATAATGAATGAATGCTTAGCACTTACACGTCTCATCCAACAGGTGCTCCTCTGGTAACACAGTGCCCCTATCATCCTGCTGGGGAATTGGTTTGGTGCTGGCCCAGACCCAGAGATAAGATTCCCTGATACATATCATTTACTTCTCTTAGAGGTGCCCCCAGCCTTGTTTGGCTTGTGAGGTCTCATGGAGTGGGGCAGGCAGTTCCCACTTGCAGTTTATATAGTCACGGGGCCCTGCAGAATGGAAGCAACAACAGAAACACAGGAGGGGAATTATCAAAAACACTGGTATTGGCTTTAACCCTTTGAAGTCAGTGAGCATTTTATCACTGACATTGAGGAGAGCCGAGCTGGGCCAATGCTGAGCATTGCTGAAAATCCCACTGGTGAGCTCTTCCAGCCCAGCCAATTATATTGCACCTCTCCCAGATCCAATGTAACCTTCTCTCACTTTGCTTCCTTATTGCCCTCCTATCCTCTCCGCTTTTCCCACGCTACCTGCTGTGCACATGGAACCCTGGTCTCTGTTCCCAGAAACTCTATCCTATCCTCAATCCCTCCCAAACACACATGCCCCATCATCAAGTAACCACATGGTTCTCTGAGCACAACCCTGGTCCCTCTTTACCCCGCCCCCCGCTGTTTGTTGTGGTCACATCTCAGCCCTTGGGGCCAGGACCAGGACCAGGACCATGTCTTTGATTTGCTCTGAAAAACCATCCAGCACATTTTTGGGCCACTATCTCAATACATGTGTATAGAGCCAAATCTCTGCAGATGTAAACTGGAGTGGTCCATTAAGGTCAATGGGTTTGCATCAATTTACATCAGCAAGCAGAGCTTTTGGAACATACTATCCAGCCCCCTGCAGAGGATCCACCAGTCCCCTCTGATGTCTGGCAGTAAACTCAGTACTATGAGCCCCAAGGAGGTTGCTGTAGGTGGTTCAAGCATGGGGCTCTAGCACTCCTGAGGTTCCCATAAACACTTGCACCCTGGGAAGAACTGGGGCTGGCTTTCCTAGGGCTGCCAGGACTAAAAGGTGCCATCATCTCAGGCACAATGTATTTATATTCCTATTCCAGCCTCTAGGAGGCTAGTACAGGGGAATAATGATCACTGGGTCTCCTAATACCACTGTCTTGGTCTCCTGGGTCCAAGCTTGGCCTCGAGAGGCTAGCCCAAGCTGCTGCCCAGGCTGCACCATCTACACTGCTATTTTTATGTGCTAACCTGAGCTGAGCTAGCCTGAGTTTGTCTCCTTGCGCTGGGAATCACAACTCTCAGCTGCAGGGTAGGTATACCCCCAAGAGGTCTGGGTTTTCACAGGTCCTTTCTCAGTTATCAATCGGCACGCTCCAGTTTACATGCCTGGTTGTCCCCAGTGCACTGTGACCATGAATTTCACATTCATATGGAGTTATTTTCTAAGACTCCCCCGCCCCCCAAACTCATCAGAAAGGACAGCTCCACACACACACACACAGAGCACATGAAGTCATTGCCTAAATACAGTGACTCAGTCTTTGGGGCTTGGCTCCGACGAGATCAGCCCAATAAACTTTCCCTGCAACTTTTAATACAGTAAACTTCTTAGAGTTCGAGACAGAAATGTGATCAGATATGGAAAGGTCACCCACTCTATTACTTTCACCGCAAAAAAATGTTACACTCAAATGAGAGACCAACATGGTAATAAAAGGACCGCGGGACAAGTTGGCAGCCGTCAATCATTTCACACTTGCTTGACAGCTTTCCTCCTGGCAGCCATAGCTTTAGATGCTGGTCAGCTGGAGATACCTTGTATTTCCACTCTCTCCCCCCGCCTCTGCTGCCCCCCAAACTCTACAGAGCTCTGATGGGACTTTTGAAAGGGAAATACTGCCACCTCTTATCAGCTGACAGGCTGAGCCATCCTGTTGAAACTCATATTTACGAATGTGAAGTAAACACAAGGCTAGTGGAATTTGAAAACTATAAATTAAGGTGCTGACTCAGGGCTGGCTATCAGCAACATCATTCGTCATTGGCCTCTTTGCCCTTCTGGAAAGATTTTTCAAGGTTTTTTAATGCAAGTCCAACCTAAGAACCAGAGGGCCTGATCCTCTGTTTCCTAGTCAGTTATGCTAATGCCAAATGAGTGCAGAGGGGGTGTAATGCACCACTGATTAGGTAGCATTTTACACCCCATATAACCACAGCCGCCATATGTCACAGATATGCCGCACAGTCTTCCCACTGACTCTGGGGATGCTTGCCTTCAATTGACCTCTTGAACTGCCTTTCTACACGCAGCCCTTCATAAACTCCCTCTCCCCACGCAGCCAACCGCTAACACAACATACACAGCTGCTAGCATTGAGGGGAAAATAACCTGGTAAAGAGGTGTGTGCCAAAGGCCAAAAGGCAGGCAGAATTCACCTTCCAGTGAGTGGGTCTGTGGTAATGGTGAGCGTGGGGGTATGAGAAGAGGGTACACGCTGTTCAGTGGCTGAACGTTTCATTTCCTTATGTCAGGGTTTTTTTGTCTGGAGCGCAGAGCAGCACTAATGGCTTCACAATGAGGATTTGTGTGCAGACCCCAGAGCTAGAATGATATAACTCTGCTCCTCTATAGGGAAAGGGGGAAAGCCAGCTCCAGCCAGCCTCATTTACATGAATGAGAATGTTGCTTACCCACAGTTCCACACATTGTGCTTTGTTGTGGTCAGGGCCGGCACAACCCATTCGGTGACCTAGGCAGTCGCCTAGGGCGCTACAATTTGGGGGGCGGCGACCGCGGCAGTATTTCGGCCGCGGGACTTTCTGCCACCTCTGCTGTCTCTCCCATCGTCCTCTTACACCCTCTGCAACTCAGGGTGTTCCCTCTTTGTGACTTGGCCCTCTGACAGTCACTGAGAGTGTTTCCCCTTCTGGGGGGGTAGCAAGGTTTTTCCAGAACAAATCATCCCAGGAAATCCTTTGTCCTTTGCCTGGACTATGCCACGTCCCCAGTGGCAGGCAGAGGAACCTGGGCCCACCCTCTATTCCGGGTTCCAGCTCAGGGACCCTCTAGTCAGCAGCAAAGGTCCGTACTCCTCTTCCTTGCTGCTTTTCCCCTGAGCCTTCTCCTACCAGTGGCTTCCTCCCTTTCTGGGTTTGCTAGCCTCCCTCCTCCCAGGGACCAGCTGTGGACTACCTTCTATAGTTTCAAACACACCTCCCAGGGAGTGAGTGCAGCCTACCTCCCCATAGCCTCTTTCTGCTGCCAATTTCCTGCCTTTATAAGTCCAGCCTGGCTGGTTCCTCCCCGGCTGGGCTCAGTCCAGGGATTCCTTAGTCACCTGATTCCTCTCAGCTGTAGCCTGTTGTGTTAATTAGCCCTCTTCTTCATCTTCATTCGTCCTTTCAGAGGAAGTGTGGGGTTAGCACCCCATCACAGACCCAGAGACAGATTGAACCCAGCCCTAGCTGCTGTCTGTGGCACCAGGCAGAAGGGTTACATAGCTATTAATAGAAGTAAAGTTGGGTACCACAATGCAGTGACTCCCACCATCCCGCTCTCCCACATATAAGTACAGGAAATAAATGGCCTTCCCTCACCATATTATTAACCTGCCCTTGGATTTAAAACTTGAGAATTCAAGGCCTCCCTTAGCATCTCACAGCATCAGGTCCTAAGATTCTCCAGCTTTATCTAGTGGATTTTTTAGAGCTGCTAAACGAATTCAGATGGCCAATTCCTGTTGGGAACTTGACACATGAATGACCTTAGGCAGCTTTATAAATCTCAGCTAAAGCATACAACAGCATGACTGTTTTCTGTGCAGCTACCTGTCTGTTAAATACGGGAGCCCCACTGGGTTACCTGGAGAACAAGCTGTTAGTTATTCTTAATAATAATTCCACTCTGTATAAAATACGATTCTAAAATCTGATTATTATTTTTTGGGGGGTCTTTAAATTAAAAACACGTGCCTATTTTTAAGCATTGATGTGCTGCATAATACAAAATCTGGCACTGGTGGGGAGTTTTTTGGTGGTTTTTTTTTTTTTTTTTTTTTTTGGTTTTTGTTTTCCTGATCCTGTCCTGTTACCCAAATTGTTTTGGCTTAAAACGTTAGTTCCCCCAGGCACTTGTTATTCTGCAAACCTTGAGATGCCAACTGAACAGCTTCCAGGAGCTCTGATGTCTCTCTTTCTATTTTTTTTTTTTTTTTTAAATACTGTGCATCACTTCATTCCATCCACTTTCTGGAACAAGTCCCTGGAGAGTATTGATTCTGTGTAGCATCTGCTCACTGTTGATGGCAGTTTCTTCAGTGCAAGTTTTCGGTCTTTATGGCTAGGGTCACATTAAATGCCTTTCAATTTCAGTCCATGATACACCTTCTTGGTAAGTGGAATTCCTCAGTGCTCCATTAGCCTTCCTCTGTCTTCAAGACTATCAGCTCTGAGGGAAATATGCCCTTGATCCAGGGCTTAATTCCCCGTGTTCCACACACGGATCAAGGGTAGCATATAGTCCTTGTGATTAGATTTATTAACCTACTGTGAGATTTCAGACCAAGGTCACAAACATACACAGATCATACATCTGTGTATGGTAGGTGCCCCATAAACACATAAAGAGGCAATCGCGTGCAAATTCTCACTCTCATTGGCTTCCCATTTGGATCCTGATCTGTGCACATTTATCCCTGAGTCACAATGAAGGACCATTCTCTACTCCCATTGTACACGTGGAATTTACAAGGATGTCAGTGGGGATTTTCTACAGAGGCAGAGGGTTGGAAAGGACAAGTCACCTGTCCTTTAACCTCACCCATCGCTCTGACTGTGCTAGGCAAGAGCTGCCCTAGGGTTAAAGATATCTACATGTCCCGTATTGATTTGAGAAAAATGTAACCCAAACCATCCACATGGGTTAGAAGGTCCCAGCTACTAGTATCTCTCCAAGTCTGCTCCATTAAAGTCAATCGCAAATCTCCCATTGACTTCAGTCATACCCATAGGGATTTGCAGCTCATAAATTAGATGCATCACAGAACTGCACACTGTGCCTAAGATATCCCACGATCCGTCCTCCGTGCTGATCCGTGTCGGCTTGCGTCCCCTACCTGCAGGAGAATTCTGGTCTTTATTTCCTCTCTGATTTGCAGTCACTTTATCAGTCCGGGAATACACACATGACAAATAAAAGCCATCTGTATTCCAGATGGCACAACAGCCATGATCTCAGCAGAGGCATCAGTAATCTGGCTCTATAAAAAGCAAAAAGTCATATCTTGAGCACTTTACAGTATCTGCCCTGTCTGCTGAGGCTGCTCCTCCACCAAAATCCTCTCCTTTTTTAGAGCAAACTCCATTTGTTTCCCTGGAAGAGCAAACAGACTGTGACTAGCAGCTCCGAGATGTATTTAAACAAGTCATCCTTGCAATTGTCTGTTGCTTTGATTTTTGTCACTCTTGCATAACCAAGGCTTAACATGCTGTGGTTTGCTTGGGCTGCAGACACAGCCTTGAATAGACAGGCCTCTGTGCTTTCCTCTGCAGGAATGAGCCAGGCAGAGGATTGCAGACTCTGCTAATGCAATTTGGCAGACATTCTTCCTGGTCCATTTGGGAAGGGAGGGTCAGCCCCTCCCCTTGAAGTCACTGTGGGTTCTGCCCACAAGTCCTCCAACCTCTGCACAGACCTTGGGAGTTGCTGTCAGCCATAGAGTCATCCATGTAGCAGCCCTGGGCTTTTATACTACCTCGCATCTCTCCTGCCAGCAGGTGTCCCCCAACTCCTCATCAGGAGGGGCTTCAGTCTGAGAGGGAGGAGCAATGCAAATCAGTGTTGACAGAGGCAGGGTTAGCTGGGCCTGATTTGGGTGGAGAGCAGCTGGCCCAGTACATTTTGGGTGAAATCCTGACTCTACTGGGAGTTTAGCCATTGACTTAAGGATCTGTCTCTTTCTCTGGGCCCCTCCTTGGCAGAATGAGAGGTTGGTTGGAGTGGGACAGGATTCTGCTCACACTGGTGGAGTTAAACACCCTGTGCAATGAGCCTTACTGATAAACAGAACAGTAAATACACTGAACGTCTGTTCCATGAAGGAGCCAACACACAGAGCAGGGCTTACCTCAGCCTACATCCCAAGGAAAGGGAAGAGGTGGCGGTTGATCCACAGACACACACACACTGATCTCTCCCCTCCAACACTTTCCTGTCCCAGCTCCTCACAGCATATTCACCCCCACTGCCACTGGCAGGCTGTATCTGGTCTAGGAATATGCAGGATGGTTTTTTGCAGTGTCTGGGCTGTCAAGCCAGCACTTTTCCCCCAGCATGAAGTACGTACTGTGACGGGTTGGCCTTTGGGGACTGCCACCTGCTGTGCTTTGACTACCTCTGAGTCTGTTTTCCCTGCCAGCTTAGGACTTCAGTGCCCTGCCTGGTTTGAGCCAGACACGCTTGCCTGCTACAAACCCAGACCCAGGTCTGAACCACGTCCCCCAACAGCTGCAGGCTTAACTGAAAACAGCTTAAGAAGTGTTCCTGTCTCTAACACTCAGATGCCCAACTCCCAATGGGGTCCAAACCCCAAATAAATCCGTTTGACCCTATATAAAGTTTATATAGGATAAATTCATAAACACTATAACACTGATAGAGAGATATGCACAGCTGTTTGCCCCCTCCACTCCCCGAGGTATTAATACATACTTTGGGTTAATTAATAAGTAAAAAGTGATTTTATTAAATACAAAAAGTAGGATTTAAGTGGTTCCAAGTAATAACAGACAGAACAAAGTGAATTACCAAGCAAAATAAAATAAAACACGCAAGTCTAAACCTAATACTGTAAGAAAGTGATTACAGATGAAAATCTCTCTCAGAGATGTTTCAATAAGTTTCTTTCACAGACTGGACACCTTCCTAGTCTGGGCACAATGCTTTCCCCTGCTACAGCCCTTGTTCCAGCTCAGGTGGTAGCTAGGGGATTTCTCATGATTGCAGCCCCTTTTGTTCTGTTCCACCCACTTATATAACTTTTGCATAAGGCAGGAATCCTTTGTCCCTCTCTGGGTTCCCACCCGCTCCTTCTCAATGGAAAAGCACCGGGTTAAAGATGGATTCCAGTTCAGGTGACATGATCACATGTCACTGTAAGACTTCATTACCCACATGCCATCACACATATATACAGGAAGACTTACAAGTAAACAGAGCCTTCTACAGACAATTGTCCTGGTTAATGGGAAGCCATCAAGATTCCAAACCATTAATGGCCCACACTTTGCATAATTACAATAGGTCCTCAGAGTTATATTTCATATTTCTAGTTTCAGATACAAGAATGATACATTCATACAAATAGGATGAACACACTCAGTAGATTATAAACTTTGTGATGATACCTTACAAGAAACCTTTTGCATGAAGCATATTCCAGTTACATTACACTCACACTCATTAGCATATTTTCATAAAATCATATAGGGTGCAACGTCACACATGCCAAAGAAGCATTGTCCCCTCCATCTTCCTTGTAAAAAACTGATTCCCCGGCACTGGATTTGAGGCAGGCTTGCAATAGGGACATTCTTCTTTTGCAGTAGACTGTATGAGCAAAAGAGAGGCCCAGCGGTAGTCATTACACTAGTGCGGTCATTTGCACCAGTGCAAAGAGAGCCGGGATTTCAAAATGCCACTGAATCAGAATGGGCAATCAAACCCCAGGTCTCTGTTGGGCAAAGAGTGAGACATGGAAACATCTGCGCTTAGAAGCGATTCCTCCCCCATACCCGCAGCATAAAACAAACCAAGGATTAAGTAAAAAGCAATAAAGAGTCCTGTGGAACCTTATAGACTAACAGACGTATTGGAGCATAAGCTTTCATGGGTGAATACCCACTTCGTCAGACGCATGGATTAAGGAAATGCTACGCTAGCCCCATGCCCACCTCACCCCACATGTTCCAGGGATGGATTGGAACACAGCTGAATAATTCAGAGTTCAGATGGCGACCCCCTTCTTGCCTCCCCTGGCTGCCAAGGCTCAGAGTAGCTCAGACACTGTTCTCAGTGCACGTGAGGCACATTGGCGTCAGTGGGTTTGCACGTGTGCAGCTGAGCACTGCACATGGCCCAATGAGTGGAACCTCTCGCAGTCACCTGCGATCCTCCCGGCTCATGCATGGAGCACCTAAAGCAAAGGAGACTCGAGGAGCTTGGTTTGTTTACCCTAACCAAAAGAAGGCTGAGGGGGGATATGATTGCTCTCTTTAAATATATCAGAGGGATAAATACCAGGGAGGGAGAGAAATTATTTCAGCTCAGTACTAATGTGGGCACGAGAACGAATGGATATAAACTGGCCGTGGGGAAGTTTAGGCTTGAAATTAGACGAAGGTTTCTAACCATCAGAGGGGTGAAATATTGGAACAGCCTTCCGAGGGAAACAGTGGGGGCGAAGGACCTGTCTGGCTTTAAGATTAAGCTAGATAAGTTTATGGAGGGAATGGTTTGATGGGATAACGTGATTTTAGTCAAATGAACAGCGTGCCATCGCTGGTAAATAGTATCAATGGCCAATGAGGGTCTGGCTGGAGAATCTTGCCTACATGCTCGGGGTTCTACTGATCGCCATATTTGGGGTCGGGAAGGAATTTTCCTCCAGGGTAGATTGGCAGAGGTTCTGGAGGTTTTTCGCCTTCCTCCGCAGCATGGGGCGGGGGTCGCTAGCTGGAGGATTCTCTGCAACTTGAAGTCTTTAAATCACAGAATTTGGGGACTTCAACAGCAGAGTCAAGGGAAAGGGGTTGGGTCAGCTTTTGTGGCCTGCATCATGCGGGGGGTCAGACTAGATGATCATAATGGTCCCTTCTGACCTTAAAGTCTATGAGTCTATGAGTCTTTTATTTGTACTTGTTTCACCAAGTTGACCCCGATTCCTGCAAATGGACTTGTGACTCCCAAGAGTCACATATGTGAAAAGAATTCAGTCAAGTGGATGTTTGTGAAACGTTTGCTTCCCCTATTTGTCACAGGTGGTATGTGAGTGGCAAGCTAAGTCACATGATATTGTTTCTGCTCTCTGACTGGAGGACAGAAACTTTTATACAAGTTCTGATGAATACAAGTGACTAATACTCCTAACTGCATACCACAAGCCTGGTCTGGGCACAGCCACTCCCAGATCTTTGCAAATAGTTAATAAAACTGGGTGTGAACCTGGTTGCAAATGAACTTTTGAAAACCCTGTTTTTGCAGGATTCTACCTGTCTGCTGCTTAGTGGATTGTTATTAATAATTATTTGTATAAGGGCTTGTCTACACTACCGTGTAGGGTCGATCTAAGATACACAACTTCAGCTATGTGAATAGTGTAGCTGAAGTTGACATACTTAGATCTACTTACCGCGGTGTCTTCACTGCGGTAAGTCGACAGCAGGTGCTCTCCCGTCGACTCCGCTTGTGCTCCTCGTTCTGGTGGAGTACCAGAGTCGACGGGAGAGCGCTCAGAGGTCGATTTATCGCATCTATACTAGATGTGATAAATCGACCCCCACTGGATCAATCACTGCCCGCCGATCCAGCGGGTAGTGTAGACAAGCCCTTAGTGTAGGGCATAGAGGCTCCAACTGAGATTGAGAGCTAGGTGAAATGTTTTCACCAAATAGTAAATTCTTCAAAAAATGTTTTTCCTGGGGCACTACAACTATCTGTAAACCAGATTCAAGTTGGCAAATAGTTTCCCCTGGAAAAAGTGGACTTTTTCCTCAGAAGGTCAACATGGTTCATTTTGAAGTGACATGTTTTGACTTTGTTTTGAAGTGACATTTTGTTTTGAAATTGAACTATAGTAAAACAAAAAGGGGTAAAAAACACCCCAAAGTGAAAACCAAAAAAGATTGGTTTGGTGTTTTTAGTTTTGGGGGTGTTTTTCCACTGAAAAGGATTTTGTTTGTTTGCTTTGATGAGAAAAAACAAAGAAACTAGTTTTGCTTTGAAACAACCCCAATTTTTTTTTTCTGGTTTAGCTCCCAAAATGGAAAAATCTGTTTTCACTAAGCCCTGCTGAGCTCTGAGTCCCACTATACTGGATGCTGCACCCAGGGAAAGGTGGTCCCTGTCTTGTAGAGCTTATAGTCCAAACAGAGAAGACAGTCAAAGGGTAGAAGAGGAAAACACAGAGGCACAGGGAGCTGATATGACTTGCCCAAGGCCACATACCATGTCAGTGATAGAGTTATCAAGCCTCTTGATTCCCAATCTAGTGTGTTACCATATGGAATGCAGTCTTCTAATCATTGTGTAAGGGACGCGCAGAAGTTACCTTCCAGTGTAGGGCAACCTACAAAGTCTTCTAAGATTCTTGATGTGGACCATACAATCGTGGTAATAGACAGTAGACTATATTAATCTTGATATCACTGAGGGGACAGGGTGTAACACAATATCTTAATTTGATATGGCTGAGTGTAGTGGGGTGGTCACCCCGCTCCAGTCCAGAGGGGTTAAAAACAGCCCTGGGGGTGGGCTGTGGCTGGAGAAAGCAGCTTGAAGGCTGAGCTGATAGGGGGAAGAGGCTGCAGCTGGGGCCACACCCCAAACAGACTCAGCTGGCCATATAAAGGTAGGGAGCCAGGCGCTCAGACAGTCTCTCTCTGCTTGAGACAGGGTACCTGAGTGGAGCAGGGCTGGGGAAAGGCAGAGGAGCTGGGGAGCTCCAGCCTGGAAAGCCCCGGGCTACGGCCTAGCATTGGGCCAAAGGTACTGGGGGTTGCAGAGGGCAGCCCAGAGGTAGGCCAAGGCAGCAGGGCCAAACCCAACCTTGCCTGTGATGAGTGGCTGATACTGCAGTCTGCCCCAGGGAGTGGGGCTAGATGGTGACTGGCAGTAGCCTTATTCTGAGGTGAGTTGGGGTTAGTGGGTGGGGGTTCCCCTGGGAGGGGAGACCCAGCGTGTGTGGGTACTGCCAGGGGGCAGCATCCAGAGCAAGGGGCACCGGGTCTTGGGAGGGACACGGGGGCCAGAAGGGACAAGGCGGATCACTGGCCTGCAGAGGGCACTCTGGAGGCTGGATCGAGCTAATTCCCGAAGCAACCAGTAGGAGGCGCTGAAGGGGTGAGTCCGACCCCTTACACTGAATTAGCTAAGGACATTACTGGGGTGATTATCTAACCTGAACTATATACCTAGTGTATTTGTAGAGAACCAGCAGGACAAAGGGGCTGTTCAATGTTAGATCGTTCAGTGGCCTTACTCTTAAAAAGAGAAGTCCTTTTGTCGATTCACATTTCATAGCAATGTAGTTCCTTCTCTGCTGGAGGCTCTAGTGCAGCCAATAAGGAACTTCTACACATGAGAAGTTATGGAAAAGTCAATTTGGATCTATATAAATTATTAATTTTAATCACATGGAGAAATAATAGACTGTGCCATACGCTAGCCTGAGCTCGTCAGATAGCGAGTGACCTTGAGGAGGTTAATGGCTAAAGTAACTCACACTGTACATATGTACGGCATATTACAGCTCCCCAGCAGCCACACAATAGTTACAGAGGAGAAAAGATTTCTGCCCCACTAGTGGTTATTTATAATGATCTACAAAAAGAAAAACAAATATTGGGATGAAATGTTTCATGCCTGCTCTCTCCCCAGAAGTGATTTTTTGGGGGGAAATTTTCTTTGGGGCATAATCTGCCAGCATTAGATACGTGGAATGGCTCTTGGAAGTCAGTGGAGCTACTTGCCAGGAATAACACTGGCAGAATCTGCCCCTTACGAGTCTGTTCAGCCATTTCAGAATTATCCTAATGTGAGTTTTAGCAACAAAGCTTCTCTCACTTGTAAAGACGTTGAGTGACATCCACTGAACCCAATGGCAAAACTCCCATTGACTCACCAATCAGCATACCCCCTTCTGGCTGGGAGCAGCATTGCAGGACCTTTACTCTCAGTCACCTCCTTCAGCCCCTGTGGTGGTCTGGTTCTTCCAGTGATGCAGCCCTCTGGCCAGGTGACATACAGTATCACCCCCTCTAGGGCAGTGGCTTTCAAACTGCAGATTGTGACCCTGTACTGGATTGCGGAATGTAAGGCACTGGGTCGCAGCAGCTCTGGTCAGCACCACCGACCAGGCTGTTAAAAGTCCCATCAGCGGTGCTGCCTGGCTAAGGCAGGCTAGTCCCTACCTGTTCTGACACCATGCTGCACCCCGGAAGTGACCAGCAGCAGGTCCAGCTCCTAGGCGGGGGTCCGCGGGGCTCCGCACGCTGCCCCCACCCGAAGCACTGGTTCACAGGCTGCACTAGAGTAATCAGGAGCTCACTTCAGTTTGTGGTGCAAGTGTGAGGAGCTGGGAGCAAGAGGCGCAAGGAGCTGAGAGGGTGTACTGCTGGAGGACTGAGGAGCACAAGTGTTATCAGACACCAGGAGGAAGGTCCTGTGGTGAGAATAAGGAAGGTGTTTGGAAGAGGCCATGGGGAAGTAGCCCTGAGAATTGTAGCTGTCGTGCAGCTGTTACAGGAGGCACTATAGACAGCTGCAGTCCACCGGGCCCTGGGCTGGATCCCAGAGTAGAGGGCGGGCCCGGGTTCCCCCCAAACCTCCCAATTGTCCTGGTCTGTGGGTTCTTCCAGAGGGGAAGGTCTCTGGGCTGTTCCCCAACTCACATTGTGAATCACTGAGGCAAGAAAATCCGCCAATAAGCGCAGGACCCACCAAGATAGAGGAGGAACTTTGTCACAGTAGGTAAGATCCCATGGGAAGCAAGCCTAAGGGGAAAAACAATTGAAGACAGTTGGCAAACTATCCCACTGCGTAGGAAAGATAGGAAGTATGGCAAGAGACCCACCCTGCCTTAACCAGGAGATCTTCAATGATCTAAAAATCAAGAGTCCTACAAAAAGTGAAAACTAGGGCATATTACAAAGGATGAATATAAACAAATAACACAAGTATGTAGGGACAAAATTAGAAGGTCAAGGCATAAAACGAGATAAAACTAGCTAGAGATATAAAGGGTAACAAGAAAACATTCTACAAATACATTAGAAGCAAGAGGAAGACCAAGGATAGGGTAGGCCTGTTACTCAGTGAGAGGAGGAAACCAATAATAAAATGTGGAAATGGCAGAGGTGCTTAATGACTTCTTTGTTTTGGTTTTCACCAAGAAGGTTGGTGGTGATTAGATGTCTAACGTAGTGAATACCAGTGAAAATGAGGTAGGATCAGAAGAGCCTAAAATAGGGAAAGAACAAGTTAAAAATTACTTAGACAAATTAGATGTCTTCAAGTCACCAGGGCCTGATGAAATGCATCCTAGAATACTCAAGGAGCCGATTGAGGAGATATCTGAGCCATTAGCGATTATCTTTGAAAAGTCATGGAAGATGGGAGAGATTCCAGAAGACTGGAAAAGTGCTAATCTATAAAAAGTGAAATAATAACCCAGGGAATTACAGACCAGTCACCTTAAATTCTGTACCTGGAAAGATAATGGCGCAAATAATTAAGTCATCAATTTGTCAACATCTAGAAGATAATGTGATAAGTAACAGCATGGATTTGTCAAGAACAAATCGTGTCAAACCAACCTGATTGCTTTCTTTGACAGGGTAACAAGCCTTGTGTATGGGGGAGATGCGGTAGATGTAGTATATCTTGATTTTAGTAAAGCTTTTGATACTGTCTTGCATGACCTTCTCATAAACAAACTAGGGAAATGCAACCTAGATGGAGCTACTATAAGGTGGGTGCAAAACTGGTTGAAAAATCGTTCCCAGAGAGTAATCATCAGTGGTTCACAGTCATGATGGAAGGACATAACAAGTGGGATCCTGCAGGGATCAGTTCTGGGTCCAGTTCTGTTTGATATCTTCACTAATGATTTAGATAATGGCATAGAGTACTCTTATCAAGTTTGTGGATGACACCAAGCAAGTGCTTTGGAGGATAGGATTAAAATTCAAAATGATCTGGACAAACTGGAGAAATGGTCTGAAGTAAATAGGATGAAATTCAATAAGGACAAATGCAAAGTACTCCATTTAGGAAGGAACAATCAGTTGCACACATAAAAAATGGGAAATGACTGCCTAGGAAAGAGTACTGTGGAAAGGGATCTGGGGGTCATGGTGGACCACAAGCTAAATATGAGTCAACAGTGTAATGCTGTTGCAAAAAAAGTGAACATCTTTCTGGGATGTATTAGCAGGAGTGTTGTAAGCAAGACATGAGAAGTAATTCTTCCATTCTACTCTGCACTGATTAGGCCTCAACTAGAGTATTGTGTCCAGTTCTGGGTGCCACATTTCAGGAAGGATTTGGACAAATTGGAGAGATTCCAGAGAAGAGCGACAAAAATAATTAAAGGTCTAGAAAACATGACCTCTGAGGGAAGACTGAAAAAATTGGGTTTGCTTAGTTTGGAGGACAGAAGACTGAGAGCGGACATAAGTTTTCAAGTACATAAAAGGTTGTTACAAGGAGGAGGGAGAAAAATTGTTCTTCTTAACCTCTGAGGATAGGACAAGAACCAATGGTCTTAAATTGCAGCAAGGGAGGTTTAGGTTGGACATGAGAAAAAACTTCTAACTGTCAGGGTGTTTAAGCACTGGACTAAATTGCCTAGGGAGGTTGTGGAATCTCCATCATTGGAGATTTTTAAGAGCAGGTTAGACACACACCTGTCAGGAATGGTCTAGATAATACTTAGTCCTGCTATGCGTGCAGGGGACTGGATTAGATGACCTCTCGAGGTCCCTTCCAGTCCTATGATTCTATAACAGGCTTCCAGTGTGAATTTTTGGACAAATCATTAATCAGGCTAAACTTCTTGAAATGTTGGCATTGAAAAGTATTTTACAAGTGATCATCTAACTCAGGGGTGGGCAAACTTTTTGGCCTGAGGGCCACATCTGGGAATAGAAATTGTATGGCGGGCCATGAATGCTCACAAAATTGGGGTTAGGGGGTGAGGGCTCTGGTTGGGGGTGTGGGCTCTGGGGTGGGACTGGGGATGAGGAGTTTGGGGTGTAGAAGGGTGCTTTAGGCTGGGACCAAGGGGTTCAGAGGATGGGAGGGGGATCAGGGCTGGGGCAGGAATGCAGGAAGGGGTGCAGGTTCCAGCTGGGGGTGCAGGCTCTGGGGTGGGGCTGGGGATGAGAAGTTTGAGGTGCAGGAGGGTGCTCCGGACTTAGATGGAGGGGTTTGGAGAGCGGAAGGGGGATCAGGGCTGGGTCAGGGGGTTGGGGCATGGGGAGAGGCTCAGGGGTGCAGGCGCCGAGCGGCGCTTACCTCAAGCGGCTCCCAAAGCAGTGGCACGTCCCTTCTCGACTCCTATGTGGAGGCGTGGCTAGGCGGCTCTGCACGCTACCCCATCTGCAGGCACTGCCCCTGCAGCTCCCATTGGAGTGCCGGAGGAGGCCATTGGAGCATGTAGGAGCCAGAGCAGGGCCATGCCACGGCTTCTGGGAGCTGCGTGGTGCAGCCCCCGTCCTTGTGCCCCAGCTGGAGCACCGGAGCAGGGCCGAGGCATGTGGTGTGGCTCCTGACCCTGTGCCCCAGCTGGAGCAGCGGAGTGAGGCAAGCCCCAGACCCCACTCCACGGTGGGAGCTCGTGGGCCAGCTTAAAACGGCTCACAGGCCGGATCCAGCCTGTAGGCTGTAGTTTGTCCACCCATGATCTAACTCAGAACAAGCAATTTTGATAACATGACACCTTCAATAATGAGACTTCAATTCAGCAAAGCACTTAAGCACATGCTTAACTTTAAGCAAGTAGGAAGGACGATCCAGTGGTTAGAGCACTAGCCTTAGACTTAGGCGACATGGGACCTATTCCCTGTTCTGCACAGGCATCCTGTGGGACCTTCAGTAAAGGCTTGTCTGCTTGTCTAACTGCCCCATGTTGACCCTCTATGTTAATGCAAGCTAGGTGCTGTTTAAAGCACACCAGCAGGGACTAGGCAGAGTAGTTAGAGAGCTCTGCAAATCACGCCTCTAGGGTGCTTTGTAGGCACAGTGTAGACAAGCCCCACATCGCTCCGGCCTGGATCCACAAAGAAGCTCGTAACGTCCATTGAGGCCAGGGCCTCAATTCCCCATTGGTAAATCAGGGATAACAGCACTGCCCTTCCTCACGGGCACATTGTGAGCATAAATACATTATGAATTATGCAGTGCAATGGGGGCCATATAAGTACGTAAGACATATAAGTGCGTCCGTATACAGCAAAGCACATTGGCCTGCCTCCCTTGACGGCAATGGGACTACTCATATACTTAAAGTTAAACACATGCTGAAGTGCTTTGATGAATCAGATCTCTAGAGAACTTAATAACATATTTTAGCCCCATTTCTTGTCCTGTTAGTCTAGCTCTGTTCATTAGCTGTTCTTATTATAGTTGTGGGCTCACTTTCATTCAAAAGCCCCATGTTGTCGGTGATTTTTAATGTTCCGACACAGCTGGACCTGAAATTAGTTTATTTTTTTCCTCGGGCCTGAGGTGAGTTGTTTTGGAAATCGTGAGGAAAACCCAGTCTGAAGTTTATGTGGAGCTGACATTCATATATCTATAGGTGTATTTTGACAAAATACTGAGACACATACAATGAATTGCAATATTGTTTCTTCTCTCTGTGTGTAATAGAATTTTGTAGATTTTCTTAGAGTAGTTACAATAATAATATAATAGAAACAATTAATCAGAGATAGAAAAGACCAGGTAAGGATTCTGGGGCAACTTACATTCTTTTTGTTTGATGGTATTAACATCTGTTTAACACAAATGCCAAAAAAACTGGAGGGAGAAAACTCTGTCTGTGTGTGTGTTTAAAAAACAAACCCCTCAACACCTACCCCCTCTCAAGTGAATTCTGAGAAAGCTCCCATTTTAGTTCTCTCATCGTCCTCTGGGAGTCTTCCAGCAAAAAAAGGGAAGACAATAATAAACATTAGCACTTTACATTAAATCCTGAAGTGCGTCTTTTTATTGGCTATCCTGTGAAATGTGCAGTGTTTGGTAACATATACAAGCTGTAAGGTTTTGGATTTTTTATTGTTTGTTTTCTCTATGATAATTAATGAAAAATAGTCACAAAAAAGAGACGATGAGTGGGTAAAAGTTACTCTCTCTCATTTTACAGATGGAGAAACTGAGGCATAGACCAGCGATAAGCAGTAGCAGAACATCCAGGTGTCCTACTCTTGTGCCCTGTTCAGTAGCCCACACTGCCTACAAGCAAAACTTCATGTTCCTGGTATTTCTAAGCAGAAAAAAAATTCTTAAGACCTTTTCATGCCTTTGTATGAATGAAACATACTAGGACACAAATCCATTTCTGCTCCCATCCCCGTTTTGCAGGTCTCCCCAACTGCCAGGGATCTCCAAGAATGTCTCATTAAAGAAATATTTTATTTCAATTCACCCTTGAGTTTCTCAGCAGACCAATGCTTTTGCTTCTCTGTGGTTTCATGGGGATGTATCTGAAATTATGAATAAGGCACTGTGATCTGAACTGAATGTGTTATTTAATGAACTGTATGAAATATTAAACCATGCCTGATATGAAGTATGATGAATTCACTATGAAATAATACATTACACGGGGGAAGGACTGAGTGTGATCAAATATAATGAATGAATTTAGAATCAGGACAAACAAGGTTTAGGGAAGTAAGTGAAAGTTTTTGTTCATCACAAGCCTGTGTGTCATTTACGGCAGATTTTTATAGCTCGTGTTTTCTCCTGTTCTGAATGACATTATTGTATTTTCTCATTTAACATAAATCCATTTTTCAGAAGGCTGCTTTTGCTCGGGTGGCATTGGAACACCACATTAATCATAACGCTCCCAATGATTTAGAATACTTAGAGCAGAGCCCGGAGAAAGGATTCTTTCTCCATTTTGATTAATTTTAACCAAGAGGGGAAAAAAACAATAGCGAGGATACACAAAGCATCCGAGAGAAGACTTTGTGTAAGTGGGATGTGGCTTGGCCACTAAGGGGCTGATCCTGAGAAGGGCTGAGCACCTTTTGCTTCCACAGACTGCAGGGAGAGAGGATTTAGGTCCACACAGGAGGCTGCAGAGCTGGAAAGTAAAGATGCAAAAGCAGTGGTTCTCAAACTGTTGCACTGGTGACCTCTTTCACATAGTAAGCCTCTGTGTGCGACCCCCCCCCCCTTTTAAATTAAAAACACCATTATAAATGCTGGATGCAAAGAGGGGTTTGGGGTGGAGGCTGACAGCTCGCAACCCCCCCCCATCTAATAACCCTATGACCCCCTGAGAGGTCCCAACCCCGTTTGAGAACCCCTGCACTAAAGTCTCTACTGCAGTAACTGTCTGTCTTTTCCATATCATAGAATATCAGGGTTGGAAGGGACCTCAAAAGGTCATCTAGTCCAACCCCCTGCCCATCCCCAGCCTCTCCCATCTAGCCAGGACCTAGCTGAGAATCCCCTCCCATTTGACTAGATTGGGAGGACAGGGTGGCTGTGATATCACCCCATCAACACCTGTTTGCAACCCTCAGTGGGTTGCACCCTCTATGCTGAGACACCCAGCACTAGTGGAGCTACTGCCAGTGGCAGATGGGCTTTGCTACTGATTCTTGTGCCTGGACTGAGTGCCCCATTGAAGCATTCACATCTTGAAGAAAGGCTACAGAATACTTTTGCTCAGTTTTTTCCATACCACTCTGTTCCCCAGGTGACTACTACCATAGCAACAGAACCATGTTCCCTCTATTTTAATCACATGGTGACACCATTCAACCCAACCCTAGAGTCCTTTTGCAGGCAAAACCTTCATTAAATTCCCTGAGACATCCGCATGTGGAATGATGGCAGAAGCATGTCCACCGTGCCTAGTGCTATATCACTGTTGGTAAGAGGATTGGGAATATGAAGACCCATATTTTCAGGATTCCATGTGCATTTGTGCACCAAATTTATACCCATTAACCATGCTTGTATTCACCGTGACTGCAGGAGCAAATGGGAAGACAGCCATCTAATTGTCATTTATGGGCGCAGCTATGCCCTCACTGTGTCTCTCAGCATGTTAACAGACCTGTTACCCTCAGTTTCCTGGCTGAATACCGTTTGAAAAATGAAAGTTCACAGACAAAAAAGATCTCACTCCAAAATACCAGCAGTGCAGGTACAATTTGTTGGACAGCAAGAGCTGTCTGACAAGACCTTACTCTGGACCATTGATGATTATAAATGATCCAGAGTTCATTCTTGACAGAAACACCCATGCTTCCTGGCAGGAATAAAGAGGAATGTGTGTTGCAGTTGTAGTAACAGTTTGTAAAGAGACTGGAGGGAAAATAAAGAGAAATAACAGAATTTATTGAGAAAGTTGAATGCAACTAAGGCTGCGCTGAGAAAGCAGGTGGAAGCTACTTCCAGATCTCCCTGCTTCCATGAAAATTCCACCACAGGCAGCAAAGCGCCCAGACACGATGTCCTACTTACGACAGGAGAGGTGAAATTCTGAACTTGTTGGAATTAACAGGAGTTTGTTTTGCCATTGACTTCAAGGGAGTCAGATTTTTCACTCTACAGCTTTAGAACAATCTCTCTCATTGGCTGATGATAGCCTGAGGGAGTGACACTTTTTCCAATAGCTTACTCCTTCCATGGGTGTCACTCAGTAAATTGCATGCATTGGTACAAAAGGGGAAGGGGTTAAAAGGCGTGAATGACTCTTTTGGCAGTGAACGTCTGATGGCACCCGGGGCTGGAGCCCCAGGGCCTCCTGTTCTCTATTTAAGACAGTTGTCTGGGAAGATAGGAAATGAAGTCGAATGAGTAAATATCATGTTTGAGGCCCAGCTTGCAAGTCATGAGGCCCATTCCCACCTCTCTCCTCTCTCTCGTTCTCATTGCCTTTGGGAAACAAGAGTTTCATGGATGGAGGGGAGGCAGGACATTCTTGAACCACAGCATTGCGCCCTCATTTGTGAACAACCAGAGAAAGAACTCAGGGGAGGAGGAAACGGTTTTGCTGAAAGGTATAAAGGCTGCTAATAAATAATAGAGAGCAGTGTTATTACTTTTTTTAATCTTATGAAATAAGAACAGCTTATGAAACCAAGACTGGTGTGGAATGCTAATAAATGAGCCTTAGGAAAATGAAGTTATCATCCTTGACCCACAGAAAAGCTAATAGCAACGGAAAAGAGAGAGGGCTTCCTTCGCCAAGATTTATCTTGTGTGTATTTAAAGTCTCTCTAATTATACAGTACTGTGCTGCTACTCTATACCATGTCTAGCTCTGGCAGCAGTGCAAAAAGTGAACTGTTTAGGAGGCTCTCCTGTCCACACTGTCAGCAGTATCCTAGTTTCTCAAGATTTCCAAAATTGCTTTCCCAATTGTTTTTCTGATTATCCTTAATATTCCAGTAATGCATGAAGGCCCCATAGGAGACTGGATTGTGCTAGGTGCTGTACATACACATAGTAGGAGACAGGCCCTGCCCTCAAGACCCTACAATCTAAATAGACAAGGCAGACAAAGGAAATATTATGAATCCCGGTTTATGAGGCCCAGAAAGATTAAATGACTTGTGTGAAGTTTACACAGGAAAGCTCTAGCAGAGTCAAGAGCTAGACACAGATCTCCTGAGTTCCAGTCCCCTACCTTCACCAAAAGGTCATCCTTTACCTCTTTGCAGTGTTTACAACAAAACCAAACCACAAACTTTGTTTCATCCACAGGTTTGTCTTTGCTTGGGCAACTGGCATTGGCTGACACAAGTGGGGCTGGTCCTGCATGAACAACAGCTTATGTCTGCATGCAACAGCTGTGGTGTAGGTAGTGGCTGACTGCACTAACAGGCAGCCGCAGGGATTTAATTTAGTTCTGGCTGAAGCACATTTTCCTTCCAATGTCAAAAGTAAGGCACATGCATGGGGACTGCACTGGATCAGCTAGTGCTCCTACCTCCATCCCACAATGCAGTGCTTCCCATTTTGCAGGAGTTTTCTGTACCAGAGTCCATCAGCATTCTCTGCCTCCTGGATTGGGCATTCCATGAGCAAATCTGCAATGGTATGGGAAGTTCCATGCTGGTATATAAAGACCAGCACTCTCTACAGGTGCTGGAGAAGAGCTCTGTGCAGCTTGAAAGCGTGTCTCTCTCACCAACAGAAGTTGGTCCAATAAAAGATATTAACTCCCCCGCCTTGTCTCTTTAGTAAAACTATTACAAATACAGAAGGTTTTTCCTAAGTGTGAGAGTTGCAACCATGCACATCAGACTTCCCAACTGAACAGTAATTCTGGTAATACTGAGCATGATCTTGGGACAAGAACCTACCCAACCGCAGCGTGTTAATGGGGAATTCTTAAGTAATGAATATAATTAATACACAATCAATAGATCAGACAAGGTGCCTAAATACCTTTGAAAAACTGGACCTAAATGCCTAAACCACTTATGAAAATGAATTTTAGGTTCCTAAGTCACTTAGATGCTTTAGAAAATTTTAACCAACATCTTAGATGTAGCCAAAGCAGAGCATGCTGGGAGCAGGTAGGACTTAGAGCTGTCTCTGGGAATGCATGAGTCGAAAAAACAGTGCATCAGAGTTGGGTTTAGATAGGGAGAGACAGCAAGAAATAGAGCGAGGGAGCAGTGCCAGAGTGGAGGCAAACAGATCGATAGAGAGAAATCACAACAAAAACAACCGCAATGAAAGATAAAGTGACAGTCAACAGAAAGTTGCAAACCCGAGTATGAAAGCGCAAAATAGAAAAAGTGAAAGCACTTGGCAGGACAAGTGTCAAACGGAAAAATCTGAACATCTGGGATTCCAGAAATAAACAGCCAGTTCACTCACAAAACCTACGGATTGATTTCCCATGCTAGTGCAAACGAGAAGCTTTCAGTGATGGCCCATATGGGGCCTGACCCAGTAATGATGGGAATTCTGGTGGGGGAGTATTTAATTGAGGGTGTGGATAATAGTAGAAATACTAAAGTGCAGCAAATGTATTTTGACTTCACTTCTCTCTCCCACCCCCAGGTGTCCTTACAAAGGAAGCAATGTTTTTGTGCAAGATGCGGAACTCCAGCGCACCTACCTTTCACAAACAGGGCTGATTTCAGACAATTTCCTGGGGATTTATTGTAACATAAGAACGGTCATACTGGGTCAGACCAAATGTCCATCTAGCCCAGTATCTTGTCTTCTGACAATGGCCAATGCCAGGTGCCCTAAAGGCAGGGGAGGCTCTATGTTTTTTGCCTCCCCAAGCACGGCAGGCAGGCGGCTTTTGGCGGCACGCCTGCGGGCGGTCTGCTGGTCACGCCGATTCGGTGGCATGCCTGCGTGAGGTCCGCCGGTGCCGCACCTTCGGCATCCCTGCTGCCGAATTGCCGCTGAAACCGCAGGACCGGCGGACCTGTTGCAGGCATGCCGCCGAAGGCAGCCTGACTGCCGCCCTCACGGCGACCAGCAGGCCGCCCCCCGCGGCTTGCCGCCCCAGGCACGCGCTTGCTGCGCTGTTGCCTGGAGCCGCCGCTGCCAAGAGGGAATAAACAGAATAGGTAATCATTAGGGCTATCGATGAATCGCAGTTAATTCACGCGATTAACTCAAAAATATTAATCACGATTAATCACACTTTTAATCGCACTGTTAAAACAATAGAATACCAATGGAAATTTATTAAATATTTTTGGATGTTTTTCTACATTTTCAAATATATTGATTTCAATTACAACACAGAATATAAAGTGTACAGTACTAACTTTATATTATTTTTATTACAAATATTTGCACTGTAAAAATGATAAACAAAAGAAATAATATTTTTCAGTTCACCTAATACAAGTACTGTAGTGCAATATCTTAATCATTAAAGTTAAACTTACAATTGTAGGGTTTTTTTTGTTACATAACTGCACTCAAAAACAAAACAATGTAAAACTTTAGAGCTTACAAATCTACACAGTCCTACTTCTTGTTCAGCCAATCGCGCAGAAAAACAAGTTTGTTTACATTTATGGGAGATTTACAAAATATCCAAAAATATTTAAATAAATGGTATTCTATTATTAACAGTGTGATTAATCACGATTAATTTTTTTAATCGCTTGACAGCCCTAGTAATCATCAAGTGGTCCATCCCCTGTCGCTCATTCCCCGCTTCTGGCATACAGAGACTAGGGACACCATCCCTGCCCATCCTGACTAATAACCATTGATGGACCTATTCTCCATGAACTTCTCTTTTTTTTTTTAACCCTGTTATAGGCTTGGCCTTCACAACATCCTCTGGCACAGAGAACCACAGGAGTTTCTGAGGGCACGTCTTCACTACCCGCCGGATCGGTGGGTAGCGATCGATCTATTGGGGATTGATTTATCGCGTCTAGTAGATAGATCGCTCTGCCGTCGACTCCAGAACTCCACCGCAGCGAGAGGCGGAAGCAGAGTCGACAGGGGAGCGGCAGCGGTCGACTCGCTGCCATCCTCACAGCCAGGTAAGTTGACCTAAAATACGCAACTTCAGCTATTCGCGTAGCTGAAATTGCATATCTTAGGTCGACCCTCCTCCCCTCCCCCCATAGTGTAGACCTAGCCTAAACCTTTTCCAATTCCAATATATCTTTTTTGAGACGGGGAGACAACATCTGCACGCAGTATTCAAGATGTGGGTGTACCATGGATTTATAGGGTAGGTATATACTTACCTCCAGGTCTGGCGGTAAGCAATCGATCTTCTGGGATCAATTTATCGTGTCTTGTCTAGTCGTGATAAATCGATCCCGGATCAATCCCGGAAGTGCTCGCTGTCGACGCCGGTACTCCTGCTCGGCAAGAGGAGTACGCGGCATCGATGGGGGAGCCTGCCTGCTGCGTCTGGACCCGCGGTAAGTTCGAACTAAGGTACTTCGACTTCAGCTACGTTATTCACGCAGCTGAAGTAGCGTATCTTAGTTCGAAGTGGGGGGTTAGTGTGGACCAGGCCATAGAGAGGCAATATGATATTTTCTGTCATCTTATCTATCCCTTTCTTAATGATTCCCAGCATTCTCTTTTTTGACCGCTGCTGCACATTGAGTGGATGTTTTCAGAGAACTCTCCACAATGACTCCAAGATCTCTTTCGAGTGGTAACAGCTAATTTTGAAAATGCATTTCTTGTAAAAGGTACCACAGTAAGAGCCCTGGAGATTGAACTGTTCTGTTTATCCCCATCAAAGGTACTGCACAATAAGCAGCAATGCAAACTTACCAATGCGCCTGGCTGCTCATTGGATGGGACCATGCCCACAGATGATAGATACATCATGCCAGCGCCCAAAGGCCCCAAACTGGGTATCACGGGAATGTGGGGATTTGCTGTCATTCTGGCAGCCTCCTGCATGCTCCTCACAGCAGCTTCCGCACTCTTGCACAGCAGCAGTTACAGTCTGTCTTTACCCATCAGCATTTGCTAACTGCTACCAATAGGATGGGGCGTGGTAAAGAATTCAGAGAGTGAAGAGCACAGAAGGTCCCTGGCTGGCATCTTCAAAGGAGATTAAGGGAGTTAGGCCTTCAAATCCTATTGAATTTCGGCCCCTAACTGCCTCAGGAAATCTCAGCCACTGGGCCAAGCTACCTCTACAAAACAGACTCCCAAGCCTCTCCAGCTGGAATGAATTGACTGAACTGCAGGAAGACCTGCCAAGGGAAGTGCCATTCCTATGGAGACAGGAGTGGTATATAAAAGAGGTGGATTTGTCTATATGTGTGTATGTAAATAACTAGACAAATATGAAGAGCATCATCGACTGGCATATAAGAATACATGACATTGTTCAAAAGTGAGTAGGTTCAATAAAGTTGGTGTTACGCATTTCAAACAGCTCTCCAGGTGCCACTCTTAACACAGGCAATTGCTATACTGAGTCAGCGAGAGCATGAGAAAGACAAATCTTTACTCTTCCAGTAGCATTATTTGCTTAATTAATAGATTGTATTGGATGTTAAGAGCCAAATAAGAGGATTCTTAATCTTAACACACAGGATATCCATTCTCCAACAATTCCCAACATATAGAAGATAACGCTGGCAAGTAGCGTTCTGTAAATCTAACTTTTCTTCTTAGTACAATAATGGTACAAACATAAAGAGGAAAAAAGGTAAAGAAGGGTGAAATTCACCACAGTACAGGGCCTGAAATGCCACTCAAGGCCTTTGTATGGCACCTAGCACATTTTGGGCACTGTTGCAATATCACACCATGGGGGGTCTTTGGCACTGGAGTGAATTACATAATAAATACAGAGGCAGAAAAATCCTGCACAATAAGAAGCAGGAGTTTATAAAGGGTTTCTAAATACAAGATAAATTGCTTAAAAAAAACAAAAGGACTATATGGATAAAGGGAAACTAGTAGATGGAAAAAATAATATACCTGAATTATAGTAAAGCATCTGAAGTCTTACTTTCAGAAATAATCCGTATTGGCCTGGGATTGAGCACTGTCACTTGGAAAGAAAAGTGACTGGCGGAGTCTAGCGAAAGGGTGGTGGTAAACAGCAATGTGTCCAGTTGTAGTGGTGTCTACAAGGATCAGTGTTAGGACCAGGCATGCCAAACAATCTCATCAAGGATGTGCTAATGAAATTCACAAATGATACTAAATGGGGATGAGTTGCAAACACCGGTCAGGGGAGAGGGAACAAAGGGACACAGAGAGATTTGACACAAAGAGAGGAGAGGCACTGGTGAAGCTTGGTCCTTCCTGTCTTTTCCTCCAAGTCAAATCTTCTCTTCAGTCTTTACTCAGGCAAAATTCTCACTGATTTCCTGAATAAGGACCGAGTAAAATCAGAGTCAGTAGGACTTCAGGATTTGTCTCTATTGCCATGTTAAATATCTATGTGATCTCCCTTGTTAATGTCTATGGCATACCAGGGTACAATCTAGAGCAACAGGGGGCTGTGTCACCCCTGACTTGCAACCTTGGGTACCTTACAATGCCCTGCTGAAGAACCTCCCACCTGGGTAGCTCACAAATAGCCTTCCAGCATGCACGCCACATCCTGAGTATCTGTGTGTAACTTCAGCCTGCCAGCTACACCCTGGCTCTCACTAGCATGGGTTATACTGCAGGGTGACTCCAACACACCCTCATTCCTCAATTTCCCCCCCAAAATATATATCCTGTACCGCCCAGCCCTCTTCTGGACAGTACAAATATTTTAAGTCCATTGTTCCTTTAAGGGAATAATATGCCAGCTTATTATCCTAAATGGAGCTACACAGATTCTTCGATTTAAATACGCTGGATTAGCTAAAACAATAAAACAAGTTACAATCTATTTCTTTGTAGTTAAGTGAGAACAAGTAATGAGGTATAAAAGTCAGAAATGGTTACAAGAAAAATAAAGATAAAATGCTCACTAGTGCCTAATTTAACAAACTATAGTAGATTCAAGCAAAATTCCTCACCACATGCTTCCAACAAGGTTACTAACCAAACTCTTCAGGTCAGGACCCCACACCCAAAGTCCAAAAGCTGTTTCTTTTTTTTTTCCCAAGTGCAGTGAATACAATGGGCAGGGGGAGAGAGGGGTGCCTTGGGGTGTTTTCCCCTTCTTCTTATAGTTTCAGTCCCTCTTGAAAAACATTTACAGCCAGGCACTAGGAGACAAAGAGTCTGTGTGGAAGGATGTTCCCTGCTGTTTTTTCCCCACCTCGTTGAGCTTCCTTTGTTTTCCCTGCCTGCTTGATGACTCTGTTTACTGCTTAAATGCAAATTAAGACAAACATACACTTCTTTAAGACAGGCCTGCTTGACCAGTTTGGTGTTGTGTGAGTTTTGAACACGCACTCTTAACATCATACAAAGGAATCTTATAACTTCACATACAATGTTGCCATGCATATTTTATCAGGACAATTCTGATCAGCAAATTATGAGTTTTCAAATGATACCCTACAGGACATATCTTGTACAAAGATTGTTACAATAATGTGTAGAGTGTGAATAAAGTGTGTATTCCGTCACAATGTCCCAATACAAACCTGACCTGTGAGATGAACAAATGAAGTTTCTCTGGTCAGGGATGTGGGGAAGGAGGTAATGATCCGACGCAGGAGGCAAAAGTTCATTAGAGATATGGTCCAAGTGCTGTGTGGTCAAATTCATCTCAGCTATAACCCCAACAAGGCCGATGCTAGAGTTCAGTCTGCCCCTGTGCACTGAAGGTCACAGTGAAATTGCCAGTCACTATCTCAGTGATTTGTTCCTCTCTTGCAGTTTTCTCAGAGTTAGAGCAATGTCCCTCTGCTACTGGCAACTCTCCCTTGAGACCTGAGGGTGGGCAAGATCATTTCCAGCTCTGGGCTTTTTAACCTGCCTCAGACATTCCTAAAGGGAAGGTAGGTTTGTGATCCGGATACAGTCAGACATTTCCTGTCTGCAATTATCCAATATTCTTTGTGCACCAGGCAGCTCTCGCTGATGCAGCGAAACCCATCAGACTGTTTAGCCTGCCTGAGGCATCTCATTTAATCCTGAGCCCCAATTCCTCAAGTACTTTAACCCATCAATGGCTTTTGCAACATACACAAGAATAACTTCTGCCCATTCTTTGGGGCTTCAAGCAGAAATGGGACCCAGGCAACCCCTTGATCCAGACACTCCAAGCTTTGGGAAGATCCAGAACCAAACTCTGGGCTTGATCCAATGCCCATTGAAGCCTTTGGACAAACTCCTATTGACTTCAGTGAGCTTTGGCTCGGGCTCATGTGGCTTTGCCCAGATCTAACTAAAGGTGGATAGGTTTCAGAGTAGCAGCCGTGTTAGTCTGTATCCGCAAAAAGAACAGGAGTACTTGTGGCACCTTAGAGACTAACAAATTTATTAGAGGATAAGCTTTCGTGGACTACAGCCCACTTCTTCGGATGCATATGATGCAAGTCTGAAGAAGTGAGGTTCTTACCCACGAAAGCTTATGCTCCCAATACTTCTGTTAGTCTTAAAGGTGCCACAGGACCCTCTGTTGCTTTTTATATTTTATCCTAATCCAAGATCTATCCAAGTCCTTACACCATAACCCATACATCTGGTGACCCTCCAAAAGCCTGACAGCTATTTCATGCTCCTCACTAATCTTCCCCTGTGCTGGAGGAACATATTCTGACTGGCATTAGAATAACTTGCGGCTTCCACCATGCTGAGACAATGACTGAAATATCTTCAGCCAAGTGCAAATCAGCTTCCACTGGGCTTGCTCTTTGGGGCCAGGGAAGGGGCCTGAGGCCAGGGAAACAAGAACAGTTGGAGTGGAAAGAGTCCACCATTCCAAGGCAAAGAGACACTTCCATGCTGGGTCTGGCCCCCTACGCCGGGGGCATCCAACTTTTTCATAGTGTGGGACATGTGGGTGGTCATTTGAATGCTCTCCCCTCTCCCCAACCCATGGCTTAGCACCTCCCACTCCAACTGGAGTCAATGGGAACCATAGGTACTTGGCCTGGCTGAAAATCAGGCTCCTAGAACTTGCTCTGCCCCAGCAAATAACCTTAACTCACGACAAGAGTTTGACCTAGCATGGGACAACACAACCTTTTCCAATATTTGCCCCAGTGCTTTTGCCCAATCATTAGCTGAGGCTACGGCCCCTGAGCTAGAGGCTGCAGGGCCGGGGCCCAACAAACCTGACATATTAGCCATTATACAAACAGTAATTTCCTCAAAATATAAACACAATTGTTTCCCAATGCAGTGGGACACTCAACTGGTGCTTGCGAGGGGTACTGACCCAGGGTATCCCGGACAAGCCCCCAAAAATGTAACCCTTCTGCCCATCTAAGTTGGCAGCAACAAGGGCCGGGTTCTGTATCTAGGGGTTCCGCTTCAATAACACAGTGCAAAACCGGCTCGAGCCCCCACCCAGTGACCTGGGACAATTACATACCACCCCCTGGGTGCCTCTAAGAGGGAATACTTCCCCTCTCGCAAGCACGGAGTCTGAGTGTAACAGAAAATGTTTAATAACATGAGGTAAACGACATCAGCATTAAATTGGAAAAACACCACAACTAGAGTTCATAGACCAAACCATGAGCGAAGACCCACCCCAGCAAATTGGGCGTATCCTCTCCCGTTGGTTCTTGAAACCAGCGACCCAAGAATCACCAAAGTCCCAAAAGTCCGACAACCCCCCAAAGTCTCTGTCCCTGATCAGTGCAGCCCCAGAGTTCAAAAGGGGGGGGGTGTGAGCAGGGTGTTAAGGGGTACCTTACGTGATCCGAGGCCAACCGGCTGCTTCTCCGTGGGGTTCCACCCAGCCTTCACCACGAACTGCTCCACTCCACCCGCAGTCCCACTCCTGCCGTCCCACGAACTGCTCTGGCAGCTGCTCCGCTCCGCTCACTGACCTGTGAGCCGTGCCGCTCCGCCCCGCTCCGCTCACCGACCTGTGAGCCGCGCCGCTCCGCTCACCGACCTGTGAGCCACTCCGCTCCGCTCCAGCCGTCCCTTGGGCCGCTCCCACAAGGCTCTGCTCTGCTAGCTGCTCCTCCAGCCGCTCCACTCACCGACCTGTGAGTCGCTCAGCACCACTCCAACCGTCCCACAAGGCTCCACTCTGCTAGCTGCTCTGCCAGCCGCTTAGCATTATAGCTTCAGGCTCCCCCACTAGTTAACACCGCCTCAGTGATCTCAGCTCTTTTGGTGATTTCAGCTCATAGTAGGGGAGCCCCAGTGCTAGTGCACCACTGGCCCAAAGTGAATTCAGTTCAGCAGTCTGTAACTAGACTTCTAATGGAATCAAAAGTTAGCTCTGATATTCAACAGTGGAGAGAGGAGGTAGTGCAATTAGCATTTCAACCCCTCAGAGAGGGGCCCATCCCATCAGGTACAAATACCTGTCCCCATCCTCTCTCAATTCACTGGGTTTTGTAACCCATGCCCCTTGACAAGCACATGCTACTTAAGTAATGGTGAATGACTCACTCAGTCCTTCTGTCATACACAGTTCCACTGGCCTTGATTCACAGAATCAGGGTAACAAAACTTTATTCTTCCTGCCCCAATAACAGAGAAACTGGGGATCCCACACCAGCCAAAGTAACCACTTTGAGTTGCTGTTGTTTCATGCCAGGCGAGTGGGTGTGCCTATGCAAACAAGATCAGCCCCTGGAGTTCTTTTCCACACTCGCCATAATTCACCACCAGATGTCAGGGTAGAGCTCATCCTGACTCTGCTTACATCTGAGATAATGGGCCAGACCTCCAGCTGGTGAAAGTCAACATAGCTACGTTGTGGAGGTATGCTGATTTACACTAGTTGAGGCTCTGCTCCCATACATATATAAGAGTTATTTTAATTAGCCAGAGTTAGAAAAAGATATGCCCGGGCCCTGGGAATTATTCCTACCTTCAACTCCTCTCAGAGCTTGGGTGTACAAGCTTTGACTAATAAGCTGACTTTGTAAAGTTTGGGTGGCTCAGGCCAGATAAAAAAAATGCTTATCCCCTCATTATCCAAACAATCAGCATCCTGGAGGTCTCCAATCCGGCTGGAACTCTTGCAAGATACAGCACTTACACCCAAGGCTGAATATTGGCACAACCACCTTTCCTGTGGCAGGTTAACACTTCCACGTTAGGCCAGCAAGAAAGAGACTGCATTCTGCATTCATTGTCCAAACCGCTGCAGCCTGCTACCACACAGTGTGATGGTGAAGGTCATTACTGTAGAACTCTCAGAAAGGCTGGAAACTAGAGTCACATGAACAGGAAAACTACTAGGGGGAACTATGCAAACATTTTCATACCTGAATTAAAGGAGAACTTTGGCTGTTGTCATTAAGGATCAACATCAAGAAATCCTGGTATAAAGGGACTTGCTGTCATTTATTTTGTTTTGTTTTTCCTCTCTTTCCTTAGCAGCGATTTTTACCAGTAAATGAATGGGATTGAATATGGATCCATTTGTTGATCATAGGAAAGAGAAGATCAAGGCTGATGAGACTCTAAAAGACAGGGCATCGTAAACTTTGGACAGAGATTTTTTTTTTTTTATTAAAACAGATGACTCAGTAAAGCATATTCAGGTGTGGCACACACCGTACCTTCCCACAGGCAAATAGCTATTTCTAAGGCACAGTGATTCCAGAACCAACAGTGGCTGAACCCAAGTCACTGGAGACTACTTGGAGCTTAGCTGGGTCCAATTCCAGCTGAGACTGTGCCCTTTATGCATCACTGGAGACCCCATCTGAAGAATAGGGTGTTTCCAGTCACTTAAAGTAGATTGGAAGAGGCAAATTCTCTACAGAAAACCAGCACAGTGAAGAAGCAGAGATTCAGATTCATTTCTGGAGAAACTCCACTGGCTGCTGAGGAATTACACCAGGGATAAATGCAATGTGTCTATCTCATCTAGTTCTAGAACATGCTGGAGCCACTGCAGAGGATGAGATAAGCAGATGTATCCAGCCAGCTACAGTGGTTCTGCTTTGGGGGTGGGGATGAGAAATGTGGAGGGCTAGTTCATTTTGACCCTGGGGCTCTCTCCTGATGAGATTTGATTTTGTTCTGTCAAGGGAGTGATTTTAATGAGTGCAGACTACGGATGGGAGGGAGTTCAGCACTGGGACCATGAGGCATGTTCAGGAGCAATATTTCTAGCCATCCTGCTAGTAATTTCAAGCAGCAAATGACAAAGCACACCATACATCTCAGCACTGCTGTCAATGGGTGGGGAAGAAAGGCCCAACTCATTTCACTGCCTCGTCTCAACTCCAGCATAACATCCCTTCTCCTTGACATATCCCATCCCTCAAATCAATTATAACTGATATCACGGCCCTTGAGCAACTCCCTTTGTCCTCAGCTGGCCTCACAAAGATCTAGGATTGCTTTTAGGATTCATTGCTGCTCCCCTCCCCTCTTGTTCCCCCTGCCAACCCTGCTCTTAAATTTGCTGCTGACTTTAATGATCAGGTTCACGGCTCTTTTGAGAAGCTTTATTTTGCTTTGCAAGTGACCTTACTTCCCATGTGTCATGAACTGGGATGTGGGCGGTCAGGCCTACTGGTTGAAGCAGGTGTCGGGAGATGGAGCCACCCGTCAGAGCAGGAGGCAGGAAGCCAGGAACCAGAGCCAAGGGGTTAGAGCTGGAGTCAGAAAGCCAGGAGAGAAGCAGGGCTGGAACAGTCTGGGCAGGACAGGATCAGAGAGCCAGGAACAAGGCTAGGAGCAGGACAGACACAGGAGCAATCACGGCATGCACCTTGAGCAGCCAGAGAGAGAGCCTTAAGAGCAGGCTTACTGACTTCCTGGGCCAATCAGGTGGAATGACCAATCAGGCAGCTGCGCCGTGACTCAGCTGTGTGCACAGGCTGCCCTGAGACTGGGTACGCAGCTGCAAGTCCTCATTCCTGACACCACACAGGTGCTCTGGTGACTGCCTAAGACAGCCATACTGTTTGCTGGCTGGCCAGGATTAGAACCCTCACATAGCTATTTAATCACTGAGAAACTGACAAATCCCCAGGCCGGAATCCCCACAGAAAGGCCAGTTTTCTAGGGTGCCCTGCGGCCACTGCAGGAAAGGGAGGCTGTTTCAAATACAGAGGAAGAGCAGCTTTCTGGCAGCTGGGCAATACAGGACCCTTGGGAAGCAGTAGTGGGGAGATGGGTCATGTTGAAATATCCAGGCAGGGCAGGCCTGGCATCGCTAAGAAGCTTGTAGGGGAGTGGAGTGGAAGTAGGAGGGGCTGAGACTGTTGGCTGATTAGCAGGGGGAGGAGCAGTCTATTCCAGTGCTTAGTGGGGGTTAGTGGGAGGTGGGATTAGCAAGATGGGATGGGTCTCCTTCAGCTGTAGGGAGGAGAAACTAACGATGGACTTGACATGTAGCTTCTGCAGCCCCTACTGTTAGTTAAGAGCATCTCTCGTCTAGTCCCCTCAGGCAACACCTCAGACTTTGGAGCAGGGCAGCCAAGGCGAGTCATGTGACTTATTTTTCATTTTCACTCACACCTGCACTTCTAGGGTCCAGTAAGGACTGGAGACAGCTGTGCCAATAGGGGTAGCCTGCCTTCCCAGAACTGCCTTTGATTCTTGGCTGGGGGAAATCAGCATAGCCCCATTGAAGTCTGTAGAGTTATGCCGATTTATACCAGCTGAGCATGTAGCCCCTAGAATTTCCTTCCCCAGCAGAAGTGGCCTGCACTGGAGATCTCAGGAGAAGGTCTCTCCTCACACGAGCCCCATCAGGTTCCAGTCACCTGTCTGGAGAAGGTTTGAGGGCTCCCATGAACTGCTCTCCAGCCATCCTCAGGAGCCCGAAGAAGAAAGTATGCCCCATAAGTCCTGCTTTATTCTATGTTACAAACCCAAGTGGTGAGGCTGGCTTGCCTCGAGATCATGGCATGACAATAGTTTAATGCCACCTTTGCACACACCAGCTCTGCTGAGCACAGCTCCGATGCAGGCCTGAATACAATCCTACCTCAGCTGAGAGCAGTGCAAGCTGCACTTTTGAACTCAAGTTATTGTGATATCACTGTCCTACTCCAGGGGCTCCAAAGAGGAAAGGGCAGGTCAAGACCTGCTAGTCTTACTGTCAAAGGAAACAGGGAGAAAGAATAAAAGAAAAAGTAGCCAAAGCTTTCAGCTCAGCTCATCACATGCTAGAGGAGCAATAAAGGGCACACACCATTTTGTTTCCTCTGCACTCCACCTTCATATTATTCTGAATACAGAGAAAGAACCGATCAGCCACCTGAGCCCCATTGTTATTTCTTTCTCTCCCTTCTGCTCTTTTGTGCAGTGCTTTCTCAGCTGCTCTCCCCAGAGGCCAAAGTTTGTCCAAGGACTCGGGTGTGGGCTGTTGGCCTTGGAAGGGTGATTTGCCAAGGAAGCTGAAGTATCACTTTGGCTCCATGCATATGGTTAGTAGAAATATGAAATATAACAAGAAACTTAGATTTTTCAATACAGACAGATTGACCTCTTTTACTAGGATTATAAAAGCTATGAATGATGCAATCCATCAATGGCCAGACAGAATCTACTTTGACTGAGGACCACGCAATTTCGCACCATTCAGGCTGAGTGCCAATTCCTGAAGTAATCGACTGGTTTTATTAAAAAGGCAGCCTAAGGAGGGCATTTCTCGTGGTTCTTTTGGTTTGTTTTGTTTTAAGTCAGCTGCAGAACATATTACAAATTAATGTAGAATTGATGGTGGGTGACTCATTAAAATTAATTATGGCCATAATTAGGAACATGCAGGGAAAAGGCCATAAGAAAAATGGCCCATTGAAAGATATTTTATAGTAACATTTTAAATGGAACTAAAATAAAATAAAATGCAGCCATTTTATTCATTTAAAAATCAGATTATCACTTTCTAGCCGATAGCATTGGAGGGCTTTTAGACTGGAGGAAATCAATAGGCAAATCATTTAAGAGGAAACCAAATATTCAGAATTAATGAGTTTTCTTCTTTTTTTTTTAATGTTTTCATTTTCACAATGATAATACTGTAGATAATTACACGGGAAAGAATTCAGGATAAGCTTCTAAACCATTCACACAACCTAAGGAATATCTTTCCATTGGAACTCCTGGCTTCATGATGCAAAACAAAACAAAACTGCTCCTCTTTATGATCTGTGTAGCCGCTTTCAACTCCCTTAGTTAGACACAATGCCCTTGCCTTGTCCCTTTGGTCTCAAGCGCATGCCAACGTCCTGGCAGCATACGGTTTGGAAAAGTACAGCAGGAACATAGATGGGTAGGCAAACTGAGCCAAAGCACTGAGTTCACTGTAAGAGAGTTTCGAATAGCAAGACTTTCTGCAGCGAAGCAGATCAAAGAGAAGCAATGACTAGAAGCCGGGTGCTTTCACATGTTAAGGGAACGGGAAGACCTACTAGATCAGTTTGGCCATCTCCCTGCTAGTGCAGGATTGCTCCTGCATTCTCCAGTGCATTGCTGGTCCTTATTAATCATGGCTGAGATTTTCTATGGTGCCTACTTGACTTGGATGCCCATCTCCCACTGATATTCAGTGGCATCTGGGCACCAACTCCCTTAGGCTCCTTTGAAAATCATGTGCAGTTGGCCAGTTTCTGCAGTGGAAAGTTCTCCTTGCTCATTGTGAAGAATCACATTTTCCCCACTCATTGCAATGGATGTTTGGGACTGAGATGAATCTGGAGGCTTCTAGAGCTGATGGAAAAGATGGGTGTGAATTTAGGATACATGAGGGTGATCAAAGGAGTGCCCAGCCTCCAAGTGTGCTGAGCAACTCCTTAGTTTCCTTCTGAAGCTCATTAACCTGTCTAAACACCTCAGAGTTCATGGAGGTTTAAGATTAGGGAGCCTTAATTTTACAAGGGCACTGTCAACATAAAAAAAATCACACTTCAGATCAAACATCCTCTCCTGAGTGTTACCTGATATTCACACTGACAATTATCACACAGCACTGTGTGTGGAGCCCCCCACTGCACAGACCAGTAGCAGCATGAAAGGGCCAAACCCACTCCCAGGAGCCCTGGCTGACAGGGGGCAAGCAGAGAGGGGAGCTAGCCCCAGAGTGATGCTGGATAAAGCACTGGGAGGACAACTCACCCCTGAGGTCCTGCTGCCAGCCTGCCTTTCACTGGAGGAAAGAGGCCAGTCTGGAGCAAGATGTCAGCCCTGTCTAAGAGGGGTAGGAGATTGGTTACTGGCCAGGTGACTGGTGCTGGGTCAATCAGCTGGCATAGGGGCTGGACTGGAGACACATGCTGAGGCTGGAGCACATGTTCACCAGAGCTGATGGAGGGAGCAGGCCCAAACACAGCTGGAACCCGGGGTGAGGGAATTGGCCCAAGGAGCAGGCCAAGGGCATGGACACAGCAAGGCTGCAGGAACAGCCTCCTCTCAGAACTGGAGTCCTGACCAGCACGGTGATGGACATCACAGAGACTTGGATTCACCCTCGGAGCCCACGCATCCAAGCACCCATGACCAGCAAGGGACAGGACGGCTCCTGGTTGGGGTTAACAGTCTGGGGCTGGGGGCTGCATGGACTGGGTTACAGAACATCCCTCTGTCCATCTGGGTGCTGGGGACTCCACATGCTGTGCTGTTGATGGGGGAGGAGGGGAGAGGCCCCCGATCAGTCCCTTGCACTAATCTCGGGTCTGTCTTTGCCCAGACACAGGTGCTGGTTTATAGCTGAGTGCAGCATTTGTTTCCACGGCTAATCCCTGCCTCCTCAAGGGGGCTGTAGAAAGGAAGCAGCGCATTTGGGCCTCATGGGAGGCATGTAGCATCCTCTTAGGTATGTGGCTTGGGACGTGGGATCCACTTACCAAAGCTGTGGTGCCCCAAGGAAGTTTAATTTTCACAGTTTATGTTTTTTATTTTTGTTTTACATTGGGGCTGGGCATTACAAATAGAACTAATCAGTTTCACCTCAGTACAGTCACTTTCTCATCAGTTTCACTTTCTGGCTCCCATTTGTAGCACAGTGCTGCCTGTCTGGGGGTTACCAAAGCTTTTTTCCACTGAAAAAAATGTTTAAAATGACTTGCACAACTTGTTCCTGTTAATATTTGAGTTTGAAAAACTTCTTATATCATTGAAATGTTGGGCTGAGCCCTCAGCAAAGCCAGAACGGCCAATGGGCTATGCAGATATTTAGAGAACTCTCTCATATGGCTCCAGCTACTGTCACACAAACCCTCCCGGCTGCTCCCTCACATCCTCCCTCCGTTCCACTGGCTCTCCCCAATGTCCTGGATTCTCTCAGCTGCTTCTAAGCCTTCCCTGACAGTCAGTGGCCCCTCTCATCTGTTCACCTAGATCTCTCTGATCTCTCCTGAAACCCTCTCGCTCTCTCCAACATTCTCCCTCTCCCCCCAAACATTTTCCAACACAGCGCTGGCTCTCCTCACAACTGCTGTTCATGAGGGAAATCTAACCTGCAGAATTAGGTACCTGGGGAATTTCAAACTATTGAGTGAAGAGGAGTCCCATTTTATTTCTGTAAAACACCAAATTTAAAAGGGTCTCTTCTCACCCTCATTCAATGTGCACTTGTAAGACAATGATAGCTTCCATTAGAGATATAAGGCCAGATTCTGATCTCACCCACAGCAGTACAAATCCAGAGTAACTCCATTGACTGCAAAGGAGTTACTCTGCATTTACACTAGTGTAAAGCAGAGCAGAGTCTGGCCCAATTCTGGTGTAAGTGAGGTGAGAATCAGGCCCAAAGGATCAAATTCAGCCTTCAGGCAAACAGATGTAACCCACATGCATTTCAAATGAAGTTCCATCTATTTATGCGATGGAGTAATTTGGTCTCTACAAGATACCAAGGGCCAGATTTACTAATACTGTACACTCAGGCTGCTTTGTGCCATTCGGGAGATGCAAAGATTAACTAGCTGGTTAAATTTAACTCAAAAGTGGACACTTAACACAAAAATAATCACTAGTCAAAAACCCAGTTTTCCATTAATAAAAGAATTTCAACAGAAACATTTCAACCAACTGCAACTATGGCAGCTGGACTAGTTTTGATCCAGTCCTGAAAGCATTCTTACAATATAGCCAGCTGGTGGACTCTTTTAGTAACTGATTTAACTAGCAACGGCTCAGTTCTGGGCCCATAAGGTCCCTTCCTTCTTGGTTCAACTCAAGTCAGTCCTGCAGCTGGCATAGATTGATAGGTACTATCAGAAAATGGATTCTAAATATTCAGGGGCATGATGGTAGAGATGCTTCCAGACCATGTCTAGGCAGCCAGGCGCCTTCTCTAGCCTTGCCAGCCAGTGTCAGCTCAGGCATATCCTTCAGTATTATAGTTGTAAATGAAGCTGCACACCAGTGTCATTCATCATGTGTTACTCTTCCAGCAGGAAGCAGATACATGGAGAAAGTGACAACTTTCAAGCTTCAGGGATACCCAATCAAACCGATGTTCCTAAATTTTTGATGTTCCTTTATTGCTACCTATCTGTGTGCAAATCCCCATCGCTGGACTTGTATGGACCTGCACTGACACTGATCTGGAGCTGAGGGTACAGCTTGGCATTGCACAGTGTGGCATTGGCATGACACTGAAGGTCCATGACATCACATTGTGTGGCACTATCATGACAGTGAAGGTTCACCACGGCATCACACAGTGTGGCATACATGGGAGGCGAGTCCTATGGGCTCCTGGTGCCTGGGCACCAGGAATATTCCTGGCCCGGGGCCCAGCTCCAGCAATGTTTGGGACCGGGTCTTTGCCTTGGCCCCACTTTCTGCCCCGGGACCCTCGCGCATTCCCCGGGCCATTTAAAACAGCCCGAGACCCCCACTCACCACTGGCAGCGCAGCAGAGCTGAGCAGCTTCCTCCCTGCTCCATCCAAGTGGCTGCCGGCCCTTCCCTGCAGCCCCTGGGCGGGATGGGTCTGTGTCCCGCCCCAAGCGCCCTGCAGCCAATAGGAAGCTGCGGGGGCAGTACCTGGGGTAGCAGCACATGGAGACTCCCGGGCCCCGGCCTGCCGTGCCTAGGAGCCCCAGGTAAGTACTGCACCCCCCGCCCAGAACCTTCCCCCCCTCCTTTGGCCCTCTCTGGCCCCCAAACTCCTTCCCAGAACCTGCACCCCCTCCCTCTGCCCCCTCCCATCCCCAAACTCCCTCCCAGAGTCTGCACCCCCACCCCCAGCCTGCACCCAAACTCACTCCCATCACCTGCACCCCTCATCCCCTTCTGCACTCCCAGCCCATCCCAGTCCAGAGCCTGCACACAGCACCCAAACTGTGTCCCAGAGCCTGCACCCCAATCCCCTTCCCATACATTCCCTCCTGCCTCAAACTCCCTCCCAGAGCCTGCACTCCTGCCCCCAGCCCGGAGCTAGCACCCAAACTCAGTCCCAGCACCTTCACCCTTCACCCCCGCCTGCACCCAGCATCCAAACTCCATCCCAGATCCTGCACCCCAACCTCCTTCCCACACATCTTCTCCTGCCCCCAAACTCTCTCCCAGAGCCTGACCCCTCACCCCCTCCTGCACTCCAACCCCCTGCCCAAGTCCAGGGCCTGCACCCCAGACCTTCTCCCCCCACCCAAACTCCCTCCCAGAGCCTTAGGCAGGTGGGGGGTGGGTTCTGGGCACTCATCAAAATTTCTACAAACCTGCCACCCCTCAGTGAGACATTATTACTATACTTACATTCACATGGCCCAGAAACTAGCACTCTACTACATCTAGCACAAGGTTCTCAAACTGGGGTTGGGACCCCTCAGGGGGTCACGAGGTTATTACATGGGAGGTTGCAAGCTGTCAGCCTCCACCCCACAGCCTGCTTTGCCTCCAGCATTTATAATGGTGTTAAATATATAAAAAAGTATTTTTAATTTATATGCGGGGTTGCACTCAGAGGCTTGCTATGTGAAAGGGGTCGCCAGTACAAAAGTTTGAGAACCACTGCTAGCACAAGACAGAAATATCCCCTAATACCCATCATGGCATTGCACAGCCCAGAAGGTGGCAAAACACAGAAATACATCCTAGCCTGATGTGATACTGATGCTGACAGGGCCCAGAAACTGGGACATGTGATTGAATCAGACGCCTCACCAGACACGTCTGGGCAGCTGGCAGCTGCCTGACATGTTCTCATTGATTTAGTTGAGATTTTGTATTTATTTCACGCCATACGTGCGACGTGCATGAACAAACAAACTAATCTAACAGTGCATAATCTGCAGTGGGTTCCTTCTTTTATACAAGGAAACAGCCCCATCCAGGCATACAAACACTATCCCCTGCAAACAATTGAGCCTATTTGCAATAAGAAGAGAAAGAAAGAGCGTTGGAGCAGCACAAAGGGAAATGTCACTGCTCAAAGTGAGAAAGGGAAAATTAAACATGGAGCACAACAGGCTCCTCCGTGCAGGAGCCAGTCAGCGAGCACAATGGCAGAGCATGAGAGAGCGTTTCCTGCACCAACTTCAATCATGGCCCACGACGGGATAGACACTGGGGCCTGACTCGGCTCCCACCCTCACCCTGACTACAATAGAGCTACTCCTGATGGAGGCCCACTAGAGCGGGGACTCAAGCCCTACATTGTAGTTGCTCTAGGAGGACCCCAATTTCTCATCTCTCTTATTGACAGAGCAGGCTGTGAAGCCACGTTCTTGGCACAGATCTCAGCAGAAATAAAGATCCTCTTCTTTTTCTACTGCTTTGACCACACCCAACCCGTCCCAATAGTGCCTCTTCTTCCATAGCACCAAGTCCACCCGCTGGTTAGTTTTGCCCTTCCTTTTGGCCTCACCTCCAAGGCCATTCATGGCTTATTGCCTCTGGTTCTTATTGTCTCACTCATTGGCCCTTCCATTCCCTCTGCAATGCCAACCCCGGCCACCTGCTTGTCTCCTCCTGCCAATGTCTCCATGCTTTCCTCCGCGCCGCTCCTTGGGCACGGAACACCATCCCCAGCCCGGTCTGTAAGGCCACACCTCTCCCTTCCTTCCATCTCCTTTGGGCCCAGCTCTGCCATGATGCCTGCAGGACTCCAGCCAGCATTTAATGGCCAGGCTGCGGGGCAGCTGGGGCAAGGCTAAAGGTTTATTTAGGGTCCTTTCTACACAGTTGTGCGGGGGAGAAAGAGAGCACAACTCCCCTGCACAGGCTCCCTGCACCACGGGCAGCAACACTGCAGGGGAGAGCAGCCTCCATGGGGCAGCCGCTGCCCCGCACATGCAGGTGGGCATGTGAAATGAGTGGGCGGAGCCATGACTCTGCCCACCCCTAATACCCCAGCTAGTGCAGCTGAGCTTGCACAACAGGATGTAAACTGTGCTGGGTATCAGGTGACTTCTCCCCCAGAACAAGGAGGGAACTAGAGAGCAGACTCTGCTCCTGAATCACAGTCTGGCTGTTGGTCTGCTCCTGGGACAGTGCAAATGTTAAACGTATCAAATGTATCAGGCTGTGTGTGTGTACTCACAAATTGTACCAAGCCGACAGTCTCGCTCTCTCCCATCCTTTGTATGTGGCTTGTCTTTGGGACAGTGCTTTCTGGCTTTGAACAGCACCTAGCACGCTGGAGCTCCAATCCTGGGTTACATGTATAACTCTCTTTTATCAGATTTACATTTGCTGCCTTCCACTTTCAGTGAATGGCCCCTTGTTCTTGTATTATCGGAGGCGGGAGAACAGCATCTCTAGACCATTATTCTGCATTCCTTTTAACACGCAGCACCTGGGACATGACTGCCAGAAGTGCTGAGCACCTGCAGTGCCCATTGACTTTGATCTTAGATGACAGCACACAACGCTGCTGAAAATCAGGCTCTGGGGACCTCACATTGGGCCCCCAAAACTAAGACACCCCAAATCACTGATTACATTTCTGAATATTTTCCCCAAAGCATTTTACTTCAGTCCGCTAGAAACATGAAGAGGGGCTAATTTTAGACTTGGTGGCAATTAAAAAACACATTGTATTATCGTTCCGCCACTGAAGCATTGTGTCAAAATCTTTCTGTAAAACAGCAGTGAGATGAGGAGCTCGCTGAGTGTTATAATAAGGAAGGACAATGTCATCATTATAGTTGAATTTATCTTGCTGAGACAAGGCTGTTCTCATTATTCAGGAGTGGGGCATCTGCAAGCTTCTAATAAGGTTCTCTTACAGAATGGAGATAAATCTCGAGCCCTCTGAAGAGCGGTGCATATAAATACAGCTCTGTAGTGTTCAAAGTGTCCTTTGATTTTCAATCCGCCTTCCACTGCACACGCTGCTATTGCTAACGTCAGCCCTGGGCAGGCCAGGCACTCAGCACCCTCCACTCCCCTTGGCCTCGGCAGGAGTTTCTGTGCTTGGGCTGCTTAAAGATTTTTGCCATTTGCAATTTCAGTCCATTTTGGGGGTCAACATTTTGCATTTGGTTAAAAAAATTGGACACCCCCCCCCATTTAGGAAAGTGTCATACTGGGTTTTGATCAGCACAGTCCTTGGGGAACCTCTCTGCCAACCTAGAATTCCCCCACACACACACCCTCATCATGCTCACTCCCCACCCTGACCAACCCCAGGTTGCCCCTTACATAGAGGGGGAGCAGGTGGAATAAACCTCTATGCCACTGCTCCTTTAGGACAGCTTGAAGAGCCCCGTGTGCTGCTGTGGCATTCAAGGGGGACTCAGCCAGGGCTGGTGACCTGTCCCAGAACATGCCACAGATCAGATACCACCTTGTAGCCACAGCCCTTGTGTCTGGTACATAGGGTAGGATGCCCATGAGCTATTAAATATCCAAGCTCCCAGCTGCAACAACCTACTCCCCTTCTTGCTGGGTTGCCAGCTTTCCCCTTGAGAGAACTTAGCTGCCTACCAGCTGGAGGTTCCTCAGGGGAATGCTGCCAAGCCTAATTGCTGCTTTCGGTGGAGACTTGGGCTTTACTGCCTGGCTTGCTAGGGTCCCTGCAGGATCCATCCACCCTGTCACAAATGGGTTCTGGCTCTACCGCCGCCCTCTCCCCGTGTACATGCTCTTCCTGGAGGTGCCTGACACTGCTCTCATTTACTCCAGTGTAAACGCCACCAAAGCCAAGGGAGTTACAGGGCAGTAAGACGGGTGAAAGCTGGACGAGAATCAGCTACCCTGATGCAGCTTTCAGTGTAGTTAACCCACCCGCCCCAGAGGCGGTAGCTATGCTGGCGGGGCAAGCATCGACATAGCGCTGTCTACACGGGGGTCAGCGCGATATAACCACGTCGCTCAGGGGCTGAAAAATCCTCAGTTATACCGACACTACGTCGTTTGGGGTGTGGATTTGTCACATCCCTGAGAGACGTAGTTATACTGATCTAGCGCTGCAGTGTACAGGGCTGGCTCCAGCGTTTTTGCCGCCCAAAGCGGCAGGAAAAAAAAAAAAAAAAGCCGCGAACGGCACCACTTCGGCAGCAGCTCTACCGCCACTGCTTCATTCTTCAGCGGCAATTCGGCAGCTGGTCCTTCCCGCCAAGAGGGACTGAGGGACCCGCCCCGAATTGCCGCCGAAAAGTCGGACGTGCCACCCCCTTCCGTGGGCCGCCCCCAGCACCTGCTTGCTGCGCTGGTGCCTGGAGCTGGCCCTGGCAGTGTAGACCTGGCCTGAGCCTCCTTCTGCCCGACCCTTGCCCCATCACATCCAGCTGGGCAGAGTGGGTGTAAAATGGGCGTGCTGCTCTGGCTGTGTTTTACACCCACTGTGCACTAACTCTGCGCAGAGGCGCGTGACTTCACAAGCTGGAAGGTAGCACCGGGTCAGCACCGAGGCTGAGTCCCCCAGGCATTTTAAGGGGGACTGGCCATCCAGTCCAGCTTTGGAATGCTCAGCCCTGTGCCGCCGGGAAAGGATGCTCATGCTAGAAACTGAATGGCTCAGCAGAAGTGACAGAGGACAGTCTTGATTCAGGGAGGACGAGACATTAGAGGCTGCTTGCAAATTGCCTTTTAAACTGCAGTGAGGAAGAAAATTGGACGTATCAAAACTTCCCAGGCTGGTATTCCGCTGTGAATAAACAAGGGTTCCTTAGGGCAGGATTTCAGTGCCGAGAGCCCCAGTTCTCTTAGAAAAATCTGTCAATGAAAACACTCTCGTAAATATCAGCCTCTAATTCGTCTCCTTCACCTTGCCCTGACCACCTTACGTGGATTCTCTACAGCAGTCGATTTCAGCCCCCTGGCCCAGTAGATGAATCTTTTTCATCTAGTGCGCCGCTAATTACTATCAAGGAGAGGGAGTCACGAAGCACCGGGGTGTTCTCCAGCAGCAAATGCTTTCGTTAGTGATGCACAGACAGCTAGCGGATGAGCAGCCCTTGTCACTCATGTGAGTGGGCCAGAGAAGAGTGTGTTACGAGCAGGTCTGGCTCTACTGTTTTTGCTGCCCCAAGCAGCGCGGGGGCAGTGTGCCGTTAGGGCGGCAGGCGTGTTTCCGCGGCGACGGCAATTCGGCAGCAGCTTCTGTCTTCAGCCGGAAGACAGAAGCTGCCGAATTGCTGCTGCGGGCAGCTGAACATAGAAACTGCGGCGGAAACTTGCGTGCCGCCCTAACAGCACACGGACTGCCCCCGCCATCCGTGGGCTGCTTGGGGCGGCAAAAATACACGGACTGCCGCCCCTTGCAGATTGCCGCCCCAAGCACCTGCTTGGAATGATGGTGCCTGGAGCCGGCCCTGGTTACGAGGATGATGCTGGGGTCAGAAAGAGCATGCTATGGGCCCGATCCTGATGGGCTCTGAGAATCTTCCACTGCCAGTGAAATCAACAAGATTGTGCACTTTGCACACTGCAGCACAGAGCTCTGTGGTTGAACTAGGGCTTTATTCAGGCCTTTCTCTACCATTATACAGCAACCCTGAGCCCTGATAAAACAGGGAGCCAGGTCTGACCTACCCCCTAGTTTTGGTTTTGCAAAGAGAAAATCCTCTCCAGCAAAGCTTTGCAAAACCAAACCCACCTGCTGGTTAGTTTTTCCCTTCCCCATGTCCTTAATGCCCAGAGCTGACCCCTCCGGGCAACAGGAGAGGCACTGTGGGCCCTGGTAACATGTCATAGAGCAATAGTGAAAAATGAATGTTGCCGCATCTCATTACTAGAACTCACCCCAATGTTATGAATTTTCAATCAGTTTTTCCCCTTAAAATGTTTGCCATTTTCTGACCAATTCAAGACGCATCTGAGAGTCTTCTCCCCTGTGCTAGGGAGCAAGTGGTTTCATCGCAGTGGGTTGTAGCCTTTTTTCTCCCCTCTAAAATTCCCCATGACCACTCGCACCTGCACAGCTCTGCCCTTGGGAACATTCATGGATACAGGGCTCCAGGCACCTGCCAGCATTTTAACTACATTAGTAGTCCCCAAACTGTGGGGTGCGCGACCCCCTGGGGGGGCACAGAAGAACTTTTGGGGACAGCGTAGGGGGGGCCAGGCCAGCCCCCATGGGGTTTGGGGAAGAAGCGCCACCTAGCCCTGCCCCGGTCCCAGGTCCAGCCTCAGCCCCCCGCCTCAGCCCCTGCTCCCAGCCGTGGCCCTGCATACAGGTAAAGGGGGCGTTACAAAAAAATATATATTACTCCACTTAGATCATGCCTACATGATATGGTGGTTAGCACATCAGTGGCTGCCCAGTAGCTCCCCAGGGTCCGTCAGCATTGTGGTCACTACTAGAGCTGAACTGGTGGTAGCAGGTAAAATTTTCATAATTGCTTAAGTGATTTAGGAGCCTATATGCATACGAGCCCAAGTCACTTTGCAAAGTTCACCCAGCAGAAGTGAAACATTTTAGAAGGTAAGTCCTACATTCAGATGTTCAGGGGAACCAGCTTCCATTTAGGCACCAAGGGAAGTGGTGGGGTTTTCAGATGGCCTAGACTCTTTGGAAAATCTGACCACAAGTGTCACAAAGAGTGGTGGCCAGGTGACAAACACTTTAGAACTTTGGGCCCCTGCTACAGACAAGGCTGTAGATGTGCAGGCCAAAACATTGTTCCTCAACGTGGCCGTTACAGAATTTTTCAAAGGATGCATCTACACAAGGAAATGTCTCACCTGTTTATCAGCAATGGTGATAAACTCCAGAACTACCATTAGTGAACGATCCATTTGGACATTGGCTGCTCAGAGTCTTGAGCCAGGTAAAAACACCTGTGTCCATGTTACATTAGAGCTCACATGACGTGCAATGCTGGACCAGCTGCACTATTGCTGGGGAGATATTTCCTCGTCTAGATAAGGACCTGAAGTCAGAAGAAAACCAGGTTTTTGCAACACAGAGGGGCTAAAACTACAGCTGGTTATTTTTCAAACAAAACGTTTCTTTTGTCAAAAAATGCCTATTTAGCAAAACTTGAAGTTGTTCACAAAACATGGTCACTTTTGACAAATCTCCCAATTGGAAAATTGAGGGGGAAAAAGATTTAGAAATTGTCAAAATGTTTCATTTTGACATTTTTTAAATGAAAAGTTTCATTTTTTTGAGTCGAAACCAGTTTGTTTTGAAAATTTTAGTAAATGTAGGCTATAAAAATCTTTTTAAAAGGGGGGAAAGTTCAAAAATCAAAACATTTTGAAATGAAACATTTCAGTTGACCCGAAATGACATCTTTTTCGGTTTGGGGGTTTACAGAAAAGTTTTGAGATTTCGACTTTTTTAAACTTGAAAATTCTCCCAAGACAGGAAAACCAGCTACAGCCAAGTTTGGTAATGCTCTAGAAAGAGCCATCATTGTGTATGGTTTGAAATTTGCTTGTCTATGGCGAAGTTAAAGATCCCATGACTTCTAATCTGGGAACAGGTAGCATCCTTGCCAATGGGCTTCTCTCACTTGTTTGGCTATGTCTGCATGAGTCATTGCTCTGTTTGCCTGCACAGAAGTCCCCACAGAACTAGGATCTGAGCCTGTGCTTTCATAAAGTGCTTTGGGATAGCACCAGCATGACAGATGCCTGTGAAAGGCCAAATTCCATTCTGCCTTCTCCCCCCATGAATGAATGGAGCAAAACGGTCAAAGTCAGCCCAGGAATATCTCAGACAGCATATGTGTGTGTGTGGATGAGAGAGGGGAAGGCCTAAACCAAGAAAGGGCTGGTAGCTGATTCTAGTGGGAAGCAGGGAATGAAAGCTCGGCTCTTTAACACTTTGTCGGATAATTAAATTACATCGACCGACAAACTCCCTCCCATTCATCATGCAGAAAAATCTATCTTTCTAAAATGAAGTGAGGCTTTGAGAGGCACATAATGCCATAAAATAAAATGGTAAGTATTATATCCAATCCATGGATGGGATGTGTCTTGTTTTAACATCTTTGCTTTCCCCCAAGCCTGCGAGAAAACATTTTCTTAGCCACTGATATGGATTTGAAAAGGCAAACCAATTTTGTCCTCTGTAATAGCATGGGAAAGAGGATGATGAGTGAAAATTACAACAATTGCATGAGAAGCTAGCACTAAATTTCAGGTTGCAAAAGCACTTTCCATTATAGCTCTTTGTTTTCATATGCTCGTAAATTTTCAAAGGGCTGAAATTCTCCATGCTGGGGTCTCTGCCTGAAAGTAATTGTAGTTTCTGAGCTTATGGCACTGGCCAGTGTCAGAAGAATGGACCACGGATCTGATCTCATAACATTTATGTTCCTATTAGTTATAGGAAAATGAAAACACACACAGTCAGCTTTCAAAAATTCTAGCCTCTCTCTCTCTCTCTCTTTTTCTACAGGGCTAAGCAGATGAAGTTTGGAAGTTGAGACTTGCTCTGGACATAGTCCTTCACTGAGGACTAATGACATTGCTTGAATTGAAACAGTGTTGGGTTTGAGTATCTGGTGTTAACAATTGTGTGCATTTCACCACTCTTATTATTGAACAAAGCTTCATACTCCTAACCTGGGAGGTAGGTAAATATTGCCATTTTACTGATGGGATAACTGAGAGGCAGCAGAGCTAGGAACAGAAGCCTGTCTTTAACACAAGTCTCAGGCTAGGTCTACACTACCCGCCTGAATCGGCGGGTAGAAATCGACCTCTCGGGGCGCGACAATCGATCCCCGAATCGACG